>NW_027270968.1:0-427500 GCF_040938485.1 Diadema antillarum | reverse complement strand
ATATAAGATATACTATTCCTGGTGGCATAGGAACATTTATTATTTTCTATTTGTAGAATGATCAAGCTTTCATATAATGAATTCCAAAATGTAATCATAATGCCCAAAACTAATCCTAATATTTCATGCCTTGATAAGCCATGAAAAAATTGGTACAGATAATGGATGACTATGAACAGTAAAACATAAAGACAAACAGCTATGTGCACTCAATCACACACACATACACACATACAAGACTTACAGAAATGAGGTACTTTAAGGTCAAGCAGATAATTCCCTTCTTTTCCGCTGCGATATTTCACCGAATCTACATGTACCTTCATATCTTCCTAAGATAACCCAGGGGGATGCCAATACGATGTTCTAGCGTCAATACCTTCCAGGCAATTTGTCAGAGCGACAACCAAAACGGGGACAGGAGATACAAGAACCTAAATTTTTCCATCTCTGGTGAAATGATCCGTTATCATCATCATCGAGGGATGCCTGAGGAGGCGGGAGAGAGAGATGCGAGATCGGGAAGGATGATGGGGACGCACTCTCCACTTTCATCCAGTGCACATTTTCATTATCTCACCCCAATTCAAATTGGCAATCCCCTCAAAAAGTAGAAACCCAAAGAATACGTCTGGGACTGCCCCAATGAGCAGCAAAAACAAAATTTTGCAGGAATGGCTGACCTATATCTACCATCTTTATGGCATTTCTTCTTGTCCCTCCTCCATGTTGCTCAGACACTCCCCCAACCCTCTCGAACATAATTTCTCGAACAAGGAACCTTGGTGGCGATGCAACCGTCTGCGACATTATTTGCATCCAGCAGTGGCTAAAATGCACAGTATCACCGTACACTCGGCACCAGGAGTCTAGTCTCCGCTAAGGACACAAACTCAATAGATCAAAAGTTTGATGACCGAGACAGATAGATTTCGGTGGCTCGAGTGCAGTACTTTGGTATCCTAACTCTGTCGTTACTGCCGGCAACCTGATTGTACGTAATGCTTGGCGGTATTTTGAGATGATGGCAGTGATGGCGTTAGGTCATTTGATATACCTTATTGATTTCTTTTGGTTGTGACAGACATGTAAGCTAATTTGATAAATTGATCATACTAACTGTCTATGAAATACATGTAATGACGATGTCTGTGAATGTATTTATAGACTCCGCATTATACGATTCACCTTATGCAGAACACAACTGAATACAGAATGCGACGCTAATTGATAAGGGAACAAAAGTCAATACTTTCTCAGCTACGGAAGAATCACGTCTTCAATGCCAAGTCCTGACAAAACAATCCTATTTTTTTTTTCTTGCTGCTATCTTTTGTTTCATGAATAAAACATCAATCCACAAAGCCTGAGTGACAAGACTAGCTCGGACCTCCATCGCATCCGGCCAGATTTCGGCTGGAGTGCATATGAATGTGACTGCCCACCTCAAAACAAAAAAGAAAAAAAGAAAGCCGCGAGGAGGTTATCACGATCGCCCACAACACGACGGTGCCCCCGCTTGCGGACAACCGAGTTTGACGGCGCTCTTAAGAAGTGTAACTTACACCCACAGGAAGTCGGGGGGGGGGGGGGGCGGGGGGAGGGATCCTGATACTGCACTTTAAAGGCGCCACATAGTAGTTTACATGATTCCTTCAAAATAAAACTGGGATCCACTTGTGTAGACCTAACCGCTGCAATTGTTTCATTCAATTATCACTTGTAAAGAAGAGGACAAACGCATACAAAGAACAACAGTCAATTTCTAGAGATGTGATTGTATTCACTGAGAGAGGAAATGAAGCTTGGACATTTCTTTCTTAAATATCCTTGGATTTCAATGAATACAGGGCTCTGGCAGGAATTTAAATGCTATGACAAGATGACTTAGAGTGCAGATATTTGGTAACAATATCTGCCTTCAAGAGTAGACTGACTTACTTCTTCACAATGTTTGATCACGCATCTCTTTTATGATTGCTATTACAGATCATTCCTTATGTGCTTATCACAGGGTGGTCCATGGGGGGTTTCAGCATCAAACTACCTGGTACTTAGATATTTGTGTGCAAAACATGAGAGAGAACATTGAAAGAGAGATAGAGATAAGTTGCAAAATACTGCATACTATGTGCTCCTGATGTGCGCTCCTTGCACATACAATTTCTGCAATATTCTCAGATTTTGAGCTTACAACATGCTCAAATTTCAAGTTGTGGACCACCCTGTATCATTTTGTAAACTTACACAGTTATGAATTGAATAGAATCAAACTGAATCCAAATTCATGGATGTGATTTCAATATCACTTACTAATTTTTATGACCTCAATATCTTTCATTTTAATTGCTGCTTTAAAAAAAAAAAGTATTTTCCCCTTTCCTCCCTCTCTTGCACTCACTGTTTCTTTCTCCTGGTCACTCTGCTTTCTCTGAAGCATTACTTAAGTCTTTTTGTCTCTGTCACTTTCTCAAATATCTCACACCCTTCTCTCACACTATGATGCTTTCTTCCCATCCTCCTATATCACTTTCTCTCCACCCCCCCCCCCCCCCCCTCTCTTTCCCTCTGAATGTGTCTCTATTTGTTTAATATCTCTTTCGCTGTTGCAATCCCACATTTCATCATACCTTTATCATCAGTGGATGTACCGTATATCGCCGTATGCTACGTCTGCATCTAACGGAGAATGAAAATCGATGCCGGTGAACTAGAGCAGAAATCTCCACAAAATCAGGATCCCCCCCCCCTTCTCTAGCTCTCTCTCTCTCTCTCTCTATTCCTCACGCACACAAATACAAACACACACACACACACGCATGCACACACATACACACACGCATGCACACACATACACACACACACACACACATTTACACACAGACGCACTCTCGTTCATACTCAGTAACATACCTAAGCTCAGTCAACACTTTAAAAAAATAAATACATAAAATAAGATACGCTGCATCTTCTCATAACTAATCTCAACAATGACAACAACTTTCATGGCAAACGTACCAATACAAAAGCACAGCTTACACCCCAGCAAAAATTATGTTCAGATTTCTAGTTTCTAGTCATTGAAACTGGTTACGCATTCTGCTTCCACTTGAGCATGCTCTCAAAAGCAGTCTCAAGGAGACTTGTGAGCACTTAACAACTTGTCTTGACACAGATATAATCTCATACGAAACCCAGTCAAGAGTAAGTCTTGTTGGAGAAAGAGAAAAGTGGAGGGTATATTATACACATAAAAGTATACTACTACCGGAAGATCTTCAAAATCACTCCTAACTGATACTCTTTGAGATATTATAGTTCCCCGTAACAGAATTGACACGCGCATGCATGCCCAGTTCTCACATGAAAATTGGCATGCACCGTAATATGGGGTGCCAATGTATTTTGTGGATGTGAATGGGGGAAGTAAATGCATGAAAAAATATGCAAGGAGATGTGACCTGTGATCTCTTTTACACCTTGTGTCATGGAATGCATACCACTAGTCTTCATTCAAGCCTTATAACCAATTATAGCAAACTCAATAGAATACAGATGCCTGCATGAAATACTATGACTGAGAGATACCTCACATACCACAAAACACCATCATCTGAATACTCTCCAATTAAGAAAATATACACAATTCTTGTAAAGCAAATACTACTTGCAAACTGACTAGATATAAACTGAAAATGTTCTTGCACAGGGCCTTGTGCAGTGAGCTGGATGCAGGTACAAGCAAGGTTTGAATAGCAACCATTTAGCAACACATTCTTGGGGTATTGAGTACGGTAGATTAATAAGAGTATAAAGCAATACCACCATGATTTTTTTTTTTCATAATGACGAGCATTTGCAGTGAGCTGAGGCTGCACAATTCAAACCACACTGGTGAGACGGCATCTTAAGGGGGAAATCGAACCAGACGTTGACAGGAAACCCTCCTGCGGTCATTCAGAGAGACAATAAAGAACCCACAAAAACATGTGACGTCTCTGCAAACATGGCCAATGTGAACACACCTCACGGCCACCTTCCAGCTTTTGGTGGATGATTTTGACCAAACACCCTTTCTTTCTTTCTTTTTTTTTTTTTTGTTGAAGACTGATTGATATGGAAGTCAAAGGTTGGTCTCAGCAGAAAGCGGAACAAGAAGGCTCTTCCAATTTTCTTGAATCTCTGCGAAAGAGATCATGATCGCTCTAGCTGCTTTCAACCACCCCACAAAACCATGACCTCTTTCCTCTTGGGGGATGGCGGAGTTGGCCTTTCGAGTCGACAGATAGCTCTCTGCCTTTCGATGCTACTCTCTATCTGAATGACACATCGTGTGTGAAAGTAGTTTAATCGGCACAGAATACCTGGTAAGTAACTCATTCCAAAAGCATGGCGGAGCTTCACATCAACTCCTCTTGTTGAGCATGGTCTTGCAGTACGAAACAATGATTTGAAGCTGCAGAGAAGTCCAACGAATGATACTGTAAAACAAGGAATGCTCGCATGCATTTTAATTTCGCAAATTTCGCGAGCGCCAAGATTCGCGAAATCAAAATGCACGCGAAAAGTTCTTGTCTACGCTATACGTATTGAATACCAGTGGCAATCCGCGAAAAATTCATGCCGCGAATATACCTTGTTTTACAGTACTTTAATGGTGCAAATACCATGCTCTCCATGCATTGCTGCATGTCTCAACATGTAACATTTTGAGTGATGAGTGTAGTGATAACTAAGTGGTGAGGCTTAAATCACCACACAACCTGTAAACCATGTGAACAAGTCAAAACCAGACGTCCTAATGGCGTGTTCTATCCAATTTTGTCTTCTTTTATCCATCGATGATTCCCCAAATTTGGTTCTGCTTCAATGATGCCCTAAGCTACCACTGCCTGGAGACATGCACTGTGGTTGTTACTCCAGTGTAACATTCAGCTAAGGGATCCCTCACCGAGCAATGCACTTCCCTTTGCATCGCCAAGTGTTCTAGGTGCAACTTCAGCAGTTTAACTCTCTTTCACCCATGGATGAAGAGATGGTTTGAGCGATGCAGCAGGCGCGAGGTTCAAGGCCACGGAGTCACTCACATGGCACCTAAAATTTGGACTGTGAGGTTTGTTTCTAACAATGCTATCAATCTACAGATCACCAGGTGTGCAGAAAAAGAGTTCTCCAATTCTATATACCAGCAGCACTCTCACTAAGACTTTTTTCAATTCTTCCTTCATCGAAGGCATTACAATATCACAATCTATTACATACTAGCACAAATATATCCCTTTCTCACTCACTTCTTACCCCTCTGAAAGTCACTCAAGTCTAAACCTCAATGACTAAAAAAACCCCATAAAAAATACATTTCTAGCTCTTTCATTACTTCCAAAGCACTAACCCATTATAGTTGTTTTTGTTCAGGTCATCTGCTTTCTTTATCTTTCCTCATCAATAGAACATTCCATTTCCATCCATCTTGAAGCAAATAAAGGCATTATAAAACTAGTCTCTATTCTCAGCACGAGCAGGAAAAACCAAATTGTTCTTTTCTCAACTTCCTATGCACCCAGTCCCATCTGCATCAGCAAATATTCCTTAATTGCGAAAAAAATTTCGTCATCGTTTTCCCCTTCATCCACACCTTCCTCCATTTTCACGCAGGATGCACGTCAACGCAATTCACAAGCAAGTGTTTGGAAAATGAAGACACACACACAGTAGTACTGGTCTCTGCCTGTGTTTCTCTCATCCGAGAAATGCCCATTTCTCATCCCCCTTCCCCCATCCCCAACACCCCCCCCCCCAAAAAAAAGACACTGGCTAACAAACAAGCAGCCTGTATGAGATGACTCTTCGAAATTGATAGATTGATCAAATTTTCCTCCATAGGTCTGGACATCCTGCCAGGCAGGGCAAGGGGGACGATATAGTCGCCTTTCACTCCCTTAATTCGCAGGACTGTGGAGGAGAAAATGGTACAAAGGGGAGATACCAGGTGCTTTGTATATTAGTCTAGCACAGTTATATTACATTCTGCTACCTAATGCATGGGAGGCCTGATGATAAAGCATGTTTATCGGTATATAAGCATAGAAAGTGATAGAGATAGATGAGGCAAGCTCAAAATGAATAGACATATAGCTAGAGAGATAGATTGAGACATAGGCAAAAAAGTAATACTATGTTGCCTAAAAGATAGATTGATAGACACATAGAGAGAGAAATAGGCACAAAAGTAATAAATAGGTGGACAGATATATAGGTAGAGACAGATAGTGTGAAAGGCAAACACAAAAGTAATATATAGATAAAGAGAGAGAGATAGGAAGGTACAAAATGAATGTGACAGAGGCAGATGAATAGAGAAGTAGGCACAAAAGGAATAAATAAAAAGATGGATAGATAGGTGTGAAAGTAGTATAAGACATGGTGAGAGAGAGAGAGAGAGAAAGCTACAAATGTGATAGAGAGGTAGATATATATACATATATATAGGCAGATAGATAGAGAAGTAGGTTCGGAGGTGACAGATACCTCAAGTAGAGAGATATATATACATTCACACAGGAAAGACAGATAGATTTAGAGATAAGCCTATAAATAGATAGGTAGATAGATAGATAGATAGACAGATAGATAGATAGATAGATAGATAGATAGACAGACAGACAGACAGATGGATGGAGAGATGGATAGATTTAGATATATAAATAGATAGATAGATAGATAGATAGATAGATAGATATATAGATAGATAAAGAGAGATACTGAGGGAGAGAGAGGGGGAAAGAGAGAGATAAACAGAGGGGGCAGAATGGAATTGGGATAATGAAAGAGAAACTCATTGCAAACCTGCCAAACTGCCTACGAGAGCTGAGCACTCTACACTGGTCTCGCTGTTCATTACCACGCAAACACACCGATCACTCCAATATTCGTGGCAATCAACAATAGGCACACGTCACCTTCTACTTGATGACTTGGACGTGAGCTGTTTTCAGATGGCAAGCACAAGTGATGTGCATATATGTATATGTACTTATATATATTGACACATAGGCCCTATAAACATATGAAATATATATTGACACATATAAACGTATAAACATATCAGTAATGGCACATCTCGAAAGATGTGTCCTAGCTGGTCGTGAATATGAAGTAGATCGGAAGGCTTACATTAAATAAGTCGATTATCATCTATCAACTTAGAGTATTGTCACATAGCCTCAAATGCTTCCTAATCACTCGGAAGATATCAGTGTAAGATTTAAGGGGGGGGGGAAATGGAAAAATATATCACTTTTGGCATCACCTCAAAATGAAATGCCAAGGGTGAGTTTTGAATAATGAAGAGCTTGCACAAGGTTACATGATCAACGTTCCTAAACATCATCCAGGACAGCTTTCGACTTCAGAATGTACGCCAGTGCTCTACTTTCTGAACACGCAAGCAATTAACTCACAAATCTACTTATCTGACAGTACATTCATTTTCGTACCCATCTTTAAGACCAAAAAGTATCCATGTCTTCCTTGAATTCTACATTATGCACCAGCAAGAAATCTAAAATGTTTAGTATGCAAGGGAAAGCATATCCACTTTCCAGAGGAATAAAAGGCTTCTGGTATAGATAGAATGTAATGAGACAATTTGTCAACTGCTTGAATCATTAGAAAAGAACTTTTATCTGCACCTATTTTTTTTTTCATCCACAAAATTGACAACAAAAGAGGGAAGCGTAAACAGAAATTTTCTCTCCTTCCTGAACCAAAAACCTCAATGTGAAAGAATCCGAGGCTGAGTTGAGCACCATCTTATTGAGTTGGGTCTCCTGGTGGTGTGTAGCCGGCGGCGGCAACAATGACAGTTATCGCTCATTTTAGGCGAGGGCTTCCTTCTGTGCCCTACATTCCCCCCTCCCCCCCCCCCCATCTACCTGCTCCCCGCCGCTATTTTCCAGTATTTTTCACCAAAAGACGATCAAGAAGAAAAAAGAAGAAGACATCGGGAGGTAAGTGGAAATGATGAATTACTCTCTCAGAGAAGACAAAACCACAGACAAAGAAAAGAAAAACTTAAGCATTCGGAGAAAAAGCGACAGAAGCCATCAACATCTCGGGTAACACAGGTCGTGTTTGCAAAGATGCATCAAGTTTGGACCCGGAGAAAGAGAAGAGCATTTAAGTCCACAAGGAGTTTTTGGAACACTGCAGGAAATCTTATACAACATCCTTTAAGAAACCCATCACGTATTTCACACGTATTTGGCGCTAATACAAAATCAATGATCAAAATCACTCAAATTGACCAAAACATTAACAATTTTTCATCATCGTTTACTTCTAAAACTAATCTTGATTGCTATCAACAATATGATTCTAACCTCTTTTCCATTGCCAAAACAGAGGAACAAACATTATCATCAAAGATTTTATTCCATTTTGTCATTACAATCATATTTCCATGTTCATAATTACATTAAGTAGATAGCTTTAAATGTCTACAAATTTGCCTCCCTTGCCCCTCCCCCCCCCCCCCAAAAAAAAAAGAAGAAGAAGAAGAAGAAGAAGAAAAGCTATATCTTACAAAAAGAATACTCCAAGAATTATTCACAAAATCTGTCTGGATACAGGTCTCTGAATGTTACAACATCAATTTCCAATACAGGGAATGGTCAACACAGAATTATCTGTGTGTATAAAGACCTCCCCCCCCCCCTTACCACTCTTGTCTTTTCCAACTGGACAGACTTCATTCAATTAAAATTAGACTACTAGTGGCATATTGGCTGTGTCTACTGGGAACGGTATAAAACTGAATAATTTCAGAGCCATTTTTCACAAGTTCTTGAGAAACAAAACCTTTTAAGATTTGAACAAAAACCAGCAAGACAAGACACACAACAAATTATCTAACAGTGGTGACGAGATACTGGCAGAGGTAAAATCATATCAGAGACTCCAACCCAAAGCACCTTCTGATCTGGAGATTCTCCCGCCTGAAACCCCTAGCAAACGGGAGACTCACAGTTGATGAGTGCGAAGCGCGAAGTTCCTAGGGTTCTAGATGCTCTCTGGTGCTATCTAAGGCTTATTTTTTCAACATACAATAGCAATAAGTAAGAAATCCTTTCCAACAGGAGACAAAGAGCCAGGGCTGGAGAAATTAAATCTCAAGCGGGAGAACGGGAGACTTTGCAAAAATGGGTTTTCGGCGGGAGATCTCCCGTCGAAAACGGGAGAGTTGGAGTCTCTGTCATATCCGACCTCCACAGAGTAATCAACCTTAATGAGTTGTGGACATAAATCTAGTCATTCCAATGCCAGACGATATTGATTTGTGGGAGGACAATGGCTAACATAGATACAACTTAATCATGACGTCAAAGGATTAAGGCTGCGTTTATCTAACTCAAGAGAGAGAGAATCACATTTCAAAAGAGGTTTGAAATGGCGTTTGCAAACGCAGCTCAGAGATATAAACGCATTTCAAAATGGCATTGCATTTATCTACACTCCAAAAGGCAATCGTGGTCTCAAACATGTTTCAAAATGGCTTTAGAATAGTGTTTCAAATCGGCATTTCTAAATGCGCTTGAAAACACGGTTGCGTTTATCTATCACCCAAAAATGTCTCAAAGGCATTTGGGATCACGATTCTGCCTCAGAAAATTTTTAGATAAACGCACCCTTACTGTTCTCCGCTATCTTCTACTGGTATCCACACATTAGCCTTTTCTGTGACAGACATTTTGGACAGAGTATATGATGCTATGGGTTTTTCTGTACCCAACAGCACTCAAAACACACAAACGATTTTAACAGATACGGCAGAAATTCAGTATGGTCCTAATTACATGCCAAGCATATGAACACAGGAATGAATGAATAGTCAACATAATAAATCCCTATAGCCAGATGTAAATGCATTAAATATGTGATCTTTCATTCATGGGGAAAGAACAGAAACTTGCACGGAGGCATTAATGTAATATGGCAGCAGGATAATTTAAGTTTTATGCATTGAACAATGTATATAGATTCAGTGGCATCATATTCCAACAGCGCAAGCTGAAGTTATACACATAAACACAGATATCAAATCTAGGTTACATGGATTACTATTGAACAAACTAATTCTAATACACTGCATGGTCACAGACTATATTGATCACACAGTTCTTCCAATTTATGAGCGATTTCTTTTGCCTAATTGTTTTTTTTTTGAAATCTTCATTTCCCTTCTTCAATTCAGTTTAGTTCAATTTGTCCTTGCATAATTCTACAACGTATTGATGGGATAGCAGAGGCAAAATACATCTATGTTTTAAACAAAGAGTTGGATGTCACTGCACTACGCACATATAGTCAAATGCTCGGATGAATAAAAAGCTCATGTTCTGTCTAGTTAATTTCACGCTGCGCACACAAACATCTTTAACCGGCTCAATTTCCAATGCACTCAGTACTACACGGAGCCCTCCCCTCTGCTCTCTAAATGTCAAGGAGTATTCAACATAATATCTAATTATCAGTTTCACAGGAAACCCCCGGAGAACAAATCAACAGAGGCAATATATGGCAGTAATCAAAATTCAAACTCTGAATTGCTATCTCGGTCCCTCACACAATCGAGAAAGCTCATCTCTCTCCTTCTCTATTATGCGTTTTGTCAAAACACATCAGACGTGGCAGCGGAATTTTATACGGGAAATATTGCGGCAGTACGCCTTGCAGACTTCGCATCTGTTGACTTTAGGAGCGAAGAATAGCAATCTGTTTCACAGTTGTTTTTTGGCAGTTTTCGTTTCAGGGACGATGATACATATATCACTGGAACACTAGAGCGAGGGCCTCCGTAGATAGCAAAACTATCAAGCAAATTAAAAGTGAGGACTTTGTGTGTCGCTTTTTAACCGTGGCTGAAGATTTTTTACACCACTGCTACCAAACTAACTTTCGTGTAGCAGTTTTATTCCATAGAAGTGTACAGGATACCATTCAAAATATTGTTCATCAGCTGAAATTGCTAATCAAATATAAGTCGGAAAATTATCCCCTGTGATGATACATTGCCTACTAATTTTGTGGGTCTTCTTCTTTTTGTTAGTTTGTTGTTGCTGTTCTTTTCTTTAAGTGTGTGTGTGTGTGTGTGTGTGTGTGTGTGTTTTGTAAAAAAATACACTGTCTCTTATATTAATAGGACACTGCAGTATGCTAGAACTTTGAATGTAGCAAATGTTTTGATAATTTTACTAAGCTGAAATGATTATTCCCTCTCCTTTCCTTTCCAATTCAGGCACTGGCTGGCTGGCAGAAATACATCGAACTAAGTTCTTTCCTCCTGAAAATTCAGGTATTGTTTCGCAACAAACCTTGTTGCAATATTTGTTGCCAAAAGCTTTGAGTAAAAGGAACATTATTCCATAAAATTGCATACATGCTTAAGCAGTTCATCGAACCATCACTGTTTTCTGATTATGGCTCTGTTTTCTTGCCAGACATGCTAAACAATTCATACATAAAAAAGTTTCGTAATACCATAGCTATAACAAGAAACTTCAACTACAGCAACAAAATGCCTACCAGCATTTACAACAGCAGTTATTCACATTGCCATGGCAACCATACCTTTATGGTCTACCATAAAATACAGGGGAACAATGACAATTTCACTTTCTAATGGGCTGAGAAGAAAATCCATACAGTTTTTTTACCCTTTCATTGCCATTAAAACCATATTTTACGAGATGTTCATGGTAATACGGCTATCCTTTAGCATTGGTCCCAAAAGAGTTGAATTAATGGGGATATCTTTCATAACCCTCATGGTCCAATCACATCTTAGCACCTTTGTTTTTGTGCAGACATCACGCAGTGTAGACACATGTATGAGCACCGTGAGCCACATCTCGATATTTTTTCGAAAATGCGAACGTCAAAAGCCTCCTGGTTTCTAGCAGTGGAAATATGCATCAGTTTCTCTGGCCTGTTGCCACGGCAACTGATCACCGCATCTTTGTGGCATTTTGAGATGGATTACCAGCTTGTCACTCCCGTTGCGTTGGTCGCAAGGGCTGTATTTCTGCTCAAATGCTGGTGATTGTTACAACGCCAGGCCAGCTTCCACGTCATGACAAAGAGCCTACATGAGCACACTGATTTTCTCTCCACGTATCTTCTTCCTTTTTTTTTTTCATATTGAGAAAGGCTTTATAGGATTTGAATGCTAACTCCCTTGTTTTCCGATACCTCTTTCCAATGAAAAACAGGGGTTCAGGGTACCTGCTTATTCTCTTGTCTTGTGTCCTTCTCATTTCCACTTTTACAGAGAAGGACCCACACATTTCTTAAAAACCCTCTTAGCATTCCTTTCTGTTTTGTATTTGTGCATCATCGTAACGGTCATTATATTCATCATCATCGTTATCATCAACATCATTATTATCATCATCAACATCATCTTCATAATTAATCCTGATCTTTTTAATGTTCATTTTCACTGAAAAAGTCAACCATTACACTCAATGCTTAGTCCCACATATAATAAAAAGGCCTGGTCAGGCATAAGTATACTGGATCTTTCTATATTTTGTAAGTTTCTTTAAGAATGAAATGGCCCAAATGATACAAATACAGGGTATTTTGAGAAGTTAATCATTACAAGTCATAGTTCAGGTCATTTTTCTTGAAAGGCAATTCACAATAGCCTTCATACTCTTAGCATTATGACAACTATACGGACACCACACTCAACTCATTCTACACCCTTAAACACACCAACGAAAATGAAAATACAAGATGCATCTCCTGAATCAAATACAAGATCACGCTCACGCCTCTGCTGAGACACAACCACACTTTTCTGGAGCAAAAATGAGGCTCTCTGCAAACTAATTTGCAGCCCCCCGAAAACCCAGCACTTTCAATCTGCGTGCCGTCTTGCGTCTCCCGAGACTCAGAACACCAGTAAAATGGGCTGCAATCTCCGCTTCCTACTCATGCAGAAACGACACTGCTTTCTCGCCCCTGGACATCCCGTAAGAAATTCTGACGTAGCGCGAAGGGTGCGAACTAACCATCGCAAAAAACAAATATGCACTTAAGGTGGGGCTGGCATTCTACAATTTGATCCAATAACCACTCTGCAAAATGCACCAACACTGATTTTCCTTTTTTTTATATTGATTTTACATATGTCCAAATTCCTTTTTTCTGCCATCATAATTTACTTTTATTTACTGCAACAAACATGTACTTTCTTGGATGTCACCAGACAGAGTATTCCTTGTCACAGCAGTAATGTCCGATTACCCCTCCCCCCCCCCCCCCAAAAAAAAAAAGAAGAATCCCTGAATACACCACTTTATAACATGTCAGTATTTGTACCACAAGCTTGCATTTTCATATTCACACTAAACAGCTGTTACGACCAGATTCGCAATTGTAGGTTGTGCTGCAGAACAAATAATAGTTTATACCAACCATATATTTTCTATTGCACAAGACTGCAAATATGAGGTTATAGGAAGATTGTTATCAAAATACTGAAGGCTTTGCATTTCTGTGAAATTTGCCTTTCAAAGGATGGGTTAGCTTGATATCACTTGTAAGAAAAAGATTTCAGGTCATAAGAAACAACAACACTAACCCATTTCCACTTTCACATGCCATAATAGAGACCAGTTTGTAAGAACACCAGCTATCATTCGGTACTTTCCAGAATTACAGCAGAATACATTGCAAACAAGTGCATTCCTGGTTCCTGTGAAAACTATTGTCACTATAGGCACTTGACTAATATTTCAAGCCATCTGCCGTCGCCATGGCAACTTCAAATAAGGGCCACTCACGTGAGCTGTCAGGGTGTATACATCACAAAATATATAGGCACTGAGCTGTTTCTCACAAACTTGTTTTCGCCAAGTTAGTGCTCAGCAAACATCGCGCAGAAAGTCTGTTCTCAGACAGAGGGGAAATGAAGCAAAATATAGTGCTACGCCCCATTGGGCACATTGTCGTGAACTGCCAAACCCTCATTCGTGGTCGTCACGGGTACACGAATCTCGTTCTTCATGAGTGCCATCAATGTCTCTGCGGGACCGCAAGTTCACATGGGAGGGGATTCGGAATGTGACACGTCTACACTCTACGACTCATCATCCACTCTTTTGGTTATGAAATGCAGGGGAAAATTAAGAATCTCTATTGTCATACCTACGATACTTGATAAGTGCAGAATTCCTCCTATAGCATCGCAAGAAGTGTGACGTTGATGTTGCCTGGTTTCTATTATATCTTGAGGTCAGTGCTATTCACCTGACATCAAGATCACAACTCACTATCTTGATGAGTAGGGGGAAAATAGCTTCATGTCTTCAGCAGCACCATCTCGTCCAAACAAAGAGATAAGTGCCACGATAATGACGGCCAGCCACTTAAGAGCAGGTGTTTGTGGCAAAACTTTGTAGCAACCCATCTACGTCAGTCGTTAAGGATAAGGTCTGATATAACTCCAGACCGATATTACCCAGAGGGAAAGTTGTTGAAACAAAAATATTCTTTTCTATCAAAGGTCAACACTTCTTAAAATCAACTACTCATTATTTTTGACTTGACGATATTTAAAAGGTGTGGATCTGAAGTTTTCTTTTCAAAACACAGCATCACTATTATTGATACGTAGGTGTGAAGAATGTAATTTACGTCATCCAAATCTCCAGTACCACTTGAAAAGAAAAGTAAAATTCATAGTTTTTAAAGTTTGAAATGAAATGTTTACATGAACCAAAAAATGTACTTTGCATCGTCTACAATATTGACTGCATCAGAAAAGCTTGCATATTTGGATAGCAATGAAAGAAGAGGAAGAGCCATTTTCACAGACACGAGACGGCTGCAGAAGCAAAATTTTCTGGCCACCGTTAATCAAACTGCACTCTTCGTACAATCAGCATCGTTATCTTCAAATAGCCGTACATGGTCCACATGCATCTGACCACTAATGATGTTTGCTTTCGGTTGCGCACATGTTCGTGATGTTGGCGATAAGCAAATACGGGCAGATAAGTCGGGAACAGCGAGAAGGACTTCATGAAATACATAGACATTGATATTTCAACACCTGTTCCTCTCTCGTACCGGGTTGTTGAACTCATAAAATGGACTTAAATGCATTTTCGCTCGTCAGTCACATGGTACACAACGTGAGGGAAACTACATTGTCCTGCAAGCAAAGTACAAAGGCATTCCCATGGATTATAATCACTGCATCAGCAGTAATTATGATCAAAAGATCTCATAAATCGTTCATCAAAAGTCATGGGAAAAAAAACTGTCACAAAAAAAGATGCTTACAGTATCTAGCTCCATGTACCCACATCAGTATCAAAAGGCTTAAAGAGCACATGTCATTAGGTCTTTGACAAGCTTTCGAAATGGCCTTAACCCCTGCACAACCACTACTTCAAAATGCTACTCACACCTTGTGCAGTTCAGTCATCAGTAACCATGACAGGGTTAAAAACTCTGGCTGAGTCCCTGCATGATCCACAATTTTTGTACAGAATTCAGCAAACACTCATTGCAAAGAATTGTTTATTTTTCCTCAAAGCAGGTTTTTCTCCTACTGGTACAGTCTTGTCACAGTTGGTACTCAAGTCTCATTCATCACCCTGCTTGGTGCAAACTCCACACTCTCTCGTGGCACTAGATACCACCTGACCAAGCACAAAGCTGGACTTTTGGTTTCATCCAGATGGTCAAAACTCACATCATCTCTCTCACTCTTTCGAGTAGTCACAGTAGGAAGTTCATCTGGACAGAATTTATTCCGCATCTATGAAAATAAACTATTAGAGACAGAAACTCTCACAGAGCTTAGACCATGTACTCAAATGTTGATGTGTCATGTAGTTGTGTCATTCCTCAGCAAACCCAGATGTGTTTGCTGAGCTATCCATCAAGCTGCACCTGTGATTACACCAACTACGATTGCCTGTGTACTTTGTACAAAGCTCTCCAAAGTACACCTGCCAACCCCCCCCCCCCAAAAAAAAAAAAAAAAATCTGTAAGCCTTGGTGTTGTAATTAGAAAACAAATTCTGTCAAGGATTATCGCTAAATTATCATATCTATCTTTTCTATTCCATAAAAATATATGCACCCAACAAACAAAAAGAAACATGACTTTCTCACAAAATTCTTTGCTCATAGTCAATTAAAAATATTTCATACTCGACAAATAAATCATGGTTCACCAATAAAGCAAATCCTTGCTTTTATGGACAGCTAATAAGTTACATATTTGAACTACCATGAGACATCACTTTACAAAAAAAAAATATAGAAGAACACAAATTGCTCTGGCCAGAGTCGAGGCACAACTCCTTCACAACACTCGAAACACATGATTGACAACTAGCATCATTATGCAGATGAAAAGGTAGCTGCAAAGAGAAGTATTATATACCACTGTTTCCCCTTTCTCCCCCCCCCCCCCCCCCCGTTCATTTCCTCCACATTGAACAGCCTACCAAAGTGAATAAACTAGGGCAATTTACAACTAAATTATTCTAAGCAATTTAGAATGACTTACAACTAAATATAATTATCCAATCATATCTATCCTCATTCATTTCTGAAAATTCTGATCAGAAATCTGAAGTCCACCCATGCTTGAAAAGTACTCTCAGCTAAAGATAACGACAAATCATGTTCCAGACGAGGATTACAGGGAAATCTCAACATTGAAGCTTCACCTCCCACCCACCAACAAGAGTCCCTGAATCAGTAATCCTAATCCCCTGACTATATCCTCCAATATCTGACTTAATCTTAAGATGGCTTCCATGTTTCTCTCCCTCTATTCATCTTCCTCATTAGTAACTAGTCAGATGCAAAAAATTTATACTAGAACGGTATAGCTATACCAAAACCGTATAGATATACGATGAATTTATACGTCTGAACGCTGACTAACGAAACGACGTATAACGAAATGACATATAACGAAACAAAGGTTAGAGCATCGTTTCAAACTAGAACTCGATAACGAATCAGCATTCCGTGTGCGTCTGAATGTATGGCGACCATAGAACGGTATAACTGGGCGGGGCTTAATGGGAGCGCGCACGGAAGGTAAACCCACAGCTGTCACTCACGACTATAACAGCATGTGCAGTGGGAAACTGCACATCTATACGACGTTTCCCAGAACGGTCGAAATTAGTGTCTGAACGGTCTGTCGGCTATACGATGATTCTTTATACGTCGTTTCGTTATCGAGTTTGGTATAAAATGGCATGCGTCTGAATAGGGGGCAGGCCTAACTGCTGATTAATGTAACATGCACGCTGTAAAACAAATGTTTCATGTAAAAGCAATTCTTCGACAAGATGTACGCAATTCCATCTTCTACAGATGGCATCCCACAAAAACACTGACAGACAGACAGACAGAAAAACACACATGTACACACACATACACATAAATACACACACAGAACATTACATACACACAAACCCTTTATATTTTCATTTCATTTCTAACACTCTCTAAGGTTTGATCTTTGTGACATGATTTTTCTACTTTGTAATCAAAGCATATAAAGATCCTGATCAGTTCTGCCACCAAGGGAGCATATTCCATCCAAGAAAGGGGGTAAACATCACCCCCCTATTTCTAATATCCTCCATCACTGAAAGCTGATCAGAGAGGAAGAGAAAGGCAAGGGGATGGGTGGACACACATGTCACGGGGCTGCTGCGAGAGATACTGGCCCTGGCGGTACTTGGCGGAGTTCATGCGAATACACGAGCCACTTGCTGACGGTCACCGCAAATGTGATCGGTTTCATCATCTCGTCCTACGACACTGTGTGAGCGTGAGAGGGATGGTGATGATGACGAGGTTTGTGTGGGGGTAGGTGAAGGGGGCTGAGGAAAAAGAAAACACAATTAGATTGGCATCACCGGTAACACACATCCAGGCATCTGTCGCGCGGAAGGTGAATTGATGCACAACCACTGAGGATGCACTATCAAGGGGGGAAGGGGGGCAAATCTTCATTTCATTTTGGGAGGGGATGTGGTCAAGATGTCAAGAAATGATGCATATTCACTGTGCATCCATCTAAAAAAATTTGCTAGTCAGTATTACATTTTTGACACTGCCTTACTTTCTTTAAGTCCTACAACTGCATCTAATATCATTTAAATCCCTCCAAATCCAATTTTCAAAACAGACTAAGAGCAGATAATGATGAATGTAAGCAGAGCACTTGGGAGAGAATTGCGATTGCACGTATTGCCATGACAATAAAATGTAGGGGGGGGAGATAGTCACAAAGAGAAGGCACAGAAGTCAAGTGGTAGGGGACAGGAGCCAGTGGATGGGGTGAGGGTTCAAGCCCCTTCCACAAATAACTTGGGATAGATTAATCTGATAGAGTGGGAAGGCTGACCAGTCTCGACATATTCGAAAATCTCCAAATTGGATTGTATGTACACCTTTATCACTGATCTCTATGCAAGTACAGCTGTACGTACGCACACAGCTGGAGAAACTCGACTGTAGTCAACCGTTACCGATAAGCATTTACTTTAACGTACATAGTCACATGCACTATTCATAGTTTTCAAATGTACCCTTGTAGGCAGTGGATGAAGAATGATTCAGTACAACCACCCATGTTTCCCCAAGCTACTACATGTAGGTCTTTAACCTACACACACACACACACACACACACACATCACCCCACGACTGTGCAGGAAAGGGAAGGAGGGGGGTGGGGCACTCTTCTCAAATGATAGTCACATGACATGACAGACATCCCTTTGGATCAGATAACAAGCCCTGGCACAAGGAAGACGGGACAGTCCAAATCTTCAACACAAAATTGAACATAAGACAAACTTTTTAAAAAAGATGCCTTCAAGAAATCAAGCTAGCCAGCCTGCCGGAGGACCATATCCCTAATTTCTTCCCTTTCCCCCCAGAATGACACATCACATATGCTAACAAAAATATTCACCTGCAAACTGCTAACTGAATTTCCTCCACATTACTAGTATGTGATCATTATCTCTGTCACCTCAACTGTCGATGTCAAAAGTGATGGTCTCATTTCAAGCCGGCTGTCACATTTTTTTTTTCCTGAAAGCTCACCTGAAACAGATGCATACATGCAGAAGGAGCCCATACAAGCAGTCCAATAAACTTCCCCTTGTCCCCGGCGTAATGCAATTTTGATGAAAAGCGAGACGAACTCACCTGGCCGTACGCAAAGTAAGGAAGGAAAGGGAGGGGTCAAACGCTGGACTGAACGCTGCGCTGAAATTTCCTTGCTCCGTTTCTCCTTCCCTTTCGGACAAACACACTCAACGGTGGCTGGGAATTTGCATCCATATTAAAAAACAGAGGAACGAGGATCAATTACTGCCACACAGAGTTCGCAGCAAATTCCGCAAAAGAAGGGGAAAATTCGGACAGCCGCTATCTCAGGTCTGAATTTGGAGTCACCTCGTACACTGAACACCAAGATATACAAGATTAATGTAGATAAAAAAAAATTTTGATAATAAATGCCAACATTGTGAAAAACAACTTATTTCCCTGGCCAAAACTTTTGTCACATCCTGTGGAATGCTCCAGGCAAAAAAAAAAAAAAGAAGAGAGAGAGAAAAAAATGTGTCAATGACTACGAATAAATTAAAGTTTTGACAGAACTTCAAGGATTTTATTTTTCATTGTCAGACAAATCCTGATAAATCATAATCACGTTGATACTAAGGAGTTTCCTAGAACTAGCATCTACAAATTATCTCCATAAAGAATTATCCTAGCACATTTCTAGACCATCATGAGGCCAGTTTTAGGATTTCATAGAAATACTAACCTAACAACAATATAGAATTTTCTTTCCAATGCGAATTGGGCAATCTAATTTGAGTGAGCATTGTTGACTGACTATTGACTCCTAATCTATAGCCACGGGACATTACAGACTGCAAGATGTGTCGACAATAGAAACGGTGTTTATTCTGAGGTTGCCAATGGGAATGAAATTCCTTCTTTTTAGAATCTCCTTCCCTTATCACAGGGTTTCTCCCTCCCCCTTCTAGACACAGAGGAGTAATGTAGACCCATGTTTCTATCAACCTATCTATCCCTCCATAATTCACATGCATACACACACAAAAAATCTGCGATCTCATGTACAGAAATATGCACACATGTAAATCTTCGCAGATCAAATATTTCACATCACATTTGATATTACTGTACATAGAGTTACACTCCACAATTCGTATGAGGCCTAAAGAGTTTAGGAAGAGCAGATTTCGGCTTGATACTTGCCCTTTAAAAAGTATTCGTTACCAAGAATCTGCACCTAATACACCCTTGTTCTAAACCTGCCTTATCTAATGAAGATAACCTTGTTACAAAATCATATGTTATGAGAAGCAGGTGGTAAAAGATACAATAAAGAAGATGTAGCAGATCAAATATTGCTTCGTATCACCACTGCTGGAAAGGTATTTCGTGAAACGAGGTGACCTGGCAGTCCGCATGAAGGAAAAAGGGTCACAAGGTATCGATGACTCATCACTTACATGGAAGTCTAGGCATGGGACTATCGAGCTCTTCAAGCATAATCCAATTTTGCCCACACATGGGATAAAACCGGATCACACTTCTCAATCAAGCGATGCCAATTAAGACGGTGAGGGGGCATGGGCAGAATTTACGAGGAGATTAGATCCAGGCAGACGTTTTCTAAACACGTCAGCAAACATTTGAAATTCCATGCATCATGATCCCACGAAAAGAACGTCCAAAAGTTGATGCTTGGGATCTAAACATGTGATGACAGACACATGAAGGGGATTTCACTCCAAGCACAGTTTTATGTTTAGTAGCTATGGGGGTGAGACTGAATACACAGTCTCTATGAAAATTGCAATTGAATTCATATCAAGGGTTCAGCAGACATAATCATTCCAGAACTGAGTATGCCCTACATTTTTCTGTAATCTGTTTCCATCACAAGATATTCCTCATTCATTATTTTAATCACTTGAACAACAATTGAACTACCATACAGAGCAGAGACGAAGACATTTTCTTGCCTCATAAATCAATAGACTATGACATCAATAGTTATTATTAATAATCTCTTGAAATATTAATCAATGCCACTGAATTTGCAGAGCAACTTCCCAAACTTTGGTCTAGTTGACATTTACGGTACTCAAATTAACACATATATGCATGAATTCAAAACACTTTAACTTGCACATGTATCTATGTAGAGCAAGTAAGGATGCGTATGCAAATTTTCTGCTACAAAAGTGACACATCTCATTTACTTTTGTATTTCTCTCATAAAACAGCGCCCTCATGAATATGTTCTCATTGCTATTCCTACCAACTTGAGGGCATTATGTGTAATTGCTCAAGCTTGTGCAATCCCCAGTCCTATGAATGCAGCACCTCCAAAATGGTCTTGTCGGTGAAGCGTGGCTGCTTTTGGTATATTAAATATCATCACGGTCTGCATCAATTCCTCAATGCACTGATGCTCACTGAAAGGGGCCCGACCTCATTCAAGTTCTTCTTTCATAATCTAAGCTGAATATTCTTACTTCTTCCTATTCAATTTGCATTTCTTGTAAAAACTTCTTCAGTCAAACAGTATTTCTTACTTGATTATTTTTTCTCTCCCCCATCTCTTACCTTGAGGAAAAAAAAAGAAGAATTTGATCCTATTCAAACTGCCTTTCTCGCTTCTTCACTGTAACAGTGTTTCTTACTGTATTATCCTTTCTCTATATATCTCCCCCTCATTCTCTCACACACTCTCTCTCTCTGCTCCTATGTCTAATCTTAACCCAGTGAAGACTAGCCCCAAGTACAGTCAGGCAGCTGTTTAGAGGAAATGCAATTGTATGGCCAAATAAGTAATAATAATAATAAAAATAGCAACAATCAGCTAGGCCTCAATGGGTTAACACAAAAAGCATCTATCGACTCCCATCTCCAGGAATCTCTCACATCTTCCCTTCCCCTCTGCGCCTCTTGCTCCCCCCTTCATTTCCCCTCCTCCCCTCCGCTTCTCCTTTGGCTGAGCACTGCCGAATCCAGTCATTGATCACGGCTCGCTTGGCTGCATGAATTTCCCCGTATCTGAGGCTGCTAATACGGGGGAGATGGGGCACGTCGCAGGGTTGAGAAATCTTTTCGGCCGTGTTGCCGGGGGGAACAAACAAGGTCAACCTGTCGGCTGGGCCAGGGCTTCTCCTACTAGCGTCCGGAAATTGTTAGTCGGCATTACCAAACATCACCTCTCCGCATCATCCCACAGCATCTGTATCTGTTCGATGCTTTTTTGTCTCTTCCCTTTCTACCCCCCCCCCCAAAAAAAAAGCAAAAAAAAAGGAGCAAAAACAAATAACATGTTATAAAACTTCTAGAAGAAATATTTCGAATCCGTGCAATGAGACTATTCCTGTGAAGAGATCCATGTCATCCTCAAAATGACAGACAGTTGACACAACATGCTACCAGCACCAATGAATTTCAAAGTCTTTGAGGATTGTCAATTCAGTGAAATTGTTTTCAGTACAGATCTCTTAAAAAATGACATACATAGCTGTTACAGCTATAGACACGAATCTCAACAAAAAGTGACAACTGATGGAATCTTTCTTGCGTTTTACAAGTTGGGTGGAGAGATTTGACAAATTTCTTGGTTTTACATTTCTGATGAACAAGTAACATACAGAAGGAAAGGCATTATTCAACTAGCTACTATATGCCAATAAATTCATATTTGTCATTCCCCGTTGCCAATTTCATGCTAATTTCTCCCTCATATTGCACTGCACATTCAACACCATGCACCGCCGATGAAAGATACTCTTCTCTCTCTCCCCGACATTCCTCTGCGAGTGAGGTGCGAAAGGAGGACAGCTTTTGAGAGCGAATAACCATCTGAAGTGGCCCTTTAAGTGCCATCCACTGGACCCCCAAGATGTCTCCATATCTATTTCACTCCTCCAAGAATAACAGAAAAATCGCAAGTGGGAAGGCAGAAAATTGTATCCAACTGACCTGCATCGCCAACCGCATATCTCTCTCTCTGTGCCATATAATGTTTCCAAAATCCTATTTTCATGCCTGAAAAATCCCTTTTAGAAATCTCAGCGGACTGTCTTTACGGACGCCTTCTTCTGGATGCAGAATTTGAAATAGTTTACTACATTCACACGACCAATTTCTATTGGAGAATAACAGAACAAAAAAAACAATCAAAGGGAGAAACACTAAAAGCATAGTAATATATTCAAACCCCCCCTTCTCTCTGATGTTTTTAAACTGACAAAGTCACATTTGGTAAAAGGCTTTTTGCATTCAGGTGTGCAAAATAGCATGAAAATGTCACGAACAGACCATTTCACACTGAAATTTTGAGACAAAAAGAAGCAAAGCATTGGCAAGCACAAATGTGTAAGGCATCACCACTAAATTTCATCCCTCCGACTCTTGTTATTCAGCATGTTTACTGAACAACTCATGAACAGTTCATATTGATGCACACATGTTAACATTTGAACATGATTTTATGAATAAATCTTATTGATTTTTTTTTTGTATAATTTACTGATAAGTGCTTCTAATTTGTAAACACATACACAAATAGACACACAAACACACTCTTTTGCTAACGTTCCCATTCCACAAAATTTCACCAAATTTGACAAGTGAAACCAGATAGGCACTCCCCCCAAAAGTGCAGAAAAGGTTTATAACAAAGCGGGACATGTTCTATTGCCAGGGGCGACAGATTGTACATTCCCGATTTAAACGTATGCAGCAAGACGGAGAGGTAACAATTAGACAACTTCACTCAGAACGCCAAGGAGGCCGTGTCGGGCAAATTTAGTCGGCCATCAAAACACCACTCCGCTCTCAGATCCTACATCCTCTGCACCATGTTTTTCTGGTTGCCGTTTGTTACTTGTATTTTGATTAGGCGCAGGGGTATTCGTGACAGATGTCACTGGGGCTGAAAGATTCGGAATTCAACCTCGGCACTCGGAAGGAAGTTCACATTTGGTTTCTGATTTTACCCTGTGGACGAGAAGAGCCCTACTGGACCGAAAATGTACTCAAGTTTATAGCTGCGATAATGTAAACTTTCCAGCTTCAAGTAGTACATCTATACATGTAGGTCAATGCAACTGGTGATCTATTGATATGTACATACACACATGTAGGTCAAGCGCAAGAGCTTATGCATGTGGTTTCATCAATGCAACCGGCATTCAATCGTATTGAAATTTCCCAAGGTTATCACCATCATTCACTTTTCTGTAACGCTGCACTTTCCAAACCACAGGAGCTGCCATACACACAATAAATCCAGATGTAACGATCCAAAGATGGTAGAAGAAGTCATCTTGACACTATTCATTAACGACGCGGTCATTTCTTATCTTTTATGCATCTCTCCTTCTCGCCATGGCAACGGTGGGGACTTGCCACCAGGAAAGCGAGATGGACGCCGACGAATTCAGGTCACGGGAATCGGCAGCGACGAAAGTCGATATATTGACGGCCTGAAGAGCTGCTCTTAGCACTCCCATGCCCAAGACAAGAGTGCGGTTTCCTTCTCTTTCTGCACGATTTGCCGCTGCACGTTGCCAAGCAAAGATATTTATTGCAAATACAGCTCTGCATAATTATTTCATCTACAAGTGGGGAAACACAAGCTGCAGTTTGAAGTGCAATATACTAAGACTAATTATGTCATGCTTTGGTGCAAAAGACAACCTTTCCGTTCAACACCTTCAGTTAATTGTACTCATGAGTTTCCAACGTAACAAAACAACCACTTCAAATCATGGCTAATTTGAAGTTATTTCACCTATTTACACTTGAAATGTATCACTTTTTTATGATACCACACAATAAATCAGAAGGCTGGTGAGATGTGGTCATTTTTTTTCTAAGTAAATAGACTTGTCTGTAAATTGACATGTTGAGGATAAAATCAAAGATAAATAATTTTACATATAATATAAGGTCTATATACAGATTGATGTGGATTGGGGGAGGGGAAGAAAAATAGTTTTTACTGCCTACACCTGTACTACTTTTGGCACAATTCTCTACAATATGCCATCATATAATGCCAAGTAGCCCACTTTGTGATTACTTTTGTTTTTGTTTTCTTGAGGCTGTCATTTACTATCAAGCACCTGTTTAGATGACAGACTAACACATTTTCCCCCTCTCAAAATGGACTAAATTGTATAATTAATTTTTTTTACTTCAATGTATTTGTTCAAATATTTTGAAAATTACAGTGACTTATATACTGCACATTTATTTTGTAGATTTGTTAAAGGGTGTGTACAGTTCTGGTTGAGGTGAGAATTTAGCTTTTAATGTTTTGCAGGATATTCAGAAACCACTCTATGAGATGTCCAAGAGCATGCAATTCTATGGGGTATCAAAAGTTTATTTGATGAACATCGGTTTTGAAATGGCTGAGATCTCCAAAAAACAAGGTGAAACAAAGAGATCCTAATAAAGTTGTGGCATGTCGTATTTTATTATTATCTCTTTTTTGGATATCTCAGCCATATGAAAACCAATTTTCATCAAATAAACGTTGAACCCTTCTTAGAATTACACGCTCTTTCATATTTCATAAGAGGTTTCTCATTATCTCACTCAGGAATGTGCAAAACATGAATCCCCACCTCAACCAGTACTGTACAGTCCCTTTAAAATATATGTACTATTCTTGTACTATGTATGATTTTCATTGACAAATGCAGACATAAAATCAAACTGAACTGAATATGTACTACATGGATCTAACATATGAAGCTGGATTTCTTGGTCACTCCTCCTGGTCACTTCCACAGGCCCCTCAAACACCTCCATCAACCCCTCCCAACATCCCCAAAACTCTGACCTACAAAAGACAGATGGTATGACATGTGTAGCTGCGCATCACATATCGCTGCCATCGTCCATTAATTTCCACTCAAAGAGGGGCCATCCCTATTTCTTGAGAGTCAGTGCGGACACTCTAAACCACTGACCGGTGAGTGCAGGATTCTAGTGGACAACTGCGTATCACTTAATGCACACGCCAAATTCAAGTTGGGGTAAAACTTTGCGCAAAATCGAACAGGGGCCCCCCGGAAGGACATTTCCAGATTTGTTTTTCCAAACTGACAAATTTGTCAAGTAAAGTACATCTATCTTGCTTTGACAAGAGTACAAGTGTTGAGCTTTGGTAAAGATTTCCGATTAATGCACAAACCCTATGCAGACAACTTGTTTTTTCCTAAAGTTAGTTTTCCCCTAAAAAAAAAAAAAAAAAAGGTTCTAAGTACAACCATAGTGTGGGGAAAACCACCTGACAAAATAGTATGATTTTTACATGAGCTTCACCTAAAGAGGTAAACCATACTTTCTCAAATAAATGTACAGTGCTCAAGGATATGAAATGTAATTTTCAAGATTAAGATGGATCATTGTTGCATAAGAAGACTAAATTTTCTTGCATTGCCTTGGAGATGATCACTATTACCTTCATACCCTCAGCAAATGAGGAACAGAAATCTATTTCTGTACTCAATGCCGGGAGGAAGACTTCCGTAACATTAATACGCATTTTTCCCCCAGGAACCCCTCCTCTGCAACAATTGTATAGGGGTACAGTCCCAAATAATCACAGCGAAAATGAAACTGTTCACATGCCTTGCTTCTTCCCGTAGCAGCACTAACAGGAAACCATTTGAACACTTGACAGGGAATCTAACAATACTCCTCAGGGCAACATTTCTTTTTCTGAACTCTGGAACAAAAGATGAAGAGTGGGAATGTTCAAACCCAGAATAGTTTGGCCAATCACCATGCTTCCTCTAATACCACCACAAGCAAGAAGAACATTTTTCAGAGAATAAAAGATAAAGTGCATTACTTCTAAGAGCAATACATTTGAGGGGTATTTATTTTTTATTCACATAAAAAGAAGGGAATATCTAAACCCCAGTTGGCAAATCACCTGCAGAAATAATATCAGCTTTCAACTTTTCTGAACTAATTACACAACAAAGGACTCTGAACATTTCGGCACGTCAAATTCACAATACGATAAAACTGCTCGACTAGCAATCCATTTTCAAAGTTCTAAATAGAATAAATCATGTTTAGCACAGTAAAATTGTTGTACTTCTTCAATAAAACCTGTAAGTGTTTCAACGTTTTTCATTGAACATGGTATTCATTCTGCTTCCAATTTGCAAGTCCATGTGACAATATATAATTAGATGTGAACTTGCATGATTAAGACATGAA
Source organism: Diadema antillarum (assembly GCF_040938485.1). Classification (NCBI taxonomy): domain Eukaryota; kingdom Metazoa; phylum Echinodermata; class Echinoidea; order Diadematoida; family Diadematidae; genus Diadema; species Diadema antillarum. Next base: position 400,117 of record NW_027270968.1, on the reverse strand, counting down.
GGCCAGTATTCGCTCAGTTTCCCTAAATAAACTGTTACAATTGAATTATGCTGAAGGTTTTGAGAGTCAATGACCAATTCAATGATGTTTCACGGTTGTGGGAAAGTGCAACATCAACAAGCAGATAATAACAGGAAATTCTGGGGAATTTCTCACCATTATATCCAAAACAGGTTTTTAATCTTATTTATAATTTGGTGGAAAACCAACTGTGCGATCAAATGTTCAACAGGATATTTTGTAACTTTGGTAAAAGGCTTGCCAAAAATGAGTGAGCAAATATGACAGCACTAGAAGTATGAACTGGCAGTAGTTCTATTTAGGACAGCAAGGCACCATAACCGATACATGGGCATAGGCATTACGCAGGAAGACTTCATTAAAAAAAAAAAGTGTAACACTTCATATCTGGAGTATAAAAGATGCATGAGTTTGCATCTGCCCAGTAATATCAGTCAGCAAAAAAATAAGACAAAACTTTGTAAAAGTGCTTTCAATTTGGCAAAACCCTGAACTACAGGCAGTACACTTAAATGACCACCATACAATTCATCTTTCAGATTTTGATGAGCGTAATAGTCTACAAAGCCAAGGTGTTTATCACGGAAATTTTGCAAAAATGGACATGACTTGTCAGTGATCAAATTTTGTATTGAGGTGGCTGAGGCACACGTTAATAACTCAATTAAACGAGACTGCAAAAATATGCGTGATGCAGGGCAGTTATTCCCAGTTGCATCTGACCTGTTTGCGAAAACAAAACAATGGCGTCGTCACATTTGCACCTCGCCTCCACACTCTTAGCTCATTTCATCTCACGCCTCGTCGCCTCAGCCCCGTACTGACGTGTGAAGGAGCGGTAATAAAAATCAATGTTTTGAATTGCACGACACCTGCCAGATTCCCAGACGAATGGAGATTAGTCAAACATGGGAGACTCTGCCTCTCTCGAATAAAAATTTATACTTGGGAAAAATGACGACATAACCTGCCATTGTGTAATAACTCAAAACCATCATCACTCCCAAATCCCTCCTTCAGCTCTGCTCAAAAGAAAAGGAACAATGATTTTGTGTGTTGTATGTGGGCTTCTGTCCATAAGCATCCTCAAAGCATCTGTACAGGTAGTCATTACTTGTGCACACTCAGAAAAAAAACACACCACAAATTAAGGCCAAGTCTTAGAATCTCATCACCAAACATGATACGATGGTACCTAGAAGCGCCACTGCTCTATTTCTAGTGAAATACATTTCATCATAAAAACATATCATACTGGAAAGAGACTCCAGTTACCATTAACTGTAAAAAAGCACTTTCTGGAAAATAATCTGACCACTGAGGAAGAGAACACAAGTCAACTTCGTCGCTCTCTTTTCCTCATGTGAACAGGTTCCTAGCCTCCTGTACATCTGGTGCCAAACCAGTAACCGTGGTAACCCCTCCAGAGTCTCTCCCTGATGTTTGTTACCAACTGCAAAAAACATCCACTATTAACATGCAGAGAAGAAAGTGTGAGTCATGCTAGTTTTACAACTACCTCTCTCCCTCTCTTTCTCTCTCTTTTTTTTGGGGGGGGGGGGGTGGAGGGGGGCGAGAGGAGGGGGAGGGTGGTTGTAGACGGGATAAGGATGTATCAAATTCCTTGTGCTCGGAGCAGCATCAAATGATTCATATTTGTAGAAATTGTATTGTGCAGTTCAACTCCATTGTACCTTAGATCTTATTCAAACAACCCTCAGTCCCACATATTGACATTGAATGACCCTACTGGGAAATTTGCGGTCGGCAGAATGCTAAATGAACTCCTGTCTTTACTGGTTAGCCCTGATTACACAGTCAAGGTGATACACAGTATATTGACTCAATGTATGCTCCAATGGGGCATATCATTCAAATATGACTTCTTCTTGCCAAATCTGAAGGTTTCAGACCCAAAAGAGAGAACCAAAAGTATGGAAAAAAGTCTTGGCTGCTGCTGTTAACCTAAAGGCAGAGGAAACACAAGACAAACAACTTATATACCAAGCTGCCTAAAGTTGCAAAACTAGCACAGAGTTCTACTTTGAGGACAGCAATCAAACTAAAATCAATAAAATGTACAGGGAAAAAAATGAGAGTCAGCATCTTCTGGTGAAATTGATCAAAAGTGGCAGTAAGTTTAGCGACAAACTTCTGTGGGTGTTTCTTGGATGATCATCCCATGATTCAAATGATCCCAAGAGAGAGACGAAATCCTAACGTCTAGATGTGGATCTGCATAGGAACCGAGATAGGATGGTGATCCGTGACAATTCACGTGAACCGTCAAGATCGTCACCGCCCGTACATACCTCTGGGCTCCCAGCCGCAAGCAGTGAAGTAATGTTGCTTTGCATTCTATTCACTACAACAAGATTTGGCGGATCTACTGCACTCCCTGCGTAGGTGCATGTTTGTCCACCCACATATTTGCCACTGTCTGCGATAATGTGATCATGCCAAACTGTCATCGCGTGCTATTAACGTTGGCTGATTGCTCGCCGAGATTTTCGGGCTTAAACATCCTGATCTATTTTACATTTTTATCTGCCTTAGCCAGGAAAGGTTACAACTCAGGTACAGGGCTTCTTCACTGCTCCATTTGACGCTCACAAATATTTTCCATATTTAGAAATGAATTCCAGATCTAACTAAGATTTCGATCTTTTCTTCTTATTATTTTTTTGAATATCTATCAGAGATAATTCTACTTGTGGCTTTTTTACTTTTCAGCAGTTACCAATAAAATCATTTTCAACTTGTACAGAAGCAGCTCGGCTTCTGTCCATACTGACTGTCTTTTAAAGTGTGTAAGTATGAACAGTTAAGGGTTGTTGAGGTGTTTATACACATAATTTCATAAAATAGGCTCAAATGTAATGTTAAAACCTACAGAATTGGTAGATATCGAATGGCTGCCAAATTCAGCTTATTGATGTAGCCTTTGGATAGAGGCATATGTAATTATACAAAGGACATAGCCGGTATTGATTATACAAATGACATGTATTGCCCAGAGATGGAAAAATGTCTAGAATTACAAACATCTAAAGACAAGGCTAGAAGCTAGAATGTCAGGTGGTGTTTTATCATGCATTTGGCCAATGTCAACTCTGCACAGCAAATCTTTGGTCCTACAGCATGCAATATCTTCAACATTTCTGTGACAGAGTATGTAATTTGTTTCAAATCTTGCAGCTATCATCTGGGGCAGTAGAAAACTGAAGCCTAAATCAACTGGAAGATATCATAGAATGCAAAAATAAAACCAAGACCTTGAAAATTGCAGAGCGCTATATGTGTTTGAAATTGCTCTCCACTTTTCGAATGATGAATGCATGAAGGCAAGTATGAGAAGTGATAGTACGTGGATAGATCTTGGGTGACAATAGACTTTTGGCCCCCACGACGCACGTGTTCTCCCCCCACCCCCACCCCCCAGCTTTGAGGACCCCGACCAACTTCATGACTTCTGACATGTAGATGAAAATACATTGCGATCGCCCCGTTTCTTTCGCCGAGGAATATCGGCACAGTATTTTTAGAGCATCAAATTCAAGACTTCCTTTCCTCTCCGAAGGAGCAAGGGCAAACTGTCTCAGGACGCACATTGATGATTCCACCCACTTTCTAAAATGTAATTAAAGCCAGCAACATAACCCTAGCCCCACCCCCCCCCCCCCCCCCCCCCCGACAAGCACCATAGACGCAGAAAGCTTCAACCTCTTCCAGACCTCACATTTCAAAGAAACACCCACGATGCAACACTACATGGAAATTTAGGCAACCAGGCCTTGAGCTAAGACTAGACATGAGATGAATTCTTCTTCGTAGCCATCTCCCAATAACTCTTGCTAGTGGCTTGGAAATGCAAAGAAAAAAAAATGATCACATTTCATTTTGATGAAACCTTCCTCATAAGATATCAATATATTCTTTTGCCCTGCAAAAGTCAAGAATGCTGTAATTTTCTCTGGCCCATGACTGGAACATTTTGTGCTTGTTCTTCAATAACCAGCTACAAGATTTATGTCATTAAGGTGAGAGGTCCAATGTTTCCATGACAACCAAACATCTGTTTCTTCGAATACACATACATTATGATAATGTGCCATGTCCCTAACTGGAAAGTAACAGAGTATGGTACTAAATACATCAACAACACAAACTCCAAATGTAAAGGTACTATCTCACTGTGACGTGTAACGATTCTGTCTGAAAAACACAGGCATATATACATTTAATAGACTTTTTCATTTGTTTTTCAGTTGGTTGATAAACACTGCTAGCCATTCCAAACTTTGGACATGTTAAAGTTTGGAAAATTAGCATGATATTTCTCCATGAACCCCATTCCCCCTTCGCTTCCACGTCAACCTTCAGGACATAAATACAGTATGAATGGATGCAGTACACTACACTATCATGGCACATTATCGAGTTTGTCAGTGACTCTGTATATTTCTTTATGGCTTCTGTAATGTGGTTTAATCATCGAGTGGGACTTTCATTCAAAAGTTGAATCTTTATGATTAATCTTTACACGAACGATCATCATAGTGAAGAGGGTAAGCTCTCATCATGGATGATTAGCCTCCATTTAAGCATGTAACCACTGAGCAGAGTACTGAGGATGTGTCTGGTACTGTCACAATGCACAAGGGAAGTAGACTTCATGCCTGTATCTCCTGTCCTCTAGGCCAGACACGTTGGCCGGCACCCAAGGGGGGTCCTTTTAGTTGTCAGCTGAGTCTAGACAGCAAATCAAATCTCCACTGGGGCTGCCCCTGTAGGAAACGTACTCTGTTTGCACAATCCAATCATGAAAGCAACAAATATTTCACAACATGGAATCTACGTGCACTTTCTGCTAATCTTTTTATTTCTCTGTTTTGTAAAACATGATAACATACATGTGGGACTACACAAGATCTAGAGTACACAATGGACCTACCAAAAGAAGCTGATAATTAATTTGAAAATATGAACACCCTACATATTAGTACCAAAAAAGTTGTCACTCAAAATTATGACTACTGTGACAAAAACCACAAGCATGATATCAGCAATTTGCATACCACATATACAGTTATTCAAACTAGTTCCTACTATAAATTTTTTAAAGAATGAGGTTGCAAAGAATGAAATTGGAAGGGATGACCTGTATTTCTTCCTGAAAGAAATCGAGTATTTAAAAAAAAAGAAGAAGAAAACAAGCATACACACAGTAAAAAGGGAGAAGGATCTTAGCTGCCGAGACTTTCGATGGTTACAACACTATTTGGGCCTCATTTCTGACCATCTCTCTTTTTAGAAACAGACAAACAAACAAACAAACAAACAAGCAATAAACCTAGAACAAGAATTCACTGTATGGTTTGTTTACTTCACAACAAGCAGGCTAAGAGTGTATTCATGCCTATCCCCAGCCAGAAAAAACTCTAGCATGTGATGCCAGCCGAGGATATTTCACGGCGGGCTCAAATTGTTTTCGACTCTCGTCACAGCGAGTTTTGCCAGCTGTTTCCTTGCTCAATGACATCATTCTTTACGCTCTTCAAAACATATATGAACATGGAGGCACACATAACAGAATCTATATGGCACAGAGACAATGGTGCCCATGTACCAGTTAAAGGTCCTGTTTATCTTTGGGAGCAGTGATTTTAAAAATGTTCAAGATATCTCTTTTGATGCATATGTGTAGGTCAGTTGTATCACAAAACATCCTACCATATAAAATTTTTGCAATAAAGCCTAAAATATACTTGTAGATATCACTATTTTTCTCATTAAACCGTAACTGTAGATGGTTTAGTCTGGAAACATTTTTATTATAGTTATTGTTCACTTTTGTATATTTAACAATACTTAACATCAATTATATTGGTTCAAATTTTTACATTGGTTGTTTCTATCCCTAACTCACATTTCAGAACTATTTTGAAGCAGTAATGCTGGTTTTTGTTTCATCTGCAAATGGTAAATAATGCCTTTAAGAGTCCATGCATGCAGTCAGAGGTTAGGATATGACTTTAAGTCAAAGCTGATGATAAAATCGTGGCAAGAAACAAGTATCACAGGAGAAGCTGGTGGAAATTCACTCTGAATGGTTGATCAAGCAGGCAAGGGTAAAATTCTTACACTTCTCCAAAATTAACAACAGAATAAACAATTCTTCTAAAATATAAATAGAATAAACCAGGGCTGCACACTAACCCATTTTCCTACTGGTCTGACCTATCTGTTGGACCAGTAGGTGCCCAGTTTTTTTCCATTTTTTACTGGTTTATTCCTAAAAAACTTACTGGTCCAAAAGTGATTTTTACTGGTCAGGGACCGTCGCACCAGTGCCAGTGTGCAGTATTGAATAAACAATCTTACAAAAAACATTGGTGAAGATAAACCTATTTCAAGTAAGGGTGTTGATATTGGTATTGTGGTTTGAGATGTGGCTCAATTTTTGCATCTTCTTATAAAAACAAAGCTTCATTTTAATATACTCATCAAGGTTTCATTGGAAAAATATGTTTTTGTGCACACCTCAACTGCAAACACATGAAACTTTATCACTTCTTTTACTTGGTTCAAACAAAGGCAAAACTTGACACTCATTTCTCTGGTGAGTTATTAAAAAAAAAATGATGGAGAAAAACTCATGGCATCTGTGGCTCTTTCCATCACAAAATCTACCACGTATACTTGGTTAGACCCCTAACCTCTTTTGGCTTCATAAGACTGTCTACGTGTAAACTATAAAACAATGCTATAAATATTTCTCTCCTTTTTTTTTTCTTTACATGTTCTCATACAAAAACCGCAGCAGCACGGTTAGGTTAATACCAAGCTTACCGGTATCCTTACTCCCTTTCCTGACCTCAGACAGAGTCAGTCTCAAGCCGATATCCTCCAGCTCAGCAGGTTTTGGTGCTGTCCCAGACAGTTCTTCCCCACCCATCCCCCACCCCCCAATATTCTCCATTCCACATGTCTTGTAGAAAAAGAAAAGAAAAGGCTGGAGTAGAGGCTTCTGCCCCCAACCCCTCCCCCCATCCCAAATCCTGTATTTACCCCCTCCGGCTGTTTGACAACATCACAGCAGCACCACTTTCATATCATATTCATAACTTAATCAGTGGTTTCTGTCTAGTCTATCCTGATTCAGACACATTTCATGTTTCTACCCCAAGAGTCCTGATGATCTTTACTTCAGCAACAACAACAACAAAACCCACTGCTTTCTTATTTTCATATTTTTACAAACAATTTTAACTGCTCACTGCCCCAGTAGCTACTCCAAGGATTATCTTGTAATGCTGTTAGCAGGTAGCGCTGCCACTCGTTAGAACGAAACAAAGTCGGAGGGGGTGGGGGATAAGACTATGAATAACTCGCAATTTGTCCTTAATTAGATCTCTCTCAATGGTAGCAACCATGTGATTGTTGAGCGTAAATATGATCATGTGATTCAGAGACATATTGGGTAAACGTTTTCAACCTTTCTTTCAGGTGCCCTGCTGAGAGGTGTCTCGCAAAGAGACGCCCGAACTCGCTGCGAGGGATTTTTCTTACCCTCGAAAAAGTATATCAACTTTGCCTGTTACCACTTCAAATCTTGATCTTTGGTTCACTCACTGCTGATCCTATGATGACGACAGAGTAGCCGCCGACTGCGTCGAGTATTTTGTGCTCCTCCTTTCACAACATTTGCTTTATCTTAGTCTAGCTCCAATACCATGGGCTATTTTTCATTGTATTTAGTTTGCCCATCACCATATGAATTGGTAGTTACCATGGGAGGTACACAAGTATGTTTCCTAAGAATTTGTGCTCTGATTTCCCAGAAAATGAGGTTCACAGAACTGTGTGTATAAGGCACATTGAGTGTTCAAATGATAAAAAACAGCAGGGGCAAAGTTACAGCTAGCTTCTCTTAAAATGATTGGATGTAATCTTAACATCCATGGCAGTACCATGGCAGTACCTTTTAATAAATAAAACAAAACAAAGTTCAAATCTGCATTAGATCCTGAGTTGAAAACAAAAGCATATCACTTTATAGGTCAAGATTTAAACTTTGATCGTGTCATACAAAGCGAAAACTAGTCCTACATGGTGATGCTGATAACGAATTCATTAACAAATTCATTTTGGTGAGCATCTTCTTCTGTGAACATCCATTAACACATGCTGCAGTCTTGAGCACAGACTAATCTTCATACCATTAGGACGGACATACAAGGGGGGAGATGATCTCTCCACTGACCGTTATTGTCCTAAATTGGACAGCTCTCGGGGAGATAAAATCAAATTATCCCGCCATGGCACACCTTTCAGTGAGGCTAAAGCTAGGTCAGTCTATTCCACTAATTTCTCCTCTTTTTTGCTAACCTCCTCCACAAAAACAGAGAGAAAAATATGGGGTCGGGTTCTGGATGCAGGACCTTCCTCTTCTTCTTCTTCTTCTTCTTCTTCTTCATACCATTACAGCGCATGCCCTGGAAAGACGGCGATACATGTCATCCCACTCATCAAATTATTGAATCTCTAACAGTCAGACTCTTCCGAGCTCTCTTCAACCTTCCCTAAAAATACCTTGGCCTTCTCGTAAACAGAGTTCCAGACTGCCGTTGCCCGTAGATGAGACATGCTAATGTTTCCTCATTTCCCGCTAATGATGCAAGATTGGCTTCAATTAGAAAGTTAGAAGCTTTTGCTGTCAGATACGAGCCACTTTCTCTTTTCGTGCCTGATATACGACCTCCTGTGCAAATGCTTTGAGACTCTAATATGTTTGTCTTGTTTTTTTGCAATCACACAAGTCAGGTGCATATGAATAGCAATAAAATGAATATGAAAAACAAAAAAGATACTCCATGCTTTCACCCCTTAAGGCCCTGTCACACTAGGTGTAAAGTTAATGTGTGCCCTGTCGATCTTCTACACACACAGGCAATTCTTCTCACCACGAGTGGTATATCTCATATCTAGCGGTATCACTCACACAGTGCAAGCCTGAGCACTTTCAACCACCAAGAAATGGTCACCAGCTCACATCCCTCTGCAAACTACAGGTCTCAGAATAAGATAGATAAACCAGCTAAAATGAAATACAACACGGCAACGCAGATATATATAAACACATACACAAGAATACAACAACAACAAAAACTGCTCTAACTTGCGCAAACGGTGGCTTGACCGCGATAATCTCTACGCGGCTTGGGACTCAGAAAGAGTTATCTGCCCCGACCACGCAAGTGGGAAGGGGCTGATTTCTGTATGATCCCTAACACCTAAAATATACACATGTACGTCATCAGGCCGGGCAGGGAAGGGGGGCGGGGTCCATTCACGTCCCATCTCACGCATCATCACACTGTTGATTCGTGGGCTAAGAGTGCACTGACAGGAAATGGAGGTTTTACTTCTGTAGAAGCTGGAAATTAAGTTGACCCTCTGGAGAAATTTAGAGAGCGTGCGATTAGAGAAAACAGAAGATGAGTAGATTGTTTGGTGGAAGGGGGAGAGCAACATTTCAGAAATCTGGTTCAGGTCTTTGCCAAACAAGATGCAAGTGCGGATGAATCAAACAAACCTTTAAAAAAAACAATGAAAGTGAAAGAATACACACAAGGCGGACACAACTGAACAAGAAAAATGTAGCTCCATGTTTTACAACACAGAAATAACATGAAAGAACTTTGGAACAAATGAATGACAAATATGAACAACTCAGGACTACAGAAACTCTCCATAGTATTAAAGCAAATGAGGAAGATAAAGAGCAAAGTATGCTCAAAACAGAGGAAAAAAGGCAGGCTGACTCACATCAACACATATCCAAAATAAAAATCATTCAACTTTTAGGCAGAGCAGTTTTGGGGCTAACATGATCTAAGAATTAGACTAGGAGTTATATCACACAGCACAGAAATTTAGAAAGCTTATATAAAGTGAAATTAAATAGGACCAAAACTTCTTCCCCCAGTAAACATTTAGCCACATTTTCACCATTTTGTGTCATAATGCACTCACATTTTGATTATCCACAAAGGATTGGAAGACAAGACTACCCATAATCCTCAGCAGACCGGAGGAAAACAACCTGAAAATGCCATGACTGATACTAAGAATGATATAAATCAAATTATCATGTCTGGAATCATGAGCTGCAGGGGAAATAACTGGCAAACAATTCTTGGTATAAGGAGGCAAAATCAGATCAGGTCTAAAAAAGAAGGCAAGAGAAAAGAAAAACAAACACAAAACACAACAGGTGTCTACAAGTCCTGAGAACTTCACTTTGAGTGAGTGGAAGTAGCAGTTGACAAATGCCTCCATTTCTTTCTCTTTCACTCTATCTATCAACCTCTCTCTTCTGTCCTTCCTTCTCTCTCTCCTCCTCCTCTGAGTATCTCTTCTTTGTGTCTTGGAGTGAAGCAAGCTTGTTACATGGAACATGAATCGCTGGCGTCAGCAGACACGAGGTCCCGTCTCTCGAGGGATGTGACAGGAGAGATATCAGGTTATCCCCGTTGATGTTACAATGTCGCCGGGGTGAACAGACGGGGGATGATAGCAACAGATACGCAAGGCTGGACGTCATCGGAGCCAGCCAGCAAGTGAGCAAGTGGCGATACCAAGATTAGGGGCGATTCCTCGCTGGTCTCCCATCGATCACGGGAGGGAAGGAGGGAGAGGAGTGGGGGTGGGGGGGGGGGTGGGTGAAGGGGAACCCAATTACTCCAGCTATTTCTCTTCCCAAACTGGCAGAGTGCGCATCACTGAGTACATCACTCATTCATGAAAGCTTTGTCCATGGGAAAAGACATAGGTACCACATCATACATCTACTCTAAACTTCAGAAATACCAGTATGCAAAACTTTGCCCCAATCTTGCTGGTACTATGAATACTTGCTGCATCGATACTGCAAGTTCCTTTATGATAGAAAAATACAACCAGCAATCTCCAAGAAACAACCTAATCTGATTTGATTATGGGCAAAAAATGCTGAATTCCACATCAAGTGCAGTGTTAATACTGCCAAGCTTTGAAAACTTGGATTTGCAGTTTACTTGCTGTATGTCATCAACAAAAAAAAAATATTATCTGAGTAACAGATTTGCACAATTTCTTCCAAATTGACAGAAACAAACACAAATTGAGGGGGACTTTGAAGTTGGTCTCCGATTCCATGAAAACATGCAGGAGGCATTCAACTCCAGCACTGCACTCTGAAAGTTTTTCCACCTCTGAGGTCCAAAAAACTGAGTCATCCATAAACCACCAGCTTGCTTTACCAGTACAAGGCTGTAGTCAAAACCGGTCTCCTTCCTATTCATGTCCCGTCTACTATGAGACCATGTTTTCGGAAACATTAGACCCACTCGAAACCAGTACCATCCACTGCCATAACACGCAGCCGCCCTCACTTTCACCGTGAATGCCCCCCAGTGGTGGGGAAGTTATTCATAAACACACCTTCCGATATAGGCCCCTAATTGCTAATGTAGTCAGAAATGCAATCGGCAATCTTTTGTTGGATACATGTTACAGACCCAATGCAAATTGTATTTGGGCTCTTTGTCAAAATAGGCATCAGAACACGCTCGAATAAAAAGCCTGTTGGGTAGCCGAATCCTCTTTCTTCTGAAACATCAGGATGCTTTTCCCCTAAGGAAGGATTTGGTGACATACATTTTGTAGTTTGCCTCAAAACACCTGCTGTGCCCCAGTTTCAGTTTCATATACTTCCTCAACTGTTTTGGAAATATACCGGTGATGGAAAAAACAAACAAACAAACTTCATTGGGTATGGAAGAACCCATCTAGCTCCTTAACAAGATGTGCAATTGTACAGATTGCTTGAAGGAACAACATCTACATGTGCATTGCAAATACAATATGATCATCTGAGATTAAGAAGGGCATAACTCCATATGTTCTCAAGAGTACTTATGCCCTTTTGGTACTCCACTAACAAAGTTCCAGGTGCCTCCATTGTGTGCTCTATTTTGACAAAGAAATAACTTTATTCCTGTCCATTTCATGATGGAAATTCCCTCCCCCCCCCCCCAAAAAAAAAAAAGAAGAAGCAACAAACATGTCAGAAATCTGGGTAGTTCTACAGCGGAAATTTCTGTCAAACAAATGGGACATCAGAAAAGGAAGCACAACATAAAGGACACATCTGTGAGGATAGTATGTGACTATCAAATTTGGTCATCAAAGCACTGAGAGTATATTTATCCAAGAAAAAACAACAACAAAAGATCACACAGGATTCATCTTTTGTTTATCTTCATGTCATCTTTCCTCTAAAGAGCATTTGCAAGTTATGGGTAAAAATATTTCTGTTTCCTTGTTGACATTTACAACAAGCTGACAAAGCAAAGATAAAACAGATTTGGATAGCTTCTTCCGTCACACCAAGATGCTAATGAAAATCAATGTGCTTGCTGAAGTAATGTGTAACATCCGAGACTTTAATTTCCAGGGTAGAGGTCACTGACACATCACAATGTCGACAAGACCAGCAACACACAAAAACAGAACCATTAAAAACTTTATCACTTTACCTTTGATGTCAATTTTGAACGGCATTCCCGGTGACATGATGTCATAGCTGCAGATCGTCGAGAAGCCTGGCGAGCAGTCGTCGTCGACTGCCTGAATCTGCAGGAATTTGTGCGGCATGCTGCCCTCCTCCACGCGGGCCTCGTATGATTTTTGTACGAAGCGCGGTTTGTTATTATTTGGATCTCTTACAACTATGTGAACTTGTGCTCTGTCGATAAGAGAAACGACACAAAACAAAACATAGGAAATGGCTTGATTACTGATTTGTTTCAAAACACCATCAAAATATGTACTGTACCAGTGTGTCATGGCAATCCATGTTAAAAACTTTTTTTAATATGTCATACATTTTGAGAAATAAACCAAAAAAGGTTTTTAATGCAGATGGGGCTGGCTTGTGTGGTTGGGGAAATTTTTTTGAAGAATAAAAAACTGACATTTTTGTTTAAAAAATGCTTCATCAAGAAAAAAATAAAAAACTTAATTTGCATGTTCCTACATGATCTCTAATACATTTTAAGTATGAATCTTCAAACAAATTTGTTTGAAAATGCTCACTGAATGCTTTACAAAAATCAGAAAACTTTGAGTGACTAGATTTGCCTTAAACTCCCGATATGACAGCTGCATATGGATATAGACCAGTTCAAAAGATGTTTAACATCTTCGTCCTTTCTGATCATCAGAATCTTCAAACTGACAATGAAAATCTTCATTCAGACTTCTGTGGGCCTGAATGCTCATCATGCATTTATCTTAACTGTACAGCTCAGTCATAATAAAATTTGACAATTTCTTGAATTTGTGCCATCACAATTCAAAGCAGTGTCTTCAAGCCTTATCACTACACTCAGAGCTAAGACACAACTCCTTATCTCTGTACGCTTCCTTTACTCTGCGGGTGGATAGCATCTTCAATCCAAAGAACGATTTGTCAAGATTCCAATCAGAACTAAATGTTCTCCAATCAGCAATGCTCTCTGTTCTCTTTTCTTCAAGTAACTAAGAATATTGTCATCCCTCTATCTCCTTCACTCTCTTGAAATGGGACGCAAACTTCTGTCATAAACTATAAACATGTACTCTCAGTGCTGTTTGTAATACCCCTTTCATAAACTCCATTATGCGGATAATATCCGCATCATTTGGTCATAAAATCGGAGCGGGGGAAGAATTATCCGCTTTTTTTCGACCCTTCTATTATCCGCATAATAGCAGCATCGGGACCAGATTTGGAGTTTGTGAACGCAAATCCAAAGTTATGCGGATAATTGCCGGGGTGCGGTCAAAACGTCACCTGTCTTTCCCCGCAGGAGGGACGTGTGCAGTCACCATGACGATTATCCGCCTTTTTCAGGACGGGCGCTCGTAAAAATAATGCGGATAATTTTCAGAGTTTGTGAACGCATTTTTTATTGAAATGTCCGCATAATTCTTAGGCAGATAATTGGAGGATGAGTTTATGAAAGGGGTATTAGATATATATTCTCAAATAATCACACTCCACAAATATCTGATAGAAAGGACCTAAAGTTCATAGTAAAGCATGGATACTGTGTGGTTAGAATCTTTTCAGAGACCCTCATTAATTCATATTCCATAAGTCTAAAAAGAAAGACAGTTTGGTTGTTTAAACTGATGTAGATTATTATTCATCCAGTCAAAGTGTAATCTCAAAAATTCTTAAGTTTCCAATCCAGTTTTGTGATTTATAAGAATTTTGGAGTTTGTTTGTTTGTGTGTATAGTAATAGTTTCAAAATAGCACAGATTTTATTTTGATCTTAATGTTGATTTATATTTACGTCATTATATTCATTTTTTTCATTAGTGTCGACTTTGTAAGCTTAATCATCTGCATCATAATCTACATCATCTACACTGACTCAATGTTGAATGTGCGTTTTTTAGGTGATTTGAGTATCCTCTGGATCACCTTCTGTATTTGTTTTTTTTTTTAATGTACGGCAGAGACACATTTGAATATCAGCCCTAACTATGGCTGAAAAGGCAATTCATCCCATGAGTAGAGAATGAATAAATAAAACTAAAATAAACAAGAAAAAAATGTATAACCAGGCACACTCACTTTGGAGAGGAGAGGTGGGGTTTGCCACAGTCAGTGGCCTGAATGTGAAATAACCACTCGCGATTTTCGTCGCAGTCCTTCACGGCGGCGTTGATGGCGCCGCTGACTGCCTGGATGGCCCCCGTTCCGGCCGCCTGGTCGACCACGTTGATGACGAAGGGCACGCTCTCTTCGATGCTGAAGGAGCAGATGCGGCCGTTGGTGCCCTCGTCCATGTCGTGGGCGACAAGGGCGGGCGAGAGCATCTCTAGTTTGCCGTGTTCGTTGATCTCCCCTCGGAAGATCTCCTCTTCCCAGAACGGTGCATGATTTGATGTGTCTGTGGATAACAAATAAGGAGAGAAAGAACAAATATTATAATCATCTAGATGCTGAAGCGGTTGTCATGCCATACACCTTACAATGTACACAAAATGTTACCATTTAATGAGCTCCTTTCATTGTTCTTTCATATATGCTTGGAGCTAATTTGCATTAAAAGAGGGATGCATAAAATGATTGTACGACTGACACGAAAGGGCAGTCATCTCCACAAATACATTCTGAGATTATTCAAAACATACACACAGACTCAAACATGCATTTACACAAACTTTTCTTTTGTTGCTTCATTGAAGTTCCTTTCAATGTTATTGAAATCATATTCACAACTAAAAAAGCACTCTGAGAGCGCAGACCTCCGCCAAGCATGCAGCCCATTTCCACCCGCACTGATCTTGTTTGAGATCAGTGATTTCCACCCACACATACTGCATTGTGTGCTGAAAGCCGCCTGATTTCCCAATATAGAAGCCTTTGTTACGTCATAAACCCTCAGCTGCACAGCGCGCCTCGCCCTAACAGAAACTAGAGCACGCGCTTTAGTGCGCGCATGCAAACCTCAAATACGCGCAGCCTGAACTCCCTAGTTCATTGACCCTACCTGCTAAAATATCAAAAATCCTTCATAAATTCCACAAAAATTCCCGGATCACTATCAAAAGTTAATCGTTTGGTACTTGTGTCATTCTCAACCTTTCCTGCAAGTTTCATCACAATCCGTTCACTACTTTTTGAGTTATTTTGCACACGGACAAACGAACGAACGAACCAACTAACAAACAAACCAACGGTAACGAAAACATAACCTCCCCCCTTGGCGGAGGTAATGAAACAATTGTACATAAAAAGTACAGCATGTATTCCATTCATTACTGCTGTCTGACCATATACATGCCCACACACACACTGACGTCACCACCATCAACTTTGATCACTTCATCTATACTACGAGCAAATTCACAAATGCCCATCTGAATAATGAATGCAAAACAACCAGACTTTCCTCCAGATCACACTTTCTGTTCTACTTGGTCTACAATATGTCACACTGACTGTACTAGATAGTGAAGTTTATCAATTACAAGATTCTAAAATTGAGCTTACACAGCTCTTTATGATACACAATGACCTCATCCATTATCATACCATGCCAACTGTGCATGTGAGGGTGTGGGTATACACATGTATACAGTGGTGTGTATGTGAATATCTGAATATCTCCACACACGTGTATCGCTCTATCCATACGTGTTCACTAAGTATATTTTTTGTTGCTCATATATGGAAATATGTACAGAGTGATGGCTGGACATGTAATACCAGATAGCATTTCTACAGCGCAACAGGAACCGAATGAAGTCAGTCTTCTACTGAACAAATCCATTAGTTACTACTTATCCCCACGATATTACAGGCAGACATTGGACATCCATGAATTACGTGGGAGTTGATTAGAAACGCTGCCCAGTGTGATTGGCTTATTGATTTTTTATGGCGAGATCTATGACACATACTGCTTATGAAAATATGGTGAATCACCTTCTCTCCCTGGTTAACATTACCCCTTCCAAACGAAACTATACTGCACACATACATGTCCATCTTAATAAGTATTGCATCTTCCTGCAGACTCGAAACAACACACCCAAATATTTTATCAGTATTTGTTTTACAGACACATACACCTGTAAGATGCATACAAGCACATGTACACACACACACACAAGTGACACAACAAACAAACACATACAGGGGAGAAAAAATCCATAGAAATACATATCAAACAAACCAACACACACACACACACACACACACACATGCAAAAGATATACAGTTTAAGCACAAACATATACCTAACAAGACTTCCACACCTAGACTGGAATTTACACTACACAGAGGCAATGTGCATCCTCTCATTGGTTGGCGCCCGTGTACAGCTCCAATATAGTATGGACTCAGCACACACACACACACACACACAAACACACACAATGCCATTTCACACTCTTAACGCAATTCTCTAGTAAACCACCCCCCCCCCCCACAGTCGATGAGATCGTATGACTAACGATATACGCTCAAATAGCTGCAGCGCAGACCAGGACAGCGTTAGGTAATATGCTGTCCCCGTGGAGTTCACGTTTCCAGCGAAAATTACCTCACAGTTTTGTAATCTAATCACCTATGCCCACACTATGACAGAGTGCCTTTCCAAGATAATTCAATTTGATCTCAAGGAGAATATCACTGTCATCACAATTGTCTGCCCAATAAAATAAAGGACACAAAATAATGCTTGTCTGCCTCACATGGAAGGTTCTCTTCACACTTCAATACTCAATCAGTATTGTATTCAAATTTCTTTCTCATAAACACAAGTCAAGATAACTATAACTGCACTTCGAATCTGATACTCAGATTAGATCATATCTATTTCAGCACTTATAATTTTTCATTTATTTTTGAGGGTATACAGCTCATAATTTTTCTAATGTGTCAAATTAACACAGTTCACCATTCAATATCACCTAATGTACATAACAAGAGGCACATTTTCGCAGATAATAGATTTCTATCTTCTTCTCTTCTTTTCTCAATCTTTCCCTTTCCCTTTCTCTATCTTACAAGTTTTCATTTCAGTACTTTCTGGTATAATCCTAGTTAGTTCTATTCCAGTTGTGTATTCAATAAAACCACCGTATAAACTCTGTCACATATATCAAAACCCATCACTCAGAGCAGCAATATATACAAACAATAGATATGGAAATCACATATGTGCATGAGTCAGAACTGTTGACCTCTGCACTTTTGACCGTCTTAGCCTCCTTTCTGGGCCGTTGCTTGTTTGTCTGCATCAACACCCACCTGTCATGAAGTGCCCCCTGAAAACGGTCTCCCCCAACGAAAAGCCTGTGAGAGCAAGTCTACACGTGAATCAGCCCCACTCTCATCTCATCTTTCCACCTTTTCTCCCTCCCTTCCCGTCCTCCCCTCTCTCTCCTCCAGCTCTCTCCTCCGTTGCCGTGGATGCATGCACGGAAGATGAGTCATCATCCAGTATCTCTCTCACTCTCTCCCTCTCTTGTTGCGCGGATGACCTCCCCCTGCTAATGGAACAACCTGCCGCGGTCGTTATGGTCGGGGCGTAGGGAGATGCACTGCTTAGCATCGGCAGAGAACGTCTATATGGCCGGCCACACATATACGCAGTATAAACAGGCGGCACGTCATCGCAGAAGTAGAGGCCCCACACGCAAGGTCAGGAGGCAGAAATGATGGAGGACATCTTCTTTTGCCATTCTGTACGACCTGTCTGTCCTCGTCCTTCAATATCCATGAATCAATGCTGCTCAATTTTTTGTTTTCATTATCATGAAACAGATACAGTGTACGGCTCCCTATCAGTGGTGGCATTGCTTTGCTGTTTTTGATGGTTTTCGTTTTTGTTTTGTTTTTTTGGTGGGGATGATGTTTTGCTTCCATACACAGGCAGCTTTAAATAGGGGCGAATGGATATTTCTTGGTTGTTGCTCATTCATTTTGATTTCTGTAGATATCGCTTTCACCTTTTCATTCTTCTCACAACACAATGTTGTGTCAAAGGGGGGGGGGGAAGGGTGGGTGTCATGTTACAACATCTTTACAGATAGGTCTTGGTTCATTCGGTATACAGGCTATGTTATCTTCGGCAAACAGGTTTCATAAATTCTGAGAGCATCAAGCCTCGTTTGGATGCAAATTGGTAATCATGTATTACCCATTAAGGTGAAACCAGCAAAATAATCAAATTGGGCACCATTATAGCACGGTGTTTTCGTGGACCCATACTCATGGTCGCTCTTCTCATGTATACAGCATTGTACTAAAAACATATACGTCTAAAAACAACATGCAGAAGACAAACTTGGTAATATTTGAAGAATGCTAACAGAGCGAAAGTTGTAAATATTGATTTGAAAAATTTAAATCATCAATCAATCGAGTTGACACAATATTCTAATGAAACCACTTCTTCCTCCATCAACTCCCCCCCCCCACAATCAATATATTGACGATGCACACCAACCATTCACGCATCCACAACCCGCCAACAAGCTAATTGAATTATCTCCATGGCGATGCCCAATGTGGGACCCTAATGAGCTCCACCAGTGACCCGTTTCCACCAGAGATAGCATCTCTCCCTGCAGATACTCTCCCTCCATGAGAGATGTTTCTATTTCATCTCAAGAGAGATTGATATACAATTTATGAGCAATAATGGACATAAACAAATAGCCCCATTTTTTAACTCCACTTTAAAAAGGTCACTAGGCTGGAAATATACATGTAACTTTCGCTCAATTTAATTTTTATTTTTGTCTACATTTTTTGCATAGTATTCACAGCTGCTCTATATGTTTTACTGTGTTAATATACCTAATTCAAGTGGGGCAAAAAATGTATCTTTCAAATGTAATGTAATTTTCCTCTTTGTACTTCTTTCTCTTTCAATCTATTTATAAATTTGTCTCCATCTAGATCAATATCTAATGCATTTTTCACATCTTGTTTCATGTTCATTTTATTTTCTGGGAAAAAATACAAAATTACTGTTGATAACCACCCCCCACCCCAACAGTCCAACACAGGTAGGGTTAAAAAAAAATGCAAAATACACTGTCGATAAACCAGCAGGTTGGCCATTTCTTAGCTTTTGGCTGTTGATTCAGAGTTTACAAATGACTCGGTAGGATTATGTCATTTTTTAGTCCTGTGTTTTCCAGAGTCGAACTCGGTCCGGGATGAACAGACTACAGTTAACTGTCAGATAAGCTTCAGCCCCATGCGAATTCAGTCCAAAGGTTATCACCTATCTCACTCTTCACTCGCAAACCAGCAAACTCGCCACGGTGTGCGTCTGAAATATAAACACATATTTTGCAGAATTTCTCCTCATTTTCTCCCCTCCTCCTCCTCCTCCTCCACAGAGTCAAATGTCAGAGAATGTTATTCTTTTAGGGACAACGGGAGCTCCAGAAATCAGATCGGCACAAGGTATCCCACCCCCCCCCCCCCCTCTCTCCCCCTCCCCCCCCCCCCCCCATCTTCCTCTATACGTCAACAACTCTATCTTCATGCAAGTCTTGAAATATCAATGTGATGCTACTGAATATCACGCAAGGGACCAAAAAGGTCAAATTGATAATAATATCCATTGAAAACCCAAGAATACTGACTGTTCTATCATGCTACGGCAAAGGTATACACACTGCCTCAGGTTTTGTGTCTAAACTGTAACCCACATTTTGCAGCTCAGATATTTCATTTCTCTCTGCAACTGGTCTTGACTTTGCAAGGATTGATACTTTAATCTCCTGAAAAATAAGTAATGTTGTAACAAATACACTCAACACTGAGTGCAATATGACTAAAAAGCATTCAAAGAACAAATAAAATTAGACATAGGTTTCTATAAAACTATAATAAAAGAGAAAGAACTGTATTTACACCTGTACACATATTGATTATGAGAAACTAGTGATTTTTTTTTCAGCCAACCTATTTGTGTGCACAGTTATGCTTTTAGTTTAAAATGTGATTTATAGATTTGGCTAGGTCCTACCTATTCCAAAGGGATTGAATGAAAAAATATGTACGCTATGTATGAAAAGAACAAT
This sequence comes from Diadema antillarum, assembly GCF_040938485.1. NCBI lineage: Eukaryota > Metazoa > Echinodermata > Echinoidea > Diadematoida > Diadematidae > Diadema > Diadema antillarum. The sequence goes on along the minus strand of NW_027270968.1, from coordinate 379,439 downwards.
CAAGAGAATATAGAATAAAAAAACAATACATAATGTTTGACACATGAAATCTAAAGTGAATGGATTTTGAATGTACTGCAGGAATATTTGTCCAGCTGCATCTTGCATGATCCACTTTTTAGCTCCACGTAGAGCAGGGGAAAAAAACACACAAAATCGAGTTTGGGCCAGATATAATGCATGCTGGCTACAAACAAACAGGAGCTGAAATACTCTGCTACAGGATGAAACAAATACATAACTGCATTTCTTGTGGGGTGTGCACAGTTTTCTCGCTGTGTAATTGATCCAGACAACTTTCAGAGAGATTGTTACTGGCCGCACAAACAACACCCGCAGCTCGGAAGACGAACGTCCAGCTCCGCAGTTTAATTATGCGCGGTACCCTGCCGAGGAAATAGATGAAATTTGGGACGCATGCCAGCGGCATTTTCTGGCGGTTTTGGTGGCTACTCGGTCACCCACTGTTCTTAAAACTAACAGAGACTCTGCATGACGACAATGGCCAATCAAACAGTCTACATTTACCATCTTAAGTCAGTGACAGTTAAGAAAACAAAGCGCTAGGCTGCTGGGAAAGTAAGAGTCTGCATTACTTACAAACAAAATAAAACAAAGAAATGGAATCTGCAATTACAGTATCAGACTGCCAGTATCTGCAGAAAGTCATTCACAAGGAAATGGGCTACGAATTATCAGTTTTGCCAATTGTCCATAATTTTCTGACACACACAAGGCTTTTTGTCTCATTCTACACGATTCCAAAGTTAAACCCTCCAAAGATTTCTCACTCAGAAGTAAAACTCTCAATGACTTTTCGAGATCACAGGACTACTACTTCCCATAGTCTACATCAGGCTAGAGTAAAAGTTCATCAGACCTCATATACTGCTTGCCCCTGCTAGAAAGAACTTACTATAAAATTTTTTTCAAAGTTTCTGTATGTATAGTACATGCATTGGTCTCCTTCACTTGAATTATACAAGGAATGTCCATATTCTCTCAATGCATTTTAGATTCAAAGGTTTTGTTTTGAGGTTTCTCTCTGACGCACGGAATAATTTCAGTAGCCCGTAATGTGCACCTGTATATTAACGTTGGGGGGAGAAAAAAAAAGTAATTAGACAGCCAAGGTTTATCACACGCATGCAGGCATGCCGCAGTTTGTCAGGAAACATTTACAGCCGCGACGCTTAATTTGGTACCATTGCCAAACATTTCAGCTTCAGTCACGGAGTGGTCTGAATTAGAATAAAGAGGAAAGCTTGATTAGTCGGAAGGCTATCATGATAAATGTGCGATAAGGTAGCTGGCGATTCAAATATAGCACAGATACTGCTGTTAAGCATTCTCTACAGTGAATTTCTCCATGAGTTGCAATCTCTTTCTCTTTCGAAACTGCATTCTTTCTCTTCATCTTGAAGCTTGAGTGCGGGTTCAGAAAAGTACTTCAACACTGATATTTTTTTTTAAATGCTTTGCATAAATGTACCCTCACAACCACTGAGAGCCAGCATTCTATCCTTCTTGCAGTCTTGGGGGCTAGAGAAGAAAGTCAGTCTAAATGTCAAGTATCCAATCTCTTCCCTACTTTCATAAATGACCAAAAAATGAAATACTTTTCCTTATCTTATGCTCTCATATCAAAGATGGTATTTCACTGTCAATATTGTCCCACACAGAGTTTTGCCTATCAAAAATTTTAAAAGACAAATGAATATAGTATGAGCATTTGTATACAAAATATTCAGCCCTAGATTCAGGTAGTTTTTTCTAGGTACAGTTCTTGTTAGAGTGTGTGCTTTTATGTGATTTTCTGATTTTTTTTTATTATTGGGGAGGGGCGGTATCAGAGATACACTGGTAATTTCAGTCCAAGTCAATATTATCTTTCTTGCCTCATTCAGTACTTCTAGTCTCCGTAACTATACATTTGTCCCGAGCAAATCCATTCATCATGTGGTTTGGTGTACTGAAAGTGCATTCATGCACTTCTCAGTGGAATATAGAAAGAGAAAATCTTAGCCTGGAAACAGAGACTACTCATGAGCATTCATCAGTGATATATGAAATGGCCTCTAAGACCTACACAATGCCTGTCGGAAGTCGGTATTCAGGGCTCTGCCATTCAAGTCAATATTTGAGGCAGAGACATTCGATTTCATTCATATTCCATCATCTTTCATGCTCCATTTTTTTTCTCAATCTCTCCTCTATTTATCTCAAAACCTCTTTCATATTATATATTCTTCAGAATATATCTATATATATTTATATATTTCTCTCCCTTTCCCCCATCTCCCTTTTCTTGTTATCACTTCCAAGCCCAATCGTCTGCTTCTTCTCCTCCTCTGTCTCTTTTCATTTGGCTTTGCATTGATGGATCGCTTCTACAAGCCTCTGCAAAAGTCATATGATTGTGGGAATGCCTTTGCTCATTAACTCTTTATATCTCTCCCTCTCTATATAACTCTATCTCTCTCTCCTTATATTTCTCTACATACACATCATCCTTTCTCAATCATGAGAGTGTGAGGGGAGATTATCGCCCCCAAAAAGGGTGACTCATGCGCCATCTCTTCTCCTTCTCTGTGTGATTCAGAGGTGATGCCCGCCAAACAGACAACTCATTCTCAGGCCCCCAACCCCAAAATGATCCTTTTGTTCCTGATGATGTTGATGATAATACCAAGGGAAAAGTCTTCGCACCAGGGTAAAAGAGAAAAGATTTGGATCCACTTAACATTGCAGGCCCATCCTCTTCGTCGAGATGGGCGCACGAAGCATTGATGTCGCTACCTGCCGACATCCGCGCAGCCATTACACCGCTTGGTATGCATGTCATCTGAGGGCACACCATTCTTCCAAAGTCGTCCTACTTTAACCCTTTCTGCACCATGGACTTTAGACAGAGTGTACATCACTATGGACTTTTTTTTTTTTGGGGGGGGGGGGGGGAAATTGGCACTCCAAGGGTTAAGACTCTGGTTGGAAGCTAGGGTGGGGATGGGGGAGGGGGTAGTCGTGATCACATGATGTATCAAACCAATATCAGAGACAAAGGGTATCCTGGGGAAACATCTAGATGACCCCCTGCTGGATGGCAGTCTGCCTCAAGTTTGTTGTCGTTTCACAAGTTGTGTTCTGTCAAGCTCTACTGAAGCAAATCCAGATACCATGCACCTATAAATCATCTTCAGACTATTTCAAAAGCTGGAGGGAGGGGGGGGGGAATATGATGGGTCAGGTGGTAAATAAAGAACGATACTGATCCATAGAGCTCTTCATGTCTGCAGGTTCGCTCAGCATAATTTTCATGAATTGAATGTTTGCCACCCAGCTCAGGTAGGGCCCGCCGACATGCAAGCCAAGGTTAGCTTTCCTTCAAGTCATCACTGATAATTTAAATCTTCAAAAGGGCTAGGAAGTCTAGCCTCACTACCAGAATGATGTACACTGCTCATTCATCTCGACTACAAAGCCATATGATAGACAAGTAGGGGTTTAAAGTGCACAAGAACGGAAGAAATGTCCTTCTCTTCCTACACATCTTCAGAAGATGTTAACGTAGTGAATACAATTGTGTAGTCTCAATTCCAGTCACATACAGGGAAAAAAATCAACGTACACAAGCAGTTTAGACAAATTTGATACCTACGATAACTGTCATCTTCTAATAATACCCGTTAAGAAATTTGTGGGTTCAAAATTATAGGTGATCTTGCCACAATCATATGCTTCTGTCAACTAGCACACGACAAACTGGGTAAAAATGTATAGAATCATACATTTCTACCACGATAATTTAATGTGGTGGCATCTTGATGGTTTTGTACTCAAGATTCCATGTGTGTTCCCTCTTTGCCTTTCCTACAAAGCCTCCACAAAGAGCATGACGCATACAAAACCATGCTGGGATGCAGCGCATGAATGTGTCTGTGTGTTTGGTTTTGGTGGGGGGTTTTCTGTGAGTGTGTGTGTCAGTCACCACATCTTACAAATGCATCTCCTGGCCACTCAATGCTCTATAGACACTGCTTGCCATCTACTTTGCATAGATGCAGCAGGGAAGGTCTCAGGAGGAAGGAGGTTTAGTCATCACACGGGAGAGCGGGATGCTTAGGATACCGCTGGGAAGAAGGTGGAGAATCACTTGTCTCCAATTTACAGCATCTCATCTTAACCCGGGAGAGGTTTGTGTGCATTCTGGGGGCAATGCAAGACTAAAGAGATGTCACGCACTCCTTGAAGGAGGGGATGTGGGATGGGGGGGGGGGGGGGGGGTAGAGATGAAGCTCAGGGGGTCAAAAGTTTTTCTGCAGTAATGCGAGAAAGAGATAGGTATGTATGTATGTATGATGCAGTCTGTTGTGACAGTGAGTGCCCCACAGTGAACATCGCTCCAGTGATGGGGGCGAAATGTGTCAGTCCACATACAATGTAGCATGTCAATGCAGTCTGCCCCTGTCTGTCATACAAGTGTAAAGGAGATTCACACATACAGAGACTCAGTGTGTATGGTGTGAATGACAGTTGTCATGACAGTGATGGCTGTAATGACGATGATGATGAGTTACCATGGCAATGAACGTCAAAATAATGATGATGAAGCTGATGATGATAAAGATGATGATGATGATGAGTTACCATGGCAATGAATGTCAAAATAATGATGAAGCTGATGATAAAGATGATGATGAAGCTGATGATAAAGATGATGATGATGATGATGATGATGATGATAATGATGATGATGATGAGTTACCATGGCAATGATGTTCAAACTAATGATAATGATGATGATGATGATGAATCTGATGATTGTGATTATGATGATGATGATGATAATGATGAGTTATCATGCCACTGAGGGCTAAAATGATGATAATGATGAGTTACCATGGCAATAGTGGCTATAATATGGATGATGATGATCATGATGATGATGATGATCGCAATGACCGATAGAAAACAGATGACATGGCTAATAAAGCAGAAAAAGAAAAGCATAAAATGATAAAATGGTTTACAATGCAATCATGGATGTGTGCGATAGCTAAAGTCAGGACAAAGAAGATTGTGAAAGAAGAAATCAGCATTCTTACTCATATCATCAGAGTCACAAATTATGGAGGAGTTTGTGATATAACTGTCATTTCCTCCTTCATTATCTACCTTTTAGCAGCACAAACACCCTTGATAATAAAACTACGATACCTGCGAGACTGCAACACTTTTTATAAAGGTGTTTTTATTGCAGTGAGAGTGGGGCTTTTATCAATCCCTGATAAGCAGATTGGGAACTCATTGAATAATGATGCCATCCTAGTTTAGCTGATGATCATCCAATAAAGAAGCGGTCAAAATCCCTGCCCAAGCCCCTGTATACAAAAAACAAAAAACAAAAACATGAACGATATAAGAAATGCCCCAATGATGCCATGCACGGACAATTCCACCTAATGGGTGAGTCAGGGCCGTTATGAAAGACCAATCAAATACTGATTACTGGTCATTTATTCCACTAATTTGCCTTCCACTCCCTATTGTGACCCAGTTCAGCCATTCTTGCCCTCATCCTCATCCATAAAAACATTGCCTTTGATATTGGCCCTTTCTTTCTCTTGTCCTCCTTCTGATCCTTCCTTCCGCCTTTCCATCCCTCTCTCCATCCTAATCTCTGTTCTCCTCTTCATTATAATCTCCGTTCTCCTGCATCCCTTCATTTCTTCCTTCATTTTTTTCTTTGTTTATCCTGTATTATTTATTCTTCATCTTTGTCCCACCCTTCCACTCCTTGTTTCCTTCAATTTTTCTTCCTTCTCTCTATCCCCATCTCAATTCTCCTGCGCAATCTCATCTCTTCCTTCTTTTTCACTTTTTTCTCATCCTGTACATTGTATATGACATATATTTCATGAGGTTTCTATTTTTGTGAAATTCGCGAGTCAGGTGCCATTTGCGAAGTTAACAACACGCATTGTATCAAGTCTGGTCCTGACAAGAATGTGATGTGCATGCATACATTTCTCCATTCATTACTATTCTCCCTAATCATGTATCAAACAAGTTTGGAAATTGTCCAGAAGTCCCAATCCGCAAAAAGATAGATAATTAGACTGGCTTAATATATGGCATACACAGCATTATCTTTTTCAATCATCTTTCCCTTTATCCTTTCATTCCTTCTTTCCATATTTCCATTCTTCTATTCATCCATTCTTCCCCCCCCCCCCCCCCGCCCCCTTCCTCCATCTACCTATCCCTTTCCCACGCCCTTATTTCATTGTTCCATTTACGAATCTAACCACTCGGTATTCTAGCTCATTTTCGTGGAAGATTTGCATGAGCAGCACGCATAGCTAGATCCATTCATTGGGTTTGATTGCAACAAAACCAAAAGTACAAACACGGAAAACAATGGCTGGTACAATAGGGTCATGAGGCTAGAATTTGTGCACTCTCCCGTGATATCTAATGGCTCACGCCTCATTAGGCAATAATTGACAATAATAACATGTTCGACACAGACACTTTTGGTCCTTAAACACTCAATTTAACCAGTTCCTGCCCTGGAAATGAAAAAAAAAAGATTTGTGAAACCACAGAGCTACTATTTAGTAGCTCCATAGTGAAACTGTTCTAAACCTGTGCTGTAACCATTTTGTGTACACTTGCTTTGACTCATTAAACTTTTTTGTTTCTGCATTAAGAGTGCCTCTTTTTCAGTTCACTGTTTGGGTATCAGTGTTTCTGATTTATTATTGGTTCTTTTTTTTGTGCATGTGTTTACTACCAGCATGGTTTCAATTTCTGTTATCAATAAATCTTAAATTGTTATAATCAAGAACAAAGGTACTTCTCTTTTCGGTGGACACCTGTCTACACTATGGCAAGGAGTACATAAACCTGAAAGAATTTACTTGGTCCCAACCTATTCAATTTTCTGTTGGTTGTAAACTGTACTACCTAGATGGAAATCCATTTCAATTTCCCTTCATCTCACCAGTGAAGGGTTGTCATGCATGGTTATTAATTGCTTCTCTTTGGCAGCCACAATTAAAAGAGACCATTTTTCCCTTTCTTGTGCCAGGTGAAACCTCCTACAGATGGTCGCCGTGACGACACTACAAAACTAGACCAAATCTGGCGAGGCATGAGACGATGACGTCGATAGAAGCACAGGGAGACATGTTGTAGTCAGCTTTCGGCTTATTTATGTACATCATTGAAAATCTGCGATAGAGGAAGGTGTTAATTACAGTTTGATCTACGACCTCGTTCATCTCCTATGGCTAAGAGACGTCATCTAAATTGTGACCCTAAATACTGGACCAGAGCTGAGTCTTGGAGAAATGCACTTTAAATGAGGCATAACTGGCTGATGCTTCCCCCCCCCCCCCCATTATTCTGACTCTGTTCAATTATTTCCAGTACCAACATTTACAACATCACCTTGTCTTGTCTCTGAAAGTGCAATACACCTTTTTTTTTCCTACAATGACAGTTTCTGAGATCTTGTGAGAGCACAACAATGAAAATCTGCATTTCTGTGATGACCTGACAGCTTCTAAATGAACATTTTGGACTGTATGGAAAGTCTGAAATGTAGAAGTTATCACAGGTATTTGTGAAATTAAGATGATTTTCTCATTTTAAAAGTAATATATCTAAATATCTCACTGGTCATTCAGGATAGCAGGAATGAATGACAAATTAACAACTGAAACACTTTGATGATGATGATGATGGTGATGGTGATGATGATGATGATGATGATGATGATGATGATGATGATGATGATGATGATGATGATGATGATGATGATGATGATGATGATGATGATAATAATAATAATAATAATAATAATAATAATAATAATAATAATAATGATAATAACAGAGACACTCTTATTTCTATAAAGCACTCATTCTACCGAAAAAAGATACTCATGGCACTGTTGCACAGAATATCATGTCACAACAGAGTATCATAGAAGATATGACATGAGAATAAGCAAATTATTTTGAACAATAAGGACACGTCCATCTTTATGCAAGGCAATCATCTGTGCCTAATATACAAGTGACACATACATTGAAGAAGACTTGCAAAACATGTTTTAGCTGTGTGTGCGTGTGTGTGTGTGCGTGTGTCATTTAAAGGGATGGTAGAGTTTTGGTTGAGACCTAATTTTAGGTTTCTAACATTTTTTGGTGAGATAATGAGAAACCTCTTATGAAATATGAAAGAGCATGTAATTTCATGAGGAATTCAACGTTTATTTGATGAAAATTGGTTTTGAAATGGCTGAGATATCCAAAACAGAGCGATTCTATTAAGTGTGGGACCCACAATTTATTACGATCGCTTTGTTTTACTTTGTTTTTGGATGTTTCAGTCATTCCAAACCCGATTTTCTTCAAATAAACTTTGAATTCCTCTTAAATTGGTATGCTCTGTACTATTTCATAAGTATTTTCTTGGTATCTCGCAAAAGTTAAAAGCCCAATTCTCATCTCCACCAATACTGTACCATCCCTTTAACCCTTTGACAATAGCGGGCCCACAGTTCCAATGAATGTATGCATGCACAAATCACAAATGGTATAAAATGGGTAAATCTGAAGATTTACAAACATACCGCACTTCTTGCCTTCATCTTATTTCATGTGTAAGACTTGAAGAAGGATCGAGAAGAAGAAAAAACACAAAAGAAAACAGTAGCCTGCCCCCATCATCAACTCCAATCTGAAATGGCATCTCCTTTGATAGCATTACCCTCCCTACCCCGGTATCCACTCCCAATAACACAGCTCCTGGTATCGTTATTGGTCTCTTATCATGCGCCCAATACAATCTATTACGGCAAAATTAGCGATAATTATGCTATTATCTTCCGCCATTTAGTAAATTAATTCTCATTTCATTCCAGGAATGGATCATTAGGCTTTAACGTTGATTAAATGTATCAACTCCAGTACCCTCAACAGCAGCTCCGCCGAGAGCCATTTAATACCGAAAGGTCAAAGTTGACTAGTAACTGTGCCATATCATACACAATGTACATGGCTTTCGTAGGCATCTTCTGTGCATCTCTGTAAACACATCATAGTAGAATCATGGACCTACTAGTAGGATGCGAACTACATTAGGATGTTTACCTTTATAATGCTCCCCCCTGAAAAATCGGATACATAGAAGGTCCCCTTTCACACTGAGAATGAAGAATTACGCAGAAACTGTAACAGCACCAACTCTCCATGCCCCGTTCATACTGAACCACTCCTACTTCAAGATGGTCCACCCATTTTCTCACGCATCGGGCAAAGTCTGCAACTTGGGCCTATAATAATGAGCATAGCTCAAAGATTAAAGTGATACTAGTAGTTGCAATTGAAGGTATATTTGAAGATAGTTTGTTCGCAAAAACCGATAAGTCCATATTTGCCAAATGGAGATATTTGCGATTAAAGGTCAAGAAAAATAAGGAGAATAATAAGAAAATGTTTGCTTCTTTTGACCATAACTTCAAAAATGTACCTTTATATGTAGTGACCAATATATCACTGAAAAGGTATTATTTTGTACTTTATGACAGTGACCATACTTCAAAATCTTCAAAAATGGACTTGTCGGTTTTTACGAACAAACTCTTCATTTCCCTTTTGTCTTTCAAAATAAGTAAAAAATAGTCACTTAAAACACGTACCTGATTGCACCATTAAGAGCTAAAAATTGAAAAAGCTCCCTACCATGGGAGGCCACAGGGGGAAACCCCCCCCCCCCACAACCCTCGCTCGCAGCGCCACATTCGTGTGCCGAGATGCCGAGTCATGAAAATCTCACTCATAAAATTTTTTGAACTTGGCATCCCTGCGTCTGTACAGCCCTGTCGCTACCTAACAGTAACTTAAACACCGTTACGCTCCGTAAGCTACAGCGACAGCGACTTCCCTTGCCTCTTTTAAACGTAGATATAAAATATATTTGTTGAATAGTTATAATTGAAGTTTCTGCAGAAATCCAATCTGACAACGTACATATGATGTCTGCAATGTGTATTTTTTTTTCTACATATTTTCACACGTAGTTTGCCTGTTTTTATTTTTCCTGTTTTTTAATCGTCTTTTTTTCCCTCCATTTAAGTGTATCTTATAATGTACAAAAAAAAAAATCTCAAGTGGGAGTCCAGCCGTAGAAAGGCCAATGGCCTCTGCTGGCTCCTCCATTTTCTCTCTTAGAATTTCCTCTTTGTTTAATTTTGTTTTTCTCTTTATTGTGCTTGTTTTTCTTGTACATGTATACTATTACCGAATGTAATGTTATTATCTTCACCTTGTTCTTTGTCACATGTATTTTAATGAGAATTTGGAAATAAATGAAATGAAAATGAAATGAACTGTGGTGTATAATTAGTTAAAACTTAAATGTAGGGTGTCTAACATGAAAAGTACGAGAGCATAACACACCATAGCGAGGGAAGCAACGGAATAGATCACTCACGTACAAGGCACAGCGTACCATGATACAGCAGGGAGGTGGATCCACCATCTTGAGCTGACCCCCTGCTCACTCACAGTCACACAGCACAGCTTATTGAACTCACAAACACTATCACTAACAGCAATACGCATGTATGGGTCCAATGGTCTGCACAGAACAAACGTCAGACGAAGCGCGAATGACATATTGAGCAACCATAAACACGTTCCCGTTTGATAACAATACCTAAAAGTCGCTAGGTTTACAAGCACCCAACAGCATAGATCTAGTTCAAATACTTACTAGTCTAGTCCTACTAGAGTAGTCATCCACAGCTCAGTTACAATTTGTACATTGGGCCAAAGAGGAGCATCAATTAAACTCGCTCGACGTGTATGGCAAGCCGTTTGTGTAAAAAGTCGATAAACTATGTTTATCACTTGAAGAGTTTGTTCGCAAAACCCGATTAGTCCATTTTTGAAGATTTTGAAGTACGGTCTCTGTCATAAAGTACAAAATGATACCTTTTAAATGATATATTGGTCACTACATATAAAGGTACATTTTTGAAATTATGGTCAAAGAAGCAAAAATTTTCTTATCATTCTCTTTATTTTTCTTGACCTTTACTCGCAAATATCTCCATTTGTCAAATATGGACTTATCGGTTTTTGCGAACAAACTCTTCACTTGATAAACTGAGTTTATCAAGTGATAAACGCAGTTTATCAGAAAAACTGCGTTTATCAACTGATGAACATTGTTTTTCAAGAAAAACTCTGTTTATCAGAGAAAAACAGAGTTTTCATATCGGAAAAAAATCTGTTTATCAACTGATAAACACAGTTTTTCTGACAAACTCTGTTTATCACTTGATAAACTGAGTTTATCAAGTGATAAACACAGTTTTTCTGATAAACTCTGTTTATCACTTGATAAACTCAGTTTATCAGAGAAAAGCAGAGTTATTCAAACCTTCTCGGTAGTGGGCGCTAGCAGCATTTAATACGCAGAGCCGTCTGCTCTGTTAATACGTACATGTACGTAGATCTACAGCTAGTGATATATATACACGGCACTGTGACTGTATATGTACACGGGGGCAGCCAGGAAGCAAGCAGTGGCTGGGAAGTGGACAGGTAGGCCTATATGACGCGAGTGTGATGCCTGATGGCCTTACGACGCAGGCTAACTTATCACACATGTATGTCTTGATCACAACAAAAAGAAAAAACACTTGTAAGCTGTACTTTGTGATATGTGTAGAGATTACATACGACATATACCAGATACCGATTACCGAAAACGTTGCCAGAATTACAGACACAACACACGCCCGCAGCCACGCGCGCCCGGCCCGGTTAGCTAGCTAACTAGCGCAGCGATACGTTGCAAGCGCTAGCGCTGCAATTATTATCAACGAGCAGAACATATCAAACAGTGAAAACGCCCTCTCTTGTGGAGAGATAAATAACTCTGCTTATCAAAAGTGAAAAACTCTGTTTATCAACTATTGTTTATCAACTGATAAACTGAGTTTATCAGAAAAACAGAGTTTATCAACTGATAAACAGATTTTTTTCTCTGATAAACTATGTTTATCAACTGATTAACACTGTTTTTCTGATAAACTCAGTTTATCAGATTGATAAACTCTGTTTATCAATTGATAAACAGAGTTTATCGCTGGTAAACACAGTTTATCAAAGAAAAACTCAGTTCATAAACACTGTGTTTATCAGTGAAAAACAGAGTTTATCGACTTTTTACACAAACGGCTTGCCATAGACGTGCGTTCACTGACCATAACGATCACTGAACGAGAAATTAATGGACAAGTTCACCTTAATTCATAGACATGTGGGTTGAGTGAATGCAGCAATATTAGTGATAGAACACATCAGTGAGAGTTTGGGCAAAAGCGGACTATCCGTAAGTTGTGAATTATTGAAGTTTCTGCTCAGTCACTGCTGGATGAAAAGACTACTATAGCTTGTGATGTCACATGAGTACAACGATATAAACAAAGAATAAAGAAAATTCAGCATATTTCCATTTTTCTCGCATAACAAAAGAAAACTCGACTTCTCTCTTTCAGAAGGCAGGGGGAATAATATTACCCTTAACATACGTCAGTATTAAGTCGAAGAAATGTGCACTTTATTCAAAAAGTAAAGTTTTGTGAAATTCTCTTTTTATTTTCCTTATAGACCGATTCGGGTTCGTTGAGGGCAGCAGACAATTTGTGGCACTGGGCGCAGCCATGAGCTCATGTTGAGGTGTCTTAGCCGACCCCCCCCCCCCCCTCCTCTCCCCCACCCCCCGGGCAACATGTTTATCGCGCACATGTAACAAAGGTTCGCAATTATACACATAGCGCGTCACAGAATCGGTCTATATAGTTGTAGGCATGTGACATCATACACTGTAGTTAGTAGTCTTCTCTTCCAGCAGTGACTGCGCAGATACTTAAAATATTCGTAACTTTTGAACGGATTGTCCAATTTTCTTCAAACTTTCACTGATATGTCCTGCTAATATTGCTGCATTCTCTCAATCCTTATGTATATGAAGGTGGACTTGTCCTTTAAAAACAATTGGCCAAAGATGTCATAGCGCAGCGCTGCGGCTATGCGGCACTAGCACTGCGCGCGCGGCGCTCTGATCATCTTTGGTTTGGCCAGGGTGGTGGAAGAACCGTACCCCGGTTTGGCTATTTGAATTGCATGTTACTGTAGGCTAACAGTACAACACAACCGGGGAAGGGGGTGGGGGGGGGATACAGAAGTAAGAGCAGGATAAAATCAGGGAGATGCACCTCCCCTGCATGATAAAATACAGCTGAACGTAGTTTTATAAATGTACAAACACACGCAATCTTTGGTGCAGTATTTTCATAGTAACAATGAGTAGGCCTATACCGTGCATAACTGGTGATAACGTGGTTTGAAATTGCCGCGAATACAAAAATGCGATCCAGTTCCATTGAGAAATTGCGCATCGTACGCACATTGTCCACTATAGTTAAAAAGGTTCCAAAAACTTGCTCTGTCAGACAGTTTTCCAACTGTCTAGGATGCGCAATTTATAGAAACTATATTTCAATGTCTAAGAAAAGAAAATATCCTCATTACAGCGGCAGATCCAGGTGGGGCCGGTGCACCGGGCGTCCCATTTAGTTTTGTTGAATAAAAGAAAAAAAAAGGGGGTGGAGCGTGCACTTTAGCCCCCTATGATTTTGTAAAGCCCCCCCCCCCCCCCCCCCCAATTTATGGAATGCCTGGATCCGCGCCCCTGAACTGTAAAAACTGTTTTGGGTACTCTTTTATGATGTGGAAGTTAAGGTTTTGATTTTTGGTCAATGTTGGTTTATTCTCATTCACCCTTTATTTGGTGATGACACAAGCTAATTAGTGCAAGTTATTCTCACCCGAACGTACGCTACTACACTGCAATTAAGGGCCCTACCTGATTTGAATTCTTCATGAATTGACAAATGGTCTTCAATTGGTAAACGTAAACAAAATGTTATAAAATAGTTCTAGGTGTAAACAATGTACTATAATATTACACATCAGTTTGAACAGTAAAACATTGCAGCACCAACTTACCCTGACCTGTTTTAAAGGGGATCTCCGGATGATTTCCAGACTTTTTCATTAAGAACAACTATAAATTATTTATACTGAGTACAGAGTTTCAGAATCAATAGTGATTGGGATGAGGAAGAAGAATGTTTTCAAAATTTATAACAAATTGCAATGAACAAGGATGATGGCATGGCAGCCTCGCCATTATGCACGAATAAGGCACGCATAGATTCTTCACAGGTGAAATTGTCAAGCAGGTGGTATTGTTAATGGAATAACACTGCTACATTTCTGAAATGTGCGGGGTTCTGATGTCATCAACACTGTTCAGTGTAATTTGTTTAAGATTTTCAGTTTATTGGTTTCTCTGCTCAAGGACCAAAATAAATTCCACGAATCTATACATGGAGCTGTCAATTTATGTACTACATGATGTGAAATTTTGATAATCGTCTGGAATGTCCCTTTAAGTAAGACCATTTGATGAGATTCATGGTTAATAGTATTGGTTGGTAGCAAACTTGAGGATCAGCTCCGGTATTATAATACTATCTATAGAATCTTGAAGATACAAAAGAGGGCTCTATATACGATCTGTTTTTCATCCGGACTTCAGTTCACACACTTCTAAGTTGTTTTTTTTTTAACAAATCGAAAATATATATGACCTCCATCTTCTCCAACTGAGAGCCTTCATGTTTCAATACATCATAATAATGAATGAATAGAATTAGGTCCCTACGATATACCACTCGCCATAACAGCATAACACTATACTCTTGCACAAAACACTTATACAGGCCTATCAATATTCTGGTCCTAAGCTTTGGAACAATTTACTTCTTTATGTTAAATTTGTTCTCAGTTTATCTGTTACGCAAACACCATATAAAAGCACATCTACTTGCATAGGACTATATCGTTTATTAATGAAGTGCAATCCCTTATTAATGTTCTTTACTTTAGTGCGTTTGAGTCACTTACTTTTAGCCATTGCAGTGGAGGATGATTTTCTGTGAACTTTTATCATCAAGACGAATGAATTAAATACCTACAATTGCACTCTGTCATAGCCAATTGACGTGCCATACAGCGCCGGACTTACACTGTCTGTTGAATACTTTATGCTCCACAACTCATGGAAATCAAAAATTAAAAAGTTACTCTCTAATTCATAATAAGATTATCGACTTACTAAACTTTCAGTCTATGCATTTGGACTATATTCTAGGGCTACTTTCAATGTGTGTAATACATTGATTGTACCCATCAGAACTTGCTGTCCACTGAGCAATGATATAGATGTCATCACTAATGTATACTGTCTGTCATCTCCTATAGGGCCTACGCGGGGTATATTTTTTTCTTTCTTCCCCATTTCCTTTGCTTCATTATTATCCAAACTCTATACCTTCTGTAATCTATTACTTTCACGCTATGTGTTCCACAAGCTGTTTTTATTTGGGTCCCTCACAACATTCAATGCATAAACCAGCTGCAATTTTGTAATCTTCAACATGCATTATAAAATGTTCCTACTCTCTAAAAAAAAATCGAGCGAAAGAGTGAATACAAAAAAGAGTGAATTTCGAGTGAAATTGGAGTGAATTTTTTGAGTGAAAATGTTCATTTTCACTCATTTTGGAGTGACGTCAGGGATCACTCCAAAATCTTCGAGTGATCCCTGACGTCACTCCAAAATGAGTGAAAATGAGCATTTTCACTCAGAATTCACTCCAATTTCACTCGAAATTCACTCTTTTTTTGTATTCACTCTTTTTAGAGTGAAAATTTTCACTCTATTTTTTTTTAGAGAGTACATACGCATAATAATCGCTGAATTAATGCATGGAGTTACAGCCAAATACAACTCTAATTTCGTTTTGACGCATATAGTTTTTATGATAATATAAGCATGAACTATAGAATAAAGTGATACACATTCAGGATAATACCGTGTATTTGTAATGCCCTTCACCACTCTGTCTGAATGCTCAAATGTAACGAAAAATCCCTTAACAGTGCGTTAAGCAAAAAATTAGATAGTCAAACATTAAATCCGGTGTTGCTCATTTCACTGATCACATGCCACAGACTTAATGCGCAATATGATCTCTCCCTTACAATGTAATGCATTTCAGGGAAGTGAATACTGTAATATCAATCTCGGTTTGAAGCCAAGTACAGTAATTCCATTATATGATGAACTCCTGGTGTTAATTCCATGAAGAAGAAAAAAAAATCGTTTATTTTTTATTGCTCTCCGTTCAATCTCATATTCGTCTCACACAATTCGTTAAAACTCGCCAATTAAGGTCATTCTTGAGTGATAAGAAAACAACAACAACAACAACAACCCGGATGATTCTTTCCAAACAAGTGGCCTAATCGCAGGCCCATATATCTCTTATGTCTATCGCATATTAAACTTGTGTTTAAGTCCCTGAAAAGCTTACAAACGTTTGCATAAAGGGTTACGAAATTGACATGATGACTGTGTTATAGGGACTACTTTTTAAGGAAATCAGTTTAATGGTCTAATAAAAAAGAATCGAGACCGACCATGCCTTCACATCCCGGGGCTTCACATCCATTGGGCAACTCAGATCCTGGCTCTCTTTCGGGGGTTTAAGCTAACAAACAAGGTTAAAATGTTAGGTGTTGTCATCGATGTAAGTATAATATATGGACCTCTCAAAAGCGCTTGATAACAAAAGTATAAACTAAACGTGGATCATATCGATACATTAGTGGCCATTAGCATCAATACCTATATAAGATTGTAGCATCAAAAGAAAGCATATAATATGCTTGTTCAGTGGTGATTTATTTTCTCAGAAATCAACAGTTACAACACTCCGAAGTTTTATATGATGTAAGCGCCAAGCACGAATCGATTTGCGGACTCTTAAATTCTTATGAGATATTCTTTTGCATTTATAGTTGTTCCATCTACAGATACGATGATACGATATAGGCCTGAACGGCATAGATCTTCAACTCTTACCGCTGGATACCAACCGTTTTATTCTCTATCATAAAATAATGACAGAAGTAGGCCTACGTGTTTCCGGTTATAATATCCTATCCTGTCCAACCACATGCCATCTGATAGAGAGTGTAACCCCCCCCCCCCCCCAATAATTATATATATATCATATTTAATGTTTATGAAATTTATCGGGGCATATACAGTACATTCCATTCCATAGGGGCATCTGTTGCGTCGCCGTATAGGGCACCTATAAAGGGCACCGTATCCCACTTCATGATCTCTTGATAGAGATTAACTTCCCGCATGCAGCCCGAAATAAATAGTGTAGATTTTCCTAAAAATCGCAAAGTAATGTCATAGTGGTTTCTTAATCATTTTAGGTCAGAACCAGGTGCGAGCATTTTAGGCCGACATCACATAGGCCCGAATTCACGAAGGCCCAAGGTGGTACAAATGAAACCATGGTTTAAACCATGGACAAAAACCATGGAGCGCCAAGTGCCGCATGGAATAATTCGTTATGAAATCAGTAATTTCGTAGAAGAAATGATTATTTTGTAAAAAAATGGCAACATTTCGTAACGAATGATAATTTCATTAACGAAATATTCCGTGATGCGACACTTGGCGCTCCATGGTTTTTGTCCATGGTGTATAGGGCTCACACCCGTAA
Organism: Diadema antillarum; assembly: GCF_040938485.1. Taxonomy (NCBI): domain Eukaryota; kingdom Metazoa; phylum Echinodermata; class Echinoidea; order Diadematoida; family Diadematidae; genus Diadema; species Diadema antillarum. The sequence continues at coordinate 361,696 of NW_027270968.1, read as the reverse complement.
ATACTATTAGTTATCCCCTGCTTGTTCACGAAATACGGGCAAATATCTACGGTCTGGTGCCATATTCCATGAGGCCGAAGGCCGAATGGAATATGGCACCAGACCGTAGATATTTCCCGTATTTCGTAAGAACAAGCAGGGGGTAACGATTTTATCTTTTAGTGTAAGTGCTAACCTTCTTCCCGCTGATTTCCCCTCGTGAATGATGTTAAAATCGCCGGCTGTCAGCCATGACCATGTTGACTTAGGCCTACGTCTCGCGAGATGATTACTGCATGCGATGCGCGCATATACAAATACGTACACGTACACGCCATAAGATACTGCAGTGCATAGAAAGTAGCTGTTGTTTATCAAGCGTCTAGTGGTCTCAGGTTATGTGCGCAATACGCTTGAGGACCGCGCGCTGTCCATTTGTTTTGTACAGGATTAGCGCGCACTTTCCTATTGACCGATTCGGGTTCGTTGAGGGCAGCAGACATTTTACGGCACAGGGCGCAGCCATAGTGGGTGTATCGGTGTGTATCAGCCGACCCCCCCTGCTCTCCCCCACCCCCGGGCAGCGTGTTTTTTTTAGACGGCACAGATTGGGGAAACTAAAAATCTATCGGGGACCCTATCCCTAAACCTAACCCTAATCCTAATCCTAACCCTAACCATCAAACCCTAACCCTAACCCTAACCCTAACCCCAACCCTAACCCTAACCCTAACCATAACCATAACCAAAAACCCTAACCCAACGTTTTTCCCATAGGTTTAACACGCGCCATGCCCCAATCTGTGCCGTCTTAAAAAAAAACGCCCCCGGGCAACATGTTTATCACGCACTTGTAACAAAGGTTCGCGCACTAGCAAGCATTCGCGCACTCAGTACGAGACGCCCATTGGCTAACGCAGTTTTTCATTCTGCGCGCGTGCTAATGTAGGGAGAGGGGTGGGGGAGTGCGGAGGGGGGGTCGGATGATACACCCAGTATGGCGCTGCCCATGCCAAAAATACACATAGCGCGTCACAGAATCGGTCAATAAGCGTCTTTGGTACACGCGCAGCTGGCTGTGTAATACAGGATCATGACGTCATATCCACGGTGGGTGGTATTCTGTAAGGATCCTAGGACAGCTCTCGCTCCTAAATACGCGATTGGTATTCTGTAACACCGCGCGTAGGAGGAGAAATAGGATAGTGACGTCAGGGATCCTTATTTCTCTCCCAGCTTAGGATAGAGGCGTAACTTGATATGTTAATTAGATATAATTAGATGTTAATGAGATCTTAAGATAAGTGGTATTCTGTAAGCACAAGTAGGATCAAGTTTAGGAGCAAAAATAAGGATAGCCTCTAGGCAATCTTTCTCTGGCGACTATGCCGGGCTATTGCGTATATAGGCCATACTGCCGACCTACTGTCTCTTATTTTGTATGTTCATGAACGAGAAAATAAATACATGAATCGTATAACAGAGTTATCTGTTCCTCTCATAATGAGGATTCTAAAACTGCAGTCTATCGTATGTTCGAAACAATTGTATTCTTTATCTAGCTGGTATGTGTTTATTTGTTTGTTGTTCGCCATTTTCAATTCAATTCACACTTCATTAATTCGGCACAAAATAAATCAAAAGTATATTATGTGCACAATAACAACAAAAGCTATTATTATGATTATTAATATGGTAACAATGATAATCATTATTAATATCATTATTATTATCATTTTCATTATCATTATTACTATTATTATTATTATTATTATTATTATTGTCATTATTGTTGTTATCGTTATCATTATGCTCAGCGTAAGCCCGAACGTCATGCGGACGCAGTGTAAGTAGCCTACCTTCGCCGCCCACATTACGTAACCCTCGAAGTCGTTGCTATGAAGATCTAAACCAAAGAAAAAGAAACGTACGCAGTGCGCTTCTAGGTCGCGTGTAGAATATGAAAAGTACTAGTAACGCAACGATCCATACGCACACTTTATTGTTAACGTACGTATAGTGTGTGACGCAACCCGGTGACCTAACAGTCTATGTGCATGGGTTAACTTTTTTTTTCAAAATGTAGTGAACTTACGTGTTTATACAAGGATATCATGGAGCTACAGTATAGTAGCTCCGTGTTTATATCTTTGTTTAATCTATCAGTAATCTCCTTTATTCATTATGTTATCATTGCCAAGCATGTAAGTCTAAACTACCATAAAGATAGGGGAGAGCTAGCGGGGTGAATTAAATGGGACAAAAAAATTGTGATTTGATGAATTTTCTCGAATAACTTTCTGATATTTAGAATGGGGCACACATGTTAAATCGGACCCAAAGACTTTTGATGCTAGCCACAACGGGTTGCTACGCTATATTCCTGTAAGTGTCGTATTTGTGTTGTCTTTGGTTTTTTTTTTCCTGGGAGAAATGCAACATTGGTTTGGTTTAAGTGGGACAAACAGTAACAATAAGCAAGACATTATTATTACAAGCATATCGATCATAAAATAATGTGAGCGCATGCGTGTGTGTGTGTGTGTGTGTATGTGTGCATCTATTATTATTATTTTTATATTTAAGAAAATCTTATATATTTGTGACCGTGCACCTCAAAACGAACATAAAGTCGCACACACTGATTTTCCGTGAGGACTGAAAATAATTGAAATGGGTTAACCTAGCCGAACTTGACTTTTTTATATTTTCTGAAAGAGCGGGTCTTCTTTCACATTATGCTAAAATTTGGTATCATAAAACGGGCAGGAAAGTGTGTTTTTTAGCAGTTTATCTCGAACATTTTTGGTAGAATAGTGTGATTAGGTGTGTCTTTAGAATCTCTTTTTCATTTCTGAAAAACCTTGTCCACACTCTTCACTTTTAACTCTAATAACTTTTGAAAGGATAGTGCTACTGCTTTGAAAGTTGGCATTGATTATGGACAGAATGTGTTAATGAGGCATGCTTAATTTCAGTTTAATCTGATAATCCCTTCATTGTTGTTACTCTGGTGGTTTACTTCCTGCTTTTTGTCCCATTCATCACACAGCCAGCACGGTTTGGTAAAGATTAAGTGCTTGAATAGACACTGTACTTCAGAGCCTCTTTTCTCAGTTCACACTTTTCCTGAGTTTGTGCATTCTTTCCAATATTTAGATAGGTTAGGAGAGTCCATTTGATTTGAGTTATACATCATTTTAAAGCTTAAAGTCTGTTCTTTCAGAATATGGTCTTAACTAAAAATTCATGTCTGGCGACTTTTTGTTTGTTTTGAGGTGCAGAGTCACATTTTATAATAACTTTGAATTAAGGGCGAAGTTTAGTATGCAGTGATGATATACCAGTTTACCCCAACATCCTCCAAAAGTTCAAAATTTGAGCTAATTTCTGCAAAAACAAATTAATGGAACTCGTAAGGTCTACATTTATTATGGTGGGCTAAATGCGTGCTAAAGCTTTGATGATCGAAATTCTATTCTTAACTGTAAAATTAGACTGACATTTTAACTCCTCGCACAGTAGAGCTGCGTGAAGCGCACTCTTGAGCAATGTAGATCTTGGGCGCGCATTGCGTAAAATTAGCCAGATGATTGGCTTATAGATACTGCGTCGGGCGTGTCCTGTCTTTCCTCATTAATATTCATTATTCATAAATGACTGTCCTAGGATAGGCTTAGGACAGGCTTACAGAATACCGATTTTGCCTGTCCTAAGGGTATCCTATTTTCTGTCCTACGCGCGCTCCTAGGATCGAAATAAGGATCGCGCTTACAGAATACCACCCACGGGATATATTCAGTGGTTGATTGACCAATGAGATTACAGAATTCACGATCACTAAAAGATAAAATGGAATATCCCAGACCCCATCACAAATTCGTACCAAAGATACCAAAATAAATGAAGAAAAAAAATTAATCAAAAATCAATTATGTAGTTTGGCAAAAATCTGAATAGCTGTATATATTGAGTATGAATTCCTCTACAAACTGCATTTTGGTTGGAAGATGAAAGCTTTTCTGATGGAATTTGAGGGGACTATATTTCATTGGGTACGTGTACGGAAAATAGGTGATTTTTTGAGTGACAAGAACTCGTAGTCTGGCTTTGCGGACACCTGGACAGAATTTGGGCCAAAGAATCCACCCTGAAAATTTGATGGATGAAAGGGTATATCTCACTTATCCAGGTTAGTGAAGCTGAAACACCTCATTTCTCCCAGCTATTTTACAGAATAATTTTGTTTGAAATTTGATTTTTAACACACATCCCTATGGGGAAATATTTATGGGTGTGAGCCCTATAGAGGATGCATGCAATGCACACAAGTCTATGGGAAATATTCATCCCATACAAGCTCTGCTGGTTTATGTTGATCTATTGTGTCAGATCTCTTCCTCCCTCCCCCCTTCTCCTTCCTACCCCCCCCCCACCCCTCTCCTATACCCCCCCCCCCCAACTCTGGTTGGCTGCAATTTGTTTTCTTATAATGTTGTGGTACTAGATCTTTGTACATTAGCAGTCATCAGTATTACACAACTTTGAATGACTGTGTTATTTTAATGTATTTCTGTGTTTTGGCTACCACTGAAATAGGTCAAAATTCATATAGTCTGTTTGACAAAACAAAGTTTTTTAAAGTACTTTGTAGGCAATAAGGTGATGACACCCCCATAATCAAGGATTACTGCCTGCATCTATGTATTCATCTTATGAAGAACTGATCAACACTGCAAGATTTTTTTTTTAACCCCAAAGGGCATAATTTTCAAAAGTGTCCCTTTGAGAAGCTTTATAACCCTTGAATGTGTAATTTCCCATAAAATGATGTAGGGGCAAATATCATCAAAAACACATTTATGATGTTAAAAAGTCAAATGAGAAATATGACCTCCACTATACCATAGTTTTGAATTGTACCGAGGGTAATTTTCCAATAGCAGTTTCCATGGCGGCTTATGAATAGCTATATAAAATATATGGCCATCTACAATGTACATGCACAATTCAATACAAGGAATACTGTACTTCATGTACTGCACATGGGGATTCCCGCGACGACAGCCACTACGCACCCCGACCCTGGCTGCCTATGCCGATCTCTGTTGTTATTGTTAATATACACACAATAAAATGTATTATATCCGAATCGGTGCGTGGGCCGGATGCGTGCGACTCTTTTTGTTGTACACTTGTATGGCTGTAGGCGATCAGTATACGCACGTACGTAGGCAGACATGTACTGCGTGTGCGCTTCTACAGCTACCATGGTCAATTCGAGAAATGATAATCATGGTAGGCCTAACGAATTTGCGGCTGTAGCGTAAGACTAGTTGTGGAGCGATCTTGCCACTAAAAGAAAGAAAAAAAAAAATCTTTACAGAGATCAGTTGCTCTTTATCGCCAAACATCGCCGTTTCGTATGCAATCCAGGAGGATTTTTACCTCCGCTAAGATATTTTGTTAATTAATGATTTTACTGATTTTTGTCAAAATTTATACAAACAAAATAACGGCGACAACAACAAAATGATCAAGGAATTAGAGAGGAAAAAAGAAGGGGCAGAATAGGATATCAACATGCACCAAATCAAGAATTAAAAGCCTCTCTACATAAGTGAAGTACTAAGATTCAAGTGGACAGTCGGGACAACTTTCCGGGGAACCCTTGTCAGGAAGTTTAAAACGTAGGCCTATCTACAGTAGCAATCACATAGCATGATTGAAACAATGACCGTTGAGCGCAGTTGGCCAAAAGAGCGGCCTGCCACGTTGAGTACAAGAACGAAAATTGAACGCACACACAAGACACAGATACACCGTAAGCACAAGCACACACACACACACACACACACACACACACAGACAATGCACATGAGAAATAGACTGTACAAAAAAAATAGTACATTATACAGCATTCTATATACTGTGCATGGTATAGTCCCTTTGTGCAATTACGAATTAACAAAGATTATGAGTGTGCAGGAGTTACAATACAATATGCAATATTTCAAACTGAGAAATTTGCAGTAAGAAAAATTGAAGATAAATTGATTATTTCTTACTTCAATTTGAAAGAGAAAAAAACTCACATTGGATCAAGTGTTTAAACGCTTTTCCTTAATATGCACAGTTTGCGTCTTTTCTTGGATATTAAAATTCACATTTCTTTTTACTTGTTTCTTCAAAAAAGATTTGAAAAGTATAAAGGTAGGGACCTATAAGAGTTCAACTTGCAATCGTATGAATATGATACAGCTGCTGTAATAGACCAGGAGCTGGCTGCTGGTCAATTTACCCCACCAAGCCCAAAAGGTTTGCCCCTCAGAGTTGCTGGGACCACCCTCCTCATTGAAAAAATGGGCGTCAGCCTGGTCCCTGAGGGCGGATTCGGCCCCAAGGGACCCCCCGAAAAAGCCCTCCGGCGGGTGTAATTTACCCCATGGAGCCCATGGACCAAACTTGGCCTAAATGAATGTCCTATGGGTGTACATAATCAAAATATAAAAACTTACAAAATATCTGGTTGGGAAAGGGGTTGCCAGACCGCTTGTTTGCAGGTACAAAACCTCGTTTTTGGTCACGGAGTCTGCGCGAAGACTACACTGTCCCATAGGCCCTGTACTGTAGCGTCTCCCAACAGTCTGAGGGACAGTGCCAGTTAGTGCATGTAGTAGTCTTGGCGCAGACTCCTTAACGCTCAACAAGGGTTTGTGCCTGCAAACTACCCGTTAAACCATGGGACCCAGGGTAGTTTGCATCCAGAAATTCACCACACACACACACACACACACACACACACACACACAGACACACACATACACACACACACACACACACATACGCACACACACACACACATACGTTCACACATGACTCCATTTATACTATACCGTAACACAAAACATGTTCATTGGTTTCTCCATACAGCCATGATACCTTGCATTATTATATAAAATGTCTGACCTATAAAGATGTTCATACCTTTTGAATTTTTTTATGGATACTCTCAATACACCTTTAAGCAGGAGCAGTGAAGAGATTTTGAAATTTGAGTGCAATTGTACGGTGTTTTACTGGCCACACAACCTGCTTACCCTTTATAATGTATCCACCTTATGTGACAAAAAATATACATAATATTATGATACATATATATTTTTGGAAAATGCTGAAATAGGCCCTTTGTTGTGAGTAGACATCAGTTATATAATAGCTCAAATCATGCATCATACTGGCTGATAGACCAATATGTTTGGTATTTGTATGAAACAAATTCATTCCAAATACTGGTCAGTTCAGCAATCATAGATTGTGACTGAAATATGTGCAATGCTTATTAGGCCTATACATTATACTTAATTTATGTAGGCTTTAGTCTACCATAGAGTGTGATGCATGACTTCATGTGTAATTGCCAGGAGGGTGGTCCCAGCAACTCTGAGGGGTCAAACCTTTTGGGCTTGGTGGGGTAAATTGACCAGCAGCCAGCTCCTGGTCTATAACTCAGCATCGAAAATCAAAATTGAACAAATTTATCACTACTAACTAAAAAAAGGTGTTTGTTTTTACCAAAATATTTTGTTACGTTGATATTGAAGTCACGTGGATCAGGGCACAATATGGGTGAATCAGACTTAGTTCCCTCTTTTTCTTTCTTCACAAAGAGCAATATGGTGGATTTTACCTTTTACCGTTGCTTCTCTCTCTCTCTCTCTCTCTCTCTCTCTCTCTCTATATATATATATATATATATATACATAATATAAATCTTAAATTAAAATGGCTACAATTTCGTGTTGTTATAGCAGCCTATCCCCCCCCCCCCCCCAAAAAAAAAAGAGACGGTAGCATTGTCAACCTTTTCAAAAACAGTGGTTGCTGGAACAGGAACCTTGACACTCCAATAAGCATTCTTTTTGTCAAGAAAATTAAATGACTCCCATGTTATTAAGCATTGTATGCATTCATGGGAGCCATAATTCACATTCTGTTGGACTATGGTTTCGTGCACATTCTCAACACCAACATTAAAATTCTGCAGCGGTACTCTGCAAGGATATCTCATTCTTTATCAAAAAAAAAAAAAAGAGGAAAAGAAGTAACCATATTCTATCAATACATAGAAGGATTGTCATAATTCAATACCGACTCTTCTAAAATTCTATATGGCCCTCCCTGATTACAGTGTACTGTAGCAGGGATCGGGAGGTAACGACTTCCTGCACCTCGTCAGCGCATCCATCCAATGACAATAGGCGAAACAGCACACGGTACAACGTCTTTTCTCACGGTCATGTAATCTGTGCTCTCATTGGTTAACCATTATAGATTTTTTTTTCCACTGAGAACTATTTGGGTATTCCCCATGTTCGGTGATGACGTCTCGTTTTATCTCCTGGTTGTGTCACTCATGAAATACGGGGCAAATAGGTCTGGTATACTGTAAAACATGATATATTCGTGGCATGAATTTTTCGCGAATTGGAGCCGACGGCCTTTTTTGCGGCATGAAATTTTCGCGAACTGCCACTGGCATTCAAGGCATATAGTGTAGACAAGAACTTTCGCGAATCTTGGCGCTCGCGAAATTCGCGAAATTAAAATGCACGCGAAAATTCCTCGTTTTACAGTATACAGTACTACTAGTATTATATTCTTTGAGGCCAGGGAGGCTTCATGAAAATGAGGACAACGTTCCTCGACATTCCATGAGGTTTAGGGTTTATGGAATATACATGTACTATGGCAGAAGCATTTGTGAACAAGAAAGAAGGTAACCTCGGGGAGGTAACTAAAGCAACGGTTGAAGCAGTAGGTTAAAATTAGCGACTGTGGTCCAGGTATACTAAAAGGCATGGTGGCGCTTCTGTGATTTCTCTCACACTCACTCTTGTATTGCTGTCCCCCCCCCCTCCCCCCCCCCCCCCCCCACGCTCATGCGGAGTATTAGTCCCCGGGGACTAGGTTGTAGAAGTCCGGCCTGCCATGTCTTTTCAAAGGGAATGTTTGTCTCAATGTCAAATAAAAAAAATGGCATTATTCTTAGGAAGAGCAGTTGAGCACAGCCAGCAGAAAGTGGTAATGTACATGCAAGTGCGGCATGATTGTCTTTTGTTGATTTGGTTGAAAATAATACACCAGCTGTATATTCAAATATGCACCTGGTTCATACATGATTAGGCTCATAGCTTTCATAAAGACCTATCCATTTTTTAAATAAATTTATCTCGGTTACAAGTCCACTCAAGACAGGGTCTGTAATGACCTTTAGCTGCACATGCTAAGATTGTAACTGTGATCTGGCTTACACAGTCCTAGGACACACACACACACACAAACAAACACAGACAAATACACACACACACACAAATACAAACACACAATAGGGCCTACGTGCTAGTCACACAAGAGCTGGAGGAACGACAGAAAACAAGCTGTGGGATACACATTGATTACCAGGTATCACCATTTTTGTTCTCATGATAATCAAATCGCCTTTCATCTGAACAAAAAAAAAAAAAATCTTTTCTTGATGTGGAATGGTGTCCAGTTCCCCCCCCCACTTCTTTGTCGCTCCTGTAAAAAAAAGAATACAATAAAATAAATAAATATACGAAGAGTTTGTTCGCAAAAACCGATAAGTCCATATTTGCCAAATGGAGATATTTGTGATTAAAGGTCAAGAAAAACAAAGAGAATAATAAGAAAATTTTAGCTTCTTTTGACCATAACTTCAAAAATGTACCTTTATATGTAGTGACCAATATATAATTTAAAAGGTATTATTTTGTGCTTTATGACAGAGACCGTACTTCAAAATCTTCAAAAATGGACTTATCGGTTTTTGCAAATAAACTCCTCAGTCTTATGTGATAAAAACCTGAAACAGGATAAAGCGTTTTCAGATCTATTGCCATTTTAGGTTTTTATCACATATATAATTATTATTATACAACACTCTCCACGGAATCGGGTATCACTTAAACGAGTACTCAGTTTAATTGGGTAGAATAATGTCAAAATCACTTCCAATGCACATTAAAATTACCTGATAATCGGGTTGCCTCTCTGCATAAATGGGTAAATAATTTTCGTATAATCTAATTTCTACCTACATTTTATCACTGATATAATACTTTAAGAAACCATGAATGTCAAAATTTCCACGGCTAATCGCATTCTCTGCTTAATTTGCGAAGAAGACTGATCATTTTTCCAGTACCGACTTGCCACATGTAAACGAACATTACATGTCATGTAGCTGGCACTCACAATTGCATAGTCAGTCAGGAGTTGAACACACTTGCGCTCCTCCCTGGCTCCGCAACAACATTTCACAATACGAGAAGTTTGCAACGAAAATCAGTTCATTCACCAGCTCCATAATTTTGCTTTTCCCCAGTCACTTCTCGAAAAGTAACCCCACGTTCTACGCGAGAGAAGTGTTCATTTCGGAAATCGCTGCTTGTTAGCGAGGAGTCCATATTCAAACGACAAAGTTTTCTGAAAACATATTTGTCCATAAAAAGAATGTAAATTTTTGCTCGTGACTGAACAATATGTAATGTAAGGTATAAGTATAATATGCCGTGCAAGCACGCGTGTTAAGCATATCACAGTGTAGGTGTTTGGTGCAGTGTACAATGCATTATGTACATACGCATTGTGTGTGTCAATTGTGAATGAGACGTGTTCTTCTGTTGTAATCGGGTACTCCCGCTTAATTGGGTAAGAAACGCTCTGCTAGAGCCTATACCCGATTATGCGGAGAGTATATATTGGTACTGCCAACTATCGCATTGTCCAATTGTACATTCGAACTTCTGCGATACATACCAAGCATATTACAACATGCTCATCAATTTTCTTCACGGTGTTCTCGTTCCTACCTTCGTCATCATGGCTTTCGAAGGTAAGTAATGCAAATACTGTAAACTTTACCATTGTATCAATCATCTTTGCGTGAATTTGAATCACGTCGGATTGTCAGAAGCCAGAGAAAAGATGCGGATCCTTTACACATGGCGACGCTGACGACCATTACATGGCGGCAAGTAGTGTGATTGTTCGTACGTATAAACGCGTAAATTGCCCGGTCCCAACAGAACAAAATCACCAAAAGGCATGTGCAAAATCACCAGAAGACATAAAAAATTACCAAATCTGGAAAAAGTATATTTTCTGCTTCAATTTCAAGACAGCTGATGTCAATATACTTGCAAACATTCTGCATAATATTGTAATGCGTGAGTCTCGGTGCAATTTTCGCCGCGCCGTAGTTACACCAAGGAGGTACTAGGCGAGCTCGCCTAGCTAGTACCTCCTTGGTTACACATACTACATGCAAAATGCGTACGAAATCGTTTATCTATATAAATATATATGGATAACACTCCGTGTGAGTGACAAAAATGCGCAGATTATTGTTTCTACAGGAACTAAATTGCAATATGGTATGTGTACTTGGTCGCAATATAAGGGGAGGTGACGTTTTACCCGCGAGGTGGGGACTATATCACAATATTATGCCGAGAACTTCGAGCAAAATGCATTTTCGTTTTCATTTATTGCGATTATTCTGTCGTCGGTCTAAAAGTCACCAAAATATTATCAAAAAATCACCAAATTTCGATTTGGTTACCAGGCTAAAATTTTGTCGCCAAAGGATTAAAAAAATCACCAAATTTCACCCTGTTTGGTTACCGAGATCACCATCTGGCAACGGTGACAATACAAGTCTGACTGCACTGTATAGTCGTTCATACGTACTGAGCGTATACAAGCAATGATGTCTTTCCACCTCGAAGACCTGCTTTGACTACAGTAGTACAGCGCATTCGGTATGTACCATCACATGTATTATAGCAGGGAGCTCTTCCCACCTCCCTGATTACAGTGTACTGTAGCAGGGATCGGGAGGTAACGACTCCCTGCACCTCGTCAGCGCATCCATCCAATGACAATAGGCGAAACAGCACACGGTACAACGTCTTTTCTCACGGTCATGTAATCTGTGCGCTCATTGGTTAACCATTATAGATTTTTTTTTTTCTACTGAGAACTATTTGGGTATTCCCCATGTTCGGTGATGACGTCTCATTTTATCTCCTGGTTGTGTCACGAAATACGGGGCAAATACTGCTACTAGGTCTGGTATACTGTAAAACATGATATTCGTGGCATGAATTTTTCGCGAATTGGAGCCGACGGCCTTTTTTTGCGGCATGAAATTTTCGCGAACTGCCACTGGCATTCAAGGCATATAGTGCAGGCCCGTAGCCAGGGGGGGGGGGGGGGGGGGGGGTGCGTCGGGTGCGTACGCACCCCCCCCCCAAATTCTGAAAGGTCCACTTTTTCATAATAACGGTTTTTAGCAATTCTCAAGATAACAATCCAAATAAATATAAAGACACATTATATGCTACGTAAATGTGGAAGAGTACGTTTAACAATGTTAAAAATAATTGTACGAAACCATTTTGTTGTATGAACCATCGGATCGTCCCCATGCACACAAACACAAATGTTATGTATCAATTTGTGCGAGCTATTATTATATTGGCACTGCATGCCATGGCCCTTGGCGCGTGTGACCGGTGTTTTTTTTTTTTTTTTTTCCACTGGCCGCCCGAGTACGTGCGATTCGTGGATGACATTGAGGTTGACACCAGTGGCGTATCTAGGGGAAACGGCGCCCGGGGCAAGCGCGAAAATTGCGCCCCTAATTTCTGAAAAAGTGTTCAACCCCAACCCCATCCCGGTAGGGACTTTAAACAAAGTCTCCATGATATGCTTTTTTCAAGCACTTAAAAGGGGTCTTTTGAGGGTGATTTAAATGTAGCGAATTTTGATAAATTTTGGCGAGCGAGCGCAGCGAGCGAGCCGAAAATTTTTGTATTTCAGCTTACAAAACATGGAATTCTTGCCATTTTTTGCTTATTAAATCTTACAATTCTAATCAAGATATAGTGACGGCCTTATAGATAACGATTTATACCAACAAAGTGAAGACTTTAAAAAAATACTCTAAATTAGTGCGCGCGAGTGAGCCGAAATTTGTGTATTTCTGCGTCATCATCACGTTTTGTTCTTATCTCTCTTTATATATATATATATATATATATATATATAAATTTTGGCGAGCGAGCGCAGCGAGCGAGCCGAAAATTTTTCTATATCAGCTTACAAAACATGGAATTCTTGTCATTTTTTGCTTATTAAATCTTACAATTCTAATCAAGATATAGTGACGGCCTTATAGATAACAATTTATACCAACAAACTGAGGACTTTAAAAAAATACTCTAAATTAGTGCGCGCGAGTGAGCCGATATTTGTATATTTCTGCGTCATCATCACGTTTTGTTCTTATCTCTCTTTTTTTTATAATAATATATATAAATTTTGGCTAGCGAGCGCAGCGAGCGAGCCGAAAATTTTTGTATTTCAGCTTACAAAACATGGAATTTTTGTCATTTTTTGCTGATTAAATCTTACAATTCTAATCAAGATATAGTGACGACCTTATAGATAACGATTTATACCAACAAACTGAAGCCGAAATTTGTATATTTCCGCGTCATCATTACGTTTTGTTCTTTATCTTTTTTGATTCTTTTTTGCGCCCCCCCCCCCGTATGTTCGAAGCCGTTGGCGTCCTCTTTTGATCCAATCGGCGATCGCCTTCAGAACGAAAGAAATTGCAGCCGCTGCTCAGTGAAACATTTTGCCTGCTAAATATTAAATGACATGTGTGAACACAATAGACATTGTCATTTTGTCCGCGTCGTCACGTTTTGTTCTTATCTTCTTCTTCCTTTTTCTGATAAATTTTGGCGAGTGAGCGCAGCGAGCGAGCCGAAAATTTTTATATTTCAGCTTACTAAACATGGAACTCTTGTCATTTTTTGCTTATTAAATCTTACAATTCTAATCAAGATATAGTGACGGCCTTATAGATAACGATTTATACCTCCAAACTGAGGACTTGAAAAAATACTCTAAATTAGTACGAGCGAGTGAGCCGAAATTTGTATATTTCCGCGTCATCATTGCGTTTTGTTCTTATCTTGTTTGATTTGGGGTTTTTTGCGCCCCCCCCCCCCGTATGTTCGAAACCGTTGGCGCCTTTTGATCCAATTGGCGACCGCTTCAGAACGAAAGAAATTGCAGCCGCTGCTCAGTGAAACATTTTGCCTGCTAAATATTAAATGACATGTGTGAACACAATAGACATTGTCATTTTGTCCGCGTCATCAAGTTTTGTTCTAACCTTCTTTTTTAGATATATTTGGCGAGCGAGCGCAGCGAGCGCGCCGAAATTTTTTTATTTCAGCTTACAGAACATGGAATTCTTGTGTGAACACAATAAACATTGTCATTTTGTCCGCGTCATCATGTTTTGTTTTTATCTTGTTTGATTTGGTTTTCTGCCCCCCCCCCATCATTCTCCCTCCCCCCCCCCCCTTCCGGGCGAGTTTTTTTTTTTCTTCTTCTTCTTCTTCTTCTTCTTCTTCTTTTTTCTTTTCTTCTTCTTCTTCTTCTTCGTTTTTTTTTCCTTCTTTTCTTCGCTTTTTTTTTTTCGTTTTTTGCGCCCCCAAGGAGTGGCGCCCGGGGCACGTGCCCCCCTTGCCCCCCCCCCCCCCCTAGATACGCCACTGGTTGACACTTGCATTTTTTCACAGGAACAGAGGTAAGTGGATGAAAATCTAATAGCCTCAAGTTTACATATATGATAAAAATTAAAGAAATTTCCTCGAAATTACTGTAATCGAAAACCTGAGACATTTTATATCTACGTCTCACAAAGATATAGTACATGTACATATAAGTACATGTTGGCATGATAATGCCTGGGGATAGATTATTATGTCAACTATTTTCCATTATGAATGCATGCTCCAATCAAATTGTGAAAAGGCGGTCATGAATTAGCATTTCTTACGAACGATCAGGAGAGACAAAACAAAATGAAAGGCCTGTCTTACTCCAGTTCTCTATTAGTTATACATTTTCTCATGTTGTGACAGTTCGATTGGTTATCATTTTGAAGTGAGCCAAAACCTAAGAACATTCTCACTTATAATTTCCAAAGAGTATTATGCAGGCACGCAAACTCAATTTAGTTGTATTTCATTTAAATGTAATGGGTAAGAGGGTATGAGAGAGAATGCTGAGCTATGAAGTAAAATGGTAAAGTAAAAAGTTTGTCAGATAGTATTACAAAAGCCTGAATATTGCAAGAGCTCCGGAGTAAAAACAGTCAGGGAAAAACCCTATGTATGAAAACATTGTGAGAGCGTTAGACTGCATTGTAACGCGTCGTTATTTAATTTACATTCTTTATTCATATTTTTCATAAAAAACACTGGTAATGAGCCGGATTGGGTTAAAATTCTCACTTACAGCTTTGTAGAAGTCTGAGTCAACAGTATCACACAGTATACTTCAAGACGTATTAGTACAAACGATTTCTTGAGCCTGCACCGTTTCAGGCTCTGTTCTGGATACGGCGGTAGAAACTCATTCTTTTTTGTTGTTTATTTTATCATTATTTACTAATCTCTTTTCTAACTTACAGGTAGCGGATTTCTTTGCAGGCCAAATTCGGAAATGTACTGTTGATTATTACTTATACATTTTCTCATGTTGTGACAGTTCTATTGGTTCTCATTTTAAAGTGAGCCAAAATCTAAGAACATTCTCACTTATAATTTCCAAAGAGTATTATGCAGGCACGCAAACTCATTTTAGTTGTATTTCATTTAAATGTAATGGATAAGAGGGTATGAGAGAGAATGGAAAGTGCTGAGCTATGAAGTAAAATGGTAAAGTAAAAAGTTTGTCAGATAGTATTACAAAAGAAACTCATTCTTTTTTGTTTGTTTATTTTATCATTATTTACTTTTCTCTCTTCTAACTTAAAGGTAGTGGATCTCTTTGCAGCCCAAATTCGAAAATGCCTAGAGACAGCTAGTAACCAAATATGCTACTATAATTTAATAAATAAGAAATAACCATCCCAGTATGTATCTTAGTGTGCACAGTAAGACAGATCAAATCAAATAGGAAAACATCTGAGCACTAAGCCTGAGGTCTGAATTTGCACTCAACTTTTTCCAATGGCTAACGGATGTTTAATTTTTGAATTTCACTGACCTCCAGATTTCACAAAGAAAACCTTCTTAGCATGATGGTTAATATGACATTTGACTGATATTGGAGATGTTTGCGAATCGGATCTACTACCTTTAATATTATTAAATCTAAAATGATTATTTGAAAGTTCGGAAATGCTGGAAATATCCTACCACAAGGAGGCAAAATATAAATGGTTCACATTTACAATTCATTTTGTTTTAAACATTTTCTTATTTATTTTCGTTTTTGACAAACTCGCATACCAACGGCTGATATACTGTATAGTAAAGTGAATGTTTCATCTTCCAAACAGCATCCAATGGGATGGAAAACTCCAACTGAATGGTGGACACCGTGACCATACTCGCTAAAGAAAACGCGTAATAGGGGTCGTTTTTTCTCACGGATTGATGGAAAGTGTGATGTACGAGCGTATACAATCAAAGGGTATCAAAAAGGCCGAAATTTGGGAAAATGGTATATTGTTCAATCATGATGAAGTACTTCTTTAGGGTGCAGGAAACATTTAAGGAATACTTGTTTTTAAGGCCCGAAAAAAATCATATGATCATTACTCGTTTAGGGGCCATTTTGAAAGTCCATGTATGAGCATGGTGTCCACCTTATAATTGTCGCTACCCCTCCCGGGACAGTATCAAAAGACCGTTTTGTTAATTAACGCAATCCCCCCTTCCTTTAAAAATCCTGGCTTCAGGCCTGCTAACGCGGGTATACAATAGAAAAAATAAAAGTTAAAACAACACCAGGAAAATCACTATTCTCAATTTTGCGGCGCGCTACGCGCGCAGAGTCTCGAACACAATTAAACTTTGCAACTTCCTGGCAAAATGAGTTTTTACTATTTCCTAGATGAAATACCGTAACGCGATTGCATGCAACAGACAAAAATACAAATTTCCTCGAGACTTTAAAACGTTATTAAAACAGTCAAAATTCACAATTTGCGGCGCGCTTCGCGCGCAAATTCTTATACAACTTTTGTAGTTCGGTCGTCCAAAGAATATATATATATATATATATATATATATATGTATATATATATATATATATATATATATCTAAAATTGTGTGTGTGTGTGTGTGTGTGTGTGTGTCATCATTGGTATTGGTACCGAAGGTCCATTTTTTTAGTGACCGCACCCCCCCCCCCCCCCTTGAAAAATCCTGGCTACGGGCCTGTAGTGTAGACAAGAACTTTCGCGAATCTTGGCGCTCGCGAAATTCGCGAAATTAAAATGCACGCGAAAATTCCTCGTTTTACAGTATACAGTACTACTAGTATTATATTCTTTGAGGCCAGGGAGGCTTCATGAAAATGAGGACAACGTTCCTCGACATTCCATGAGGTTTAGAGTTTATGGAATATACATGTACTATGGCAGCAGCATTTGTGAACAAGAAAGTAGGTAACCTCGGGGAGGTAACTAAAGCAACGGTTGAAGCAGTAGGTTAAAATTAGCGACTGTGGTCCAGGTATACTAAAAGGCATGGTGGCGCATCTGTGATTTCTCTCCACACACTCACTCTCTCTCACTGCTGCCCCCCCCCCCCCCCCCCCTCCCCCCTTCCCTCGCCCATGCTGAGCATTAGTCTCCGGGGCCTACATTGTAGAAGTCCGGCCCGCCATGTAGTTTCAAAGAGAATGTTTGTCTCAGTGTCAAAATATGGCAGTTCACAGTTTTTGTTAGCAACGTTGACCTCTGGAACCACAGACTTTACAAAACATGGAATTATTATTTTTGAGAAGAGCAGTTGAGCGTAGCGAAGCAGAAAGTGGTAATGTACATGCAAGTGTGGCATTTATGTCTTTTATTGATTTTGTTAAAGAATACACATTCACCTGTATATTCAAATATGCACCTGGTTCATACATGATTAGGCTCATAGCTTTCATGAGGACCTATCCATTTTTTAAATAATTTTATCTCGGTTACAAGTCCACTCAGACAGGGTCTGTAATGACCTTTATCTGCACATGCTAAGATTGTAACTGTGATCTGGCTTTGACAGTTCTAGGAAATACACACACAAAGTGAAACTTCATGGCAGACACACGCACTCTTTACACACGTGCATAGGCCCATACCCCGAGTAAATTTATAAATTAGACAGAAAGACATGTAGGCTTTACTCTGAGGTCTCAGTACTGCCGTGCTGTGGGAAGCTGGTGAGGAATAGGGGGGGGGGGGGGTGGGGGGAGGAGAGCGAAACGTAAAAAGCCACCATATCTAGTCGCTAACTTCAACCAGTATCTTGTCCTCGGTACCACGATCCTGTTGCCATCAATGCAGAGAGTCTGATTGTGTCAGCACGCAACTCATTGGAAATTGAAAATACCCATTGAAAATAAGCATGTGAGGCACAGTCATGAGGCTGCGACTGGGGTAACTGGCAAAGACATTCTACTCTAGAGGTAAATGTATCTTTGTCCATATGCTGCGAAGCTAGAAAGATATACTTATGACATGTTCAATGAGTTTAATAGATAAACAAGAAATTGCTCTTATCATGGAGCTAAAATACTCGCCAGACTGACATTGAATCACAAGGCGTATAAGATGTGGGTCTCGTGGGCCTTTTTTTTTTTTTTCTTAGTATCGAGCTCGTGGACCTTGCTTGTCTGGTGTTGGACTCGTAGGCCTTGCTTGCCTTTAGCGCTGGACTCATGGTCATGAGCCTTATTTGCCTTTAGTATCGTGCTCATGGGCTGTTTGACTCGTGGGCTGTACGAGTCGTGGGTGTAGAACTCGTGAAGTGCATCATCTCTAGGTAAAGGGGACAACAAATTAAAGCTTACATACTTTGATTCTTACATCAGAAGGGGAGGGGGCTTTCCCACATTTTGGGAAATACAGTCATGGATAGCTATCTGGTGAAATCTTTCAGTTCTACCTTTTAAGAAAGAGAATTTGACATCATGCTTTACACTATATGATATAATTGTACTTCAGGGAGTGACGTACATAGCGTAGATTCATATAATGGCATACCACTTACCTAAGAATACGTGGTGCACCGTTAAAACTTCGTTAAAACTCCGTTAAAACTCCGTTGAAGTTAAAACTCCGTTAAAACTTCATATATGCACACATTCTAATTTTTTGGCTCACACCGATCCCATATTTTATCGCCTAAAAACTTTGAAGGCCCATGATATACATCTATACCTAACTGCCATATTTATGTACAAAGACACTCGAAATTTATTACCATTTTTTCATAATACCCTAGTAACCAATGACTATATTCACTTATACCCTACCCGTCGTTCCCATGATTTTCATTTGAGTAATCCGAAGCTTTTACTTGCTCAAAAGTCGATTAGACATCAAGGTCCGGATACATGGAACACTCTTCCTGAGGAGTTGAAACAGTATGCCTCCTTGTTTTCATTTAGAGCAAACTTAAAGAAGCACATTTTATTACAGTATACTTCAAATACGAACTAAAAATAAATGAATTACATGACTAATATTGGTCTCCCGATAGCAACAGCGCATATCGTCCCCTCTTCCAGCAAACCAATTCTATTATTCTAAATTCCAGCCTATCTGCCCTTGTGCACCTTCAAGCACCTGCACGCACATTCACCACCACCACCATCACACACCAGAGTTTCTTTTCCCCTGCTATCTTCGCAGCAGAATTTGTATTGTTACGAATCTAGTACGTCCCTATCTTTTCCTCGGGCCGGCCATCTTTTCAAGCAATGCTTATAATGGCGGCCCTCTGCATAATCGTTTCTTAACTATAAATGTTATTCTTATCACTGCTGCATAGACATGCATACTGTATATTATATCTCTTTCATATCGTTGTTTATGCAAGTCAAATGACTGTGTTAAATTCATGTTATATATTTCCTACATGTTCATGATTATGTACTTATATATATATATATATATCGTGGTTTATGCAAGTCAAACGACTCTGCGTTGAATTTACTTTGCATATTTCCTGCATCTTCATGATTATGTAACTTATGTATATTGATTTGCAGAAAATAAAGTATCTATCAAACAAACAAACAAAAAACTTATTTCCAAGAAATAAGGCTTAACGATGTACCACGTGTATTCTTTCTTGGGCACATGCTATTATGTAGGCCTATACCTAAAGCGGCGTTCCCACTATCATGTGATCCTTTACGAACGCCACGATTGGACATTCGTAGCTGATCGAAGTTTTGTTCAACTCCTGTGAAATTTTACGTTTGGATACGAGATGATATGAATCGATAAGAGTTGGTATGCTTGGATGTAATATGGTCACAATTGGTCTATTTCAAGCAAACAATCTGTCACGATCTAGTCTCGACGTCTCCCGTTCAAATACGATCCGATAGGATTGCCCCGATTGAGTCCACGATAGGTAGCCTACCGATCTAACGCGATCATTACGATCGGGATCCCCGATCTATGGTACGTGTAGCTACGTTCTAATACGTTCCAATACGACTACCGCAAACCAATGCAGTCTGTTGAGATAGGATACGATATCTTCCACGATCGCAATCAAAAGTGAGCCCCATTTGAGATGTGATTGGACCCGAATGGTAATGTTATAGCCCGGCTGACAATTTATTTCATTGATTATATAGTCACAACCTCAGATAGTTCCTCCTGAAAATTAACCTAAAGAAATTTATAGATTATCAAATCGACATGCTCAACCTTCCCTCCCCCTCCCCCAAAATACAATAAAAGATCAGATCATTGCTCCCTGTTCTCCAGAAAACAAAAGCCCCTTCCTCCCTTCCTCTTTCCACAACCTATTCACTGTGAACTCCAGCGTCCATGCTTACCCAACTCGACAGTCTAAAGATTATCACCTCCACAATCCCAAGTTAGTGATAGCTCACAAGTCAATTAGACATCATGGACCTGACGTTTGGAACAATCTCCCTGAGCAAATTAAGTCAACCACCAAGTTACATATTTTTAAGGCACTTATGAAAAAATATCTTTTATCGAAATATAATGATATGTGAGTGATAAGAAGTTTTCGGGTTTCTACGTTCACTCATAAAAAGTCAATATTGATATAGTATTGGTTATTGTACTTTGCTGCGCATCAAAATTGTTGATATTGTATACAGAAGTATGTAGAAGACATACATGTGACACAAAGAATAAACCAGAATCAGTTTAATCAGGTATATATACCCAAACATTAAATTAACAAAATTGTATTGTATCACATGCACAGCTCCGCACAGCACAGCACAGCACAGCACTCACCTCAGCACAGTATTATGGTAAAAAATGCCTATTGATAAGAAACAAACGAAAACTATTTTGAATTTCTCCTTTACTTTTAATTTCGTAAATTATTACAATATTTTCGATTTGACTATTGATTCTGTTTTGTAGACACGTCCATTATACAGATATGTAAATCGATTTTAAAGGGGAAGGCTAGTAACTGATCAGTGGGAATCAGTGGAAATGCTGGGAGATGATAGTTCCAATCCTTATGGGATTCATTCAAGAGTTCATTGTATATCTATTGTTGTGTGAAAATAATTTGCTTCAGAACGGTCTCATATTCAAGTAATGTGCAGATTAATGCTCCGTCACTGACCAGGGACGCTAACCTGGAAGCATTAAACTGCACATTATTTGAATATGAGACCATTCTGAAGCAAATCATTTTCACACAACAATAGATATACAATGAACTCTTGAATGAATCCCATAAGGATTGGAACAATCATCTCCCAGCATTTCCACTGATTCCCACTGATCAGTTACTAGCCTTCCCCTTTAAGCTTTGAATTTTACCCCGAGGCCTCGATCCATGTCAAGCTGCTGCTTATGATCGCGGTCTCCTGCTTTTCTGTTATTATAATAACCAAAATGTTTAATTTCTAATATCAATTTATTTAAATCCCCTCTGTTATATTCTTTTCTCTGAAATTCATTTACTGAAACGACGTGATCATATGCTCTGAATGAATAATTCATTATTATTTACATAATCTACAAGTGTTGATTTGATGATTCTCCTCCGAACTTTCTTTTTTTGTGAGTGATATGCTACATGTTTTATACATCGAATACTGTCATGTTCATAGTGTGTATGTGTATATGTACCTTCAATTAATTTGTAAGACAGTATATGCTTGCTTAAATATCGTGTAACGTTGATTTCCAAATATGTGTATTCTTTTGTTATGTGTGATTTGGAAAAAGGCAGAAATAAAATCAATCAATCAATCAATCAATCAAATGAAGAAAATATGATGAAATAGAAGCTAAAAGGAGGATGGCATCTTTTTGAATGCTAACATAACACGATTTGTAATCATTTTACTCTCAATATAAAAGAGTTGGCCGAATCGATAGTATTGCTTGTGTATTTGATTTCATAATCGCATAGTGTTTGTGTGATATGCCTTTTTATGTTAAAATGTCATTATCTCATGCATGAGGTATTGAATGTGTAACATCACCGATATACACACCTGAAAGGCAACTCCCCTAATCAAAATAATGTCACTTAAAAAAAAAAGTTTGAAACAAAATCATTTGGCAGGGGCCTTGCTACACTTATTGACTATACCTTCTGTGTGAAAATGAGAGTGATCTTATAGTCTGTGACCTTATACATTCACGACATCGACAGTGGTCGCAAAAGTCACAAAGCTATGTTTTGTGGGGTATGTGACACATTCTGTTTCTGGTGAACGTTTCAGAGGCGTTTTTATTCGATCATCTATTGTGTCACCTCCTCCTCCCCCACCCCCCCCCCCACCTTTATATCAATCATTTTAGTAAACTAAATGGATTTTGCAGTTCATTGGGGATTGACCATAGCCGCTTTCCTCTAAAATTGTGCTCAGCCAAACATAAACACATGAAAAATGTCACAATATAGCGAAGGGGGTCAAAGGATGGTTGATGAAACAACAACATCACTTCATCATTATATACAGTACACAAGAAACAGGATACTTCACAGACCCCCCAACCCCCCCCCCCCCCCCCCAAAAAAAAAAAATGTAGTTTCACCGTTACTTTAAAAAAAGTAACCATTTGCCTTTGATGTGTGCTTGCTCATGCACGATGCAGGAAATCATATCATTCTCATTTGTATACTGATGTTAGTCAATACGTGCAGATATACCATTGCCAGGTTGTTGTTGTTGGTGGTGGGTTTTGGGTTTTTTGTTGTTGTTTTCTTTTTTTGCTCATTTTTCGTTTTCCTTATAAAGTTACCTCATTTTGAATACGATTAAGGGCCACGATTAGATGAGATTAGCTGCGTTTTGATACGATCCAAGACGATTTGATGCGATGATCACGATCAAAAATTAATCGTGTTGATCGTAGGAAATTTTCGGACGGTTGAAAAAAAAATGGACCTCGAGATCTGATTTGATCTGATTCAATCGGATAAGATTAACACGATTGCTTTACGATTAAGACCACGATTTCAATCGTGGCGCCAATCGTGATAGTTGGAATGCCGCATTAGAAAGAATACGTGGTACACCGTAAAGCCTTCTACAACTCAAAGTACCGCCAGAGCAATCTTCAAAGATTTTATTGCGTATAGATTGGCAATGAATAATGCTATACAGTGTCTTTACAAAAGTAATACCATCGAATAATCCTATGGTTTCAAGATTCAAGGGTGAACAGTTTCAGATTCCATGACATATGCTCCACCCACAATTGCTTGGAAAATGACGACATGATGGGCCGAAAAAGCTGTTCCCCGACATTGTCTCCACCGACATTATTGCTCCACCAGCAATTGCTCCTTCCACGATTTTGATCCGCCAACAATTTTGCTCCGCCGCTAATTTTGCTCCGCTGACAATTGCTCCGGGGACGATTGTTCCGAATATGCTCCGCTAAAACTACAATCATCTGATTTGTTTTATTTTGTCTATTGCTATTGAGATCGTTTCCTTTTTCGCAAAATGTGTTTATTAAGAAACCAAAGACTCCAAAAGGAAGGGGGAGGGGGCAATGTATCTCCCAAATCATTTTATTGTCACTATTTCTAGCATTACTATTCCTAGAAGATAGTGGTATAGTGGTATTAATAGTAGTAGTATTAATAGTATATAGTAAATTGTATAATTATAGTAGTGGTAGTAGTATAGTATAGTTAGTAGTAGTACATAATGATTATGATAGTGTACGTAGTAGTAGTAGTATAGTAGTAGTCGTAGTAGTATAGTAGTAGTCGTAGAGGGATTGGTTTATTGCTTGTAAGTCAGGCCGGGAGGGGTGCACGTCATGAGGTCGACACCCACGAATCATGCAGCATACGAGTCCTTCAGCCCATGAGTCATACCGCCTACGACTGATGCAGCCCACGAGTCACACAGCCCATGAGTTCAATGCAACTGATTGACAAATTGCACTGGGTTCGACACTTTCACTATCAAGACAAACATTTCAAAGTCCACGAGACCGACACATTAAAGGGGATATCCAGTCCAAATATAAGTTAGTATGATAAGAAAGAGTAAGATATTACGAGTTCAACGGTATAATTTTGATCGAAATCGGATAAAAAATAAGGAAGTTTGTATATGATTTTTAAGTTTCGCTATTTTGGGGGAAACAGTTCTTGAACGGTCAATATGAATATGCAAATGGAAAAGTGAGCATGTCATACCCTCATAACTTACTATAGTTTGTACATAAGATTTTGAAATTTCCAGTTTTTCTTTCAAAGCTCAATTACTCGTATATCGAACTGATCACTATTTTGAAGTTATTCAACCAGGAATACCATCACAATTTAGACGCCAATGACAGAAACCTTGAATTTTCGTCAATTTTTTTGGACACAATCAATGGAAAATTGTGAGGTTATGACATGGTTAGCTCACTCATTTGCATATTCATATCTACTGTACAATAACTGTTTAGCAGAAATTAGCAAAACTTCAAAATGTCATAACTTCCTTATTTTTAAGCCAATTTCAGTCAAATTTTTACCGTTGAACTCGCAAGATTTTATTCTTTTTTATCAGACTAACTTATATTTGGACTGATGCAATGTCGAACTCGTGGGATGTTTTTGTAGTGTCGGGCTCCTGGACCTTATTTGCCTATGGTGTCGAATGAACTCATGGGCTGTATCACTTGTGGGCTGTGTGGCTCATGGACCTTTTTTTTCGATATCGAATTCGTGGGCTGTATGACTCGTGGGTTTCGGTCTCGTGAGATGCCCCCGCCGCGAGGACTACCACTGGTTGGGCAATATGTTCTCGGGGAGCAAAAACACATAATTGTAGTCATAGCGAACACTTTACCAGCTCAATTTTATTGGTATGATTTTCAAGAAACACGAAGTGCAACATTCTGAACGGGAGACAGTAGCATAAAACAAAAGAATGCGCCTTACAAATGAGTTCCAAACATAATATCTAACAAGAAGCGTGAATTCTCTTTGTTGAAGAACAGCTATGAAGTAATAAACCAAGCTGGAACTTTCTAGTGAAGGACGGGTAGCATGCGCGATCTCCAACAGACAAGCTGACTATTAATTGTTCTTCATCAGTGTTCATGAAAGATATATATTTGTGTGTGTGTGTGGTTACATCTACCTATGTATACAAGTGCAATGTATAACTTGAATTTTGAAGCTAAAACTACACTTGCCAACTGAATTTGAAGTAAAGGTATTCAACATTAACAGAGACGACTTCTAAAACACACAAGCAGGTCCATGTACCATGTAATCATGGCACAGTTGTTTCCTGCGTGTTTCTGTTCAATCTAACAGACCAGGCTACATGCGCATTATTCGAAAATGCAGCTGTATACCAATGTGCTTTTGATTATTTCAAGGACGATCATCTTTTATTTTTTGTTATTTGCATATTCTTGCTTTCTACTCTTAGGAAATATGCATGGTTATACCAATATGTTTGAGGGAGCAACTAATAGTCCGTAAATAGGTAACCAAGATATTCACCCACTTTTTGTTTCATGCAAAAGAGATTTGAATAATATGCTTATGTACGAGCTTGCACATTGATTATATTGATCACATTTTTTATCATACCCTAGGGTGTGTCGCAACAAAATTGATTCTGGGCAGACTTGGACAGGATGCTATGCTGCCTTGCACACACCAGCACAGCTTGGAAGATGTGACTTTACTACAGTGGATAAAAGTGGAAGAGGAGCAACGGAAGCTTCTTGCATATTGGATTGGAGGTGAAATTAAAAGTCCTGGATCTCCACGCTGCAGCATATCATCCAGCTTTAGCCTTACCATCAGATCTATTTTGTCAACAGATGGAGGAATTTACCTGTGCCGCGTTGTTACTCCACGCACTATTGACTCTACTGGAACTATCCATGAAGTAATCCTTCACATCTATGGTACGACTGATAGGGTGATCAGCACTATGTTGGGGTTTTCAGACTCTTTGTGTCCTTTTTCTCATCATACTCTTTCTTGTGTACAAATTTCAAATGCAAATAATTCTTTAGAACAATAAAGTAACATAGGCTTGGGATACACCGATTAGTATGTATATGTTACAGAACGATGTTTCCATTGGGCAATGTTTTTATTGTGATCACTCTTTAAGAGCTTCATCATGGATGCCTTGTTGAAATCAAAGCATCAATCATATCCTCTTCCCCCCATCTCAGCTCAGTGGAATTTCTTTCGATCCAATATTGGGATATTGTGACATCATGAGATCTAGGGTTAACTTTTTTCAAGCCAGCTACTAAAGTGTCAGACATTATAATTCCTCTGAATGATTACATGCCCAATCTTCCAACAAGCGTCAGGCTATATTGAGAATGTGAAACTCTCACCAAAAGCAGGTCCAAACAATTAGGACAATAAGGGTATGTTGCATTTGGAGCTTGTATTAAAGGAAAACACATCAAAGGAAAAAAATGTTTTCTACGGTACTACTAATCATATCTGGCTCACAGGCCAAGGTAGGTATAATATATGCTACGTAAGGTGCAGATGAGCTCAGTAGATTTGGGACAAAATGCCTGGAGGTCAAAGGTCACTGAAATTTTGCTAGAATTGGCATTTATCAGTCATTCAAAGGTCCTGTTTACCTTTGGAAGCAGTGATTTAAAAAAAATCTTCAATATATCATATTTCATCCATATATGTGTAGGTCTCTTGTACCACAAAACATCTTTAATACCATGTTTGTTTGTTTTTTTGCAACAAAGCCTAAAATATAAGGAGATATCAGCATTTTTCTCAATAAACCGTAACTGTAAACGGTTTAGTCTGGAAACATTCTTATTATAACTATTGTTCACATTTTGTATATCTGACAATACTTAACATCAATTTTACTGATTTAAATTTCTACAACCGTTGTTTCTACCCTAACTCATATTTTAGAAGTATTTTAAAGCATTAATGCTGGAGTTTTTGTTTCATCTGCAAATGGTAAATTATGTCCCGTGGCAATATCATTTGGTAGGAAGGGAAGAGAAAGAATAGAAAATTATTTCTATGATGTTTTGACAGTGGTAAGAGGTAAGAGGTAAAAGGTAAAAGTTCAAAGGTCACTATACTTTTGCAAATGAAAACAAATGTACTTTCCAGTCATTACTTCATCTACGGAACTACATTGTGCCTCAAACCTGACAGTCATTTTTACTGTAAAGAATCTAAATGCAGTTTCACACACCAAGTAATCTTATGCATAGCTTCAGGGAAGTGGTATTGTCCCACCTCCCTGATAGCTTTTAGCGCTTGCTATATGACTTGAATCTTTCTGAAACAAAGAACTTAGTTCCCTGTAAAGTTACGCATTGTGAATGTTGGCACTCACACATGGCTTGAAGTTATGCCTAAGTCCTTGTGAAACGCCCCAAGAAACTCAGATTAGTAAATAACTTGTGTGTGCAGGGTTGCTTGTACCTTATGTGTACAATGCAGTGCAAAACAGTACTCTACATTGTGTTGTACTTGCATTTGTGCCAAAAGTTGTCCTTGGCCAGACATTAATCAATTCATAACATAGGATTTCATTTTCTCTCATAAAAAAGAAAAGGAAATAATCTTTGTATTATGTTCAACTCCACTGGAAGTGTTTAAAATGTTTATAATGAAATAAAATCAAAGTTAAGTGGAACCGTTTTAGTGGAGTCACATCCAGACACGTCACGTCACAAAGTTTTCTGTTATTTTCTGTTATTTCTGTGTGATATCCTGATTAGTTAGTCTTCTGGATAACACACAACATGTCCCTGATTATGTGACATGTAATCAAGGGATGTTTGAGTGACTTTACTGCCAGGTTTTCTGCAAACTTCAAGTCAAGCTGAACTCCTCTGAGATTCATCTCCTACCCAAGCTCGGAGTGTTGTCAGTGCCATATACTTATTTCCAAGTCATTCACTGCAGTGAATTTCTACTTGGCTCTCCTTATGGGTGGTATTGAGCTTCAGATCACTCTCCTTATGGGTGGTATTGAGCTTCAGATCACTCTAACCGTGTGCCTTGCACTCTGTGCAAGGCACACCCGTTGTCCCGGTTCTCCAGTCACCTCTTACTGCTGCCTTGATTGTGATTCCTGCTGGGTCTTTTGCTCATCAGCTCAACAGAATCCTACCATGCCTCCAAAGAACTCGCCGGAGATAATCGCTCGGAGTGCTGTCAGTGAACTCAAGATAACAAAGAATTCCTGACCCTCCTAGGAGTTGTTCAAGAAGACATCGCATCACAGTTCAAATAGTTGACGACCATGATAGCAAAGCAAAATGGGGAGATACTGGATTTGAAAACAAAGGTCAACAACCAAAGCAAGGAAATTACTCGGCTCAACAAACTTGTGCAAGCATCGGATGAAAAAGTGGCAAAAGCTGAACGGAACCAAGACATGCTGCAACAATATACATGCAGGAATAGTGTACGGATTCATGGAATCAATAAAAACCCAAAGGAATGCACTAATGACATCTGCCGACTTGCTTCGGAGAAGCTGGAGTAACTCTATCAAAAGACGAGATAGACTGTTCTCACAGAGTCTCCTCATCTAGCAGTACATCTCGTCCAGGGCCCCGCCCAATACTCGTCAAGCTGTGTTCATAATAATCACACTCGATCAAAACTCAAAGGTACCGGCATCTACATCAACGAAGATCTGACAAGGAATAATCAGAAACTTTTCCACAAAGTCCGCAAATGTCCAAAGGTTCCTCGTGCGTGGACCATTATTGACGGAAGAATATATGCAGACATATACCCACCACGAATGGACAACTAACAAAGAAGCTGATAACTTGTGAGGGTGATCTATCAAAGTTGTAATATTGTCTACGTCAATTGCTATTTGAATATCTTCCTCTTCCTCCTCTCTCCCGTTCTCCTCCAACCTCCGACTCCCTCTCTCTCTCTCTCCCCCCCTCTCTCTCAACATCTTCACACTTCTATGCCATTTAGATTGAATACGCATGTATACACTTTAAATGTATGTATGTGAATATATGCTTCTTTGGGCATGTCTACGCACAACACCAATGTAGCGCTTATTTGGAAGTGTATAAATGTGTGTGTATAATATCATACACGCTTTTTTATCATTACATTCACCTATGTATGTGGCAATGTGTGTGTATAATATACACGCTTTTTTATCATTACATTCACCTATGTATACGTGCCAATGTGTGTGTATAATATCATACATGCTTTTTTATCATTACATTCAACTATGTATATGTGCCAATTTGTGTGCATAATATCACACACGCCTTTTTATCATTACATTCACCTATATGTGCAGTGTCTGTATATTCCATGCATGATGTATAAATAGTTTTTACTAGGAGAGACTATCGATAAAACTTCTAGCAAGACAGACGTTGATGGCTTACCTGTGAAGATGATGTATCTAAATTGTAATATGTTTATGACAACTGCCATATCAGTATGTGAATTGTATAATGTTTGTTGCTCCTCTTTCGCCCTCTCTTCCATTCCCCCATTTTCTCTTTTCTCTCCGTCTTGCCCCCCCCCCCTCTCACTGTCATTTTGCTGTAACATAAAAATGTTGTGCATTACAACATCCTCACATGTCTACATTACTCGGTTTCTATACGCATAGGATATGCACTATGTATGTATGTTTTTTTATTATTATGCTACATTTGGGTATGTTTAAGTAATGTTGATTGCTGATCTGAAAGTGTGCATAAAAGTGTGTATATAATGCATGCACATTTCTATAATGTATTTGTAATAAGTGGCACATTTCTACATATAGGGCCTACTCATGTATTTGTATATAATAAGTGCCATATCTATGTATTCCATTCATGCTTGCGAAGTTTCTTCTATAATAGGTACGACTATCGAAGAAACTATAAGCAAGATAACGATGGCGTTTGAGGATGATGTATCTAAATTGTAATTATGTTCATGTCAATCTCCATGTCAAGATGTATGTTTGTTGCTCTTCTTTCGCCCTCTCTTTCATTCCTCATTTCTCTTCTCTCCCTCTCGCTCTTTCTCCCTCTCCCTCTCTGTCAATGTCATTTTGTTGAAACATAATAAATTATGTTGTGCATTGCAACATTCTACATATGTTTATATTACAATGAATATCTGTTTTATATTACAATGGATATCTGTTCAAAACGACTCGACGGTATATCATTCTTTCGAGCTCGTCGACATGACATTATCGTCACCTGCCATGTCATTTCGAATCTACGCTGTCTATCGGCCACCGCCGTCTTCAAAAAACAATTCAGCTTCAGTCAGTTTTCACAGGAAATCTCCTCTTTGCTTGAATCCATCGCAGTCGATGACAAACTACCTGTTCTTATCGGAGACTTCAGCGTCCATGTAGATATGCTGAATGACAGCGACGTACAGAATTTCCTGAACATACTCTCTACAGCTGGTTTCCATCAACATGTCAACGAACCTACACACAGTGGTGGTCACACGCTAGATCTCCTGATCTCGCGAACCGCAGATGAGTTTGTAATTTGTGTGAGGAGAATAAGAGGTCTTCCAGACCACGATGCTAACATTGCTTTGCTCAATGCAAAGAAGCGAGTCGTCTATAGAAAGACAAGTAACATTGACTTAAACAGATTCCGACAGGATATCTTGGAGTCAAATCTAATGCGCAAGTCCGATGGTGATGACACTTCTATGTCGGGACCTGAGGCTGTTAAGTGCTACAACTCGACAATGTTGCATCTTCTAGACACACACGCCCCTCTAAAAACAGCTGATATCTCACTGCGCCCACACGCCCCTTGGTACACGGACAGTGTGAAGGAATCTAAGAGATTGAGAAGGCGTGCTGAGCGTCGTATGATGAAGTCTGATCTTGAGATTCACCAACAAATTTACAAAGCATGCTGCAGAGAGTATCAGCAGGTACTGAACATGGCAAAGACAACTTACATAACAGCAGAGATCGCAAATAGTGATAACAAACAACTTTTCAAGCTTGCATGTCCAAGAGCGTTCCACACCAAGGGGCAATGCATACGTTGCTTCCTGATCACGACTCTGACGAACAGCTAGCTGCAGATTTTGGACACTTCTTCCAACAAAAGACAACGAAAATCATTGCTGGTCTCAACCATTGTGATCCAGTTGCAAACCTGCAAGACGAGGGAGATACATGTGCCAGCGAGTTCTCGTTCTTTGAGCCAGTGTCCCAGAATGATGTCCGCAGTGTTATACTGGGACGTGCAACTAAGACGAGTAGCCTCGATCCAATTCCAACGTGGCTCCTTAAGTCTTGTCTAGATGAGCTTCTTCCTTCGATCACTAATATTGTCAATCTGGCGTTGTCTTCTGGCACATTTCCGGAATCATTCAAGGTAGCCCATGTGATTCCTGTATTGAAGAAACCTCACCTGGATCGAAATGTACTTTCAAACTACAGGCCGATTGCCAACATTACTTTTCTTGGTAAGGTTCTCGAGAAGATAAATGTCGGAACAACTCTGCGCTTACCTCGAGAAGCACCGTCTATTTCCTGAGATGCAGCCAGCAGCTTATCGCAAGTTTCATTCCACCGAGACCGCACTAGTTAAAGTCTACAATGGCCTCCTCCTGGCCTTGGACAAAGGGGCTGATGTCGTAGTATCATTCCTATAGATTTCTCGTCGGCGTTCGACACGATCGATCACAAGGTCGCCCTCAAGAGACTTCAACGGACATACGGCATCACTGAGCTGGCCCTGCAGATGTTGAAGACGTACTTCGTAGGATGGACGCAAATTGAAAAAGTGAATGGTTCCTACTCTACCCCGTTCTCTGTACAGGCCGGTGTGCCCCAGGGCTCGGTCATGATGGGACCGTTGGAATTTATCCTGTACACTGGTCCTCTCGCTGAGGTCATCAGATCCCATCAAGGGGTCAACCACGACACGCAGCTGTATGTAGTCCTTCAGCATAGTAAGCATAAAGAAAGTCTGGAGAGATTCGATTGTCTGAGTGTGTTACCGAGGTCAAATTGTGGTCAAGTCGGAACCAACTCAAACTCAACGAGACTAAAGGGTTTTTTACACTTGTAAATTTTTGCTTAGTCCCGTACCAACGGTGGGGCTAAGGGGGGGGGGGGGCCTTAGCCCCACCATTGGTACGGGACTATCCTTAGCCCACTTTCTGTTTACACTCGTTTTTGCCAAAGTGGGCAAGCCCCACCGATAATCCCGTACTATTTGGCCCTGCAAAATAGCAGGGTTAGCACCGCAATTGCGGTGCCAAGCAAGTGAGTGTAAACAGAACGAAAAAAAAAAAAATCCGGGGTTAAGCGACGGAGACGAAGTCCGACCCCCACTGACCAATCAGAAACGAGGTAATCAAGTGCTGCCGGTGCATGCGTGTACGTGTACAGTGCACAGCGTAATCATGAATATTCATGTGGTTTGCAAAGTCCGGGGCTAAGAAATACGAGTGTAAAAAGGTCAGTTTTCTCCTTAGCCCTGGACAAGAGATAGTACGGGACTAATTGGCCAGTGTAAAAAGTTGAAAAAAATGGTACGGGACTAACGATAGTCCTGGGTCAGAGAAAGTCCGGGGTTAAGAAACACAAGTGTAAAAAGGGCTTAAGACTGAAATCCTGCACGTCACTTCTCAGTTTCGCCAATCAACGCCCTTTCCCAACAACTGTATTGGAGCCCTTACAAAAAAGTACCATGGCTTTACCATGGTAAAACCATGGTATGGTAATGAACCATGGAAACCTGGTAATTTTGCCCATGTAAAACCATGGTACATTACGATCGTATTACTGCTCTTACCATGTACCATGGTATGTTACCATGGTATATTACTCCGCTTACCAAATACCATGGCACCGTACCATGGTACAATACCATGGTATTTCTCAAGTGAATTTACCATGTACCGTGGAACATAACCATGGTAAAATTACCATGGCATTACAATTTGAAAAGAAAAATAACATTAATGGTTGTGTATATACAGCATGCAGAAGTATGTTGTCTACATAACCTGGCCTCGAATCCCATACACCTAATTCAACCGATTTACACTATAATATTGTACAAGTCCAATACATCCCACTCTACATCTACCTATCTGTATACCTAGAGTATACTTCCTATTCCTAGATACATTACTAGTGTATCAGTTCTTTATATATAGGCTGATATCTGGAAAGGTTTAAGACATGGTTACTAACTACATGTCATACATAATATTAGTCCTATCAAAATATGAATATGCATTGTTATAACACAAGTTAAAATAGTTGGTAACAAAAGAGAAATTTCCCAACATACTTCAAAGTTTAAGCCCAGACTAGTATATACTTTGGGGGTTTATGTCTTTTATCTATTTCCTCTCCTTTTTGCATGTTCGATGCTCTCTCATGAATATTCATGAGCAATACAGAAACCAAGTCAAAATAAGGATCATGCAACTTGAATCAACTTGTATTACATTTTCCAGTTGGGTAGATGAGGTTTAAACTGCATGGGAAGAAGTCAGTTGTGTCCATGGATATATTAGTACTAACCGGGTGTTTGCACTCACCCACACCCACACCCACATACACACAATCAAGCACACACATACACACATACACACATACACACATTCACACATTCACACATATACTAAATACAGGCTGTACATTTATTACATGAACATACCGGTATAATATTTTGGGTCGTACTTGGAATTTGTATGAGATAACACACAATGTGAATGAGTTCCAAAACAAATGAACTGTTATATATAAAGAATTAATTAGTTTGCTTATCTGTAACGGGCCGGGCTTATTTGGCTATAAATACTAAAATTTGCATTTTGGAAGGGAATTTCGCCTCACCCCCCACAAGATCTCGACCATTAGTATTACGATTGTAGCGAAATTTGTCCCATGTTACGACCACATCGTAATCTACAAGATTATGCCTTTTATGTCTAAAGATTCTTTTTTAATTATCAATTTCTAATTTTAATTCATCAATTAATTATTTGTGCAAATTAGGCCCAACATCCTATTTTAGCCTAATTAAAAGCATTAAGAGTCTATTTCTTAATTATTTGTAAGTCTGTTTTTACATGTTTAAAGACTGTATGCATCCGACACTGTAAAGGACTTCCCGAAGCCATTTTTCTTATGTATAATTGTTTTTGGAATTTCAAATTTATTTCTTTGTTTTTTGAATTTTTCCTTTGTTTTCTTAGTAGAGATTCTCATTGACCACTTTATACCATAATTAGCATAAGATCAATCAATCGCAGTGATTAATGTTACAGCAGTTATAGCTCCAGGGGCCCCTTCTTTAATTTTTGATAAGATAAAATAAATAAACAAAAAGAAAACAAAATGAAAATGGGCGTGTGTGCCCCCTTTAATTCCGGAAGTGGCACCATGACAGATCCCTCCACCCCCCTCCTCCCCCCCCCCCCCCCCATTTACGAAATTCCTGGATCCGCTCCGGTAAAAAATAGTCAGATTTTTAAAGAGTTTCATGACAGAATACTTTCTTCCATAAGGTGAACACACACACACACACACACACACACACACACACAAATCACAAATTGTGGCTGTTTTGGGGTGACATGCAGTTACAAAAATAAGAGTGGCTGTACGAGCAGACCTTGCAAATTTAATCTTAGAATTATCAGCGAGACTTTGTGGGTGTTTTTTTTTTTTTGAGCTGTTTGTCCGTCATATTATGATTTCTCAATGGGCTCCTAAACCTTCTGTGGTACTTTGTTGCTGTTTTCAATCAATCTTTGCATCAATTTTTTTTTCAATCGAAGAAGGGACCGCACTTCACAAGCTTTTAGTGGGTCCCTCCTTTTTTCATACAATGCATATTTCATTTATTTCACTTTTGTCACCTCAGCAACCATTGCATTGTACCCCTACTTTAGGTTTTCAATTATTGCTTTCTCTGTACAAATTACATGCATTATACTTTCATTGAAGAAAGCGAGATTTATGTTCACCAAATAGATTATTTTGCTGTGGAAAAAACAACAATGAATTTGAAGTTGAACTTGAAAAAAGTCAAAATGTCTCATGACAAGGTCTCTCCCATCGATCGAAACGTCGAGGGTGGATTCCGCCCCTCCCTCTCCTGCCACATCCCTTAGAGTTTAAGGGGTTTACCTTTAGAATCAGTTGATATATATTTTGATTTTTCCCATTTGTTGCAAGTACTCATAATGGTCCAATAGTTTTGACTGTAATGTATTGGCACGTTTATAATTGTTTAAAAAGTGGAATCAACTGGTAAAACTGCCATATTTGATGAACTGATGGTATGAACTTCCCCAGTCATGCCAGTTTGGTCCATTTATCCCGGCTGGGTTCTACTAACTGTTACGGCCTAAACTTTATCAAAGTGTAGGTTAAATCTGCATTGCTTTCACGTTGAATAAATCTATCAGTTGTGTCAAGTCAATTACAAGAGGTATACAAGAGCCTGGTTCAATACATTTGATTCTGCTGGAATCATGGAGTTGATGTTTTAGTATGCCAGTTTTTACTGTTGTTTACAGGTAGAATGAACTGGTATATCTGCCAGTTGTGTCCAGTCGATTTAACCTGCACCAAATTGGTCCAATTGTTTCGGGGTCATCCCACAAGTCATACTGCCCACAAGCTCGACATTGCATCATGGGGCTTATTGTAAAAGTGTCGTGGGCCTTACTTACCTAGTGTCGCAGTCATATGGGCCTTGTTCGCTAGGTGTCAAATTCATGGGTTGTTTGAATTGTTGGCTGTATGATTTGTGGGTGTCGAACTCGAATGTGCACTCATTGTTTC
Source organism: Diadema antillarum (assembly GCF_040938485.1). Classification (NCBI taxonomy): domain Eukaryota; kingdom Metazoa; phylum Echinodermata; class Echinoidea; order Diadematoida; family Diadematidae; genus Diadema; species Diadema antillarum. Next base: position 325,293 of record NW_027270968.1, on the reverse strand, counting down.
TACTGGAATCAACTGGTTGTTGTATGCCATTTCAAAGAATTTCTTTCAAGTGGATCATCAACTGAAAAATCTGCTTGTTGTGTCCAGTTCCAGTTGATCCCACTTTGTCAAAGGGCATACTTTGGTCTATTTCTTCCTACTGGAATCAACCAATAGGCCCTTACACAATAGATCTAATTTTCTTAATCTGTCATTTTCACCAGAACAGTTCAACTGCTAGTGGTATGGCAGGGCCCTGTGGTGTAGAGCAGTGGCAACACTGGAGAGGCTCTCCTGGATAAGACCTTATTATTATTATTATTATTATTATTATTATTATTGTTATTATTGTTATTATTGTTATTATTATTATTATTATTATTATTATTATTATTATTATCACCAGTACTACTATGCTACTACTATTACGTGTGTTATTATCAACTCACTCAGTTTGATCCATTTGTTCAAACTGGAGTCAGCTATGTTTTAGCAGTGTACCAGTCCATTCCATCGCTTTCCAGTGGAATCATCTGGTAAATCTGCCAGTTGTGTCTAGTCAATTTCAATACAATTATTAAGCTGTTTCTATGCGGGAATCGGGTAGTTGATATTTCTGTATGACACTTTATTCCGTTTCTTGCAATTGGAATCCAGTGGTGAATCTGTAAGTTATGTCAATGAATTCTAATTGGTAGATGTGCAATTGCCCAGTTCATTTCATTTGTTTCAGTTGGAATGAAATGTTAGTTTGGAGTCAACTTGTCTAAGTGGAGTCAACTAGTGAATCTGCCAGTTGAGTGGCATGTTTTCCAGTTGGTACAAATAAAACTTCATAATCAATGATTTAGAGCCAGATGATATCTCCCCATCAGCATCAGTTCGAGATCTCGGGGTTGTTGTAGACCACAAGTTCAATCTACAGAGGCATATAAACAACACGTGCCGCTCAGCCGCGTTGGGTATATGCAAAATTGGGAAACTTAGACGCTTCTTGGATCAAGCCAACACGGCCGGAGCGTCTTGTCCATGCCTTTGTCACCACGCACCTCGATTATTGTAATTCCCTTTATGTCAACCTTCCCTATGCCCATATTGCCCTCCCCCTGCAAAGAATCCAGAACACAGCAGCTCGTCTCGTCTCTCGCTCCAAGAAATCCGACCACATCACCTCCATCCTTCGCGCCCTTCACTGGCTCCCCATGGTTCAAAGAATACAATTCAAAATACTCACCCTTACCTACAAAGCCAAGCACGGTTTAGCCCCTGGATACATCTCTGAACTATTAGTTCCAAGAATTCACCCCGTGTCCTGCAATCATCTCGCTCAATCCATCCCCAACTTAGCCCTGGACCCATACCACGTACCCGCTATGGAAGTCGTGCTTTCTCCGTCGCAGCGCCCCAACTATGGAACAAGCTCCCCCTGAAAATCAGATCTTCACCCTCGCTAGACACATTTAATGAAATCAATAAAAGTTGAACTTACTATGATGTCATGTTCCTGTATGTTATGTTTTCTTCTTTTTGTGTCTATTAAGTATGTTAGTACTTGATTATTGCTGAAGCATACATTGTATTATGCAATGTAAATTATTGTAGACTTTTGTAGTTATGTTGAATATAAGATTATGTTTTGGTATGATTATAATATATGTAAGGCGCTTAGAAACTGTGTATTAAGCGCGATATAAATGTTGATTATTATTATCATTATTATTATTATTATTATGCCTACATGTCTTATGTAGCGTTGATTTGCAAATGCATGTATTTATGAATGTACAAATTATATATGTAATGTGCATCTCATGTACTTGCGAAGGTAAAATGTATACGTATATGCCTGTATCCACATAATCTGATAAATCTTTTATAGTGAAGTTTTTACTCGGAGAAAAACTCACATAGTATTACACCTAATACTTCTCCTTGAAAACCTGGCAGGATTTCCCTATTATTTTCTTGTCATATTTGTAATCCATACGATGCATATACATTTGAATACGTGAAAGATTTTGTATTATTTTATTAATATGCAGTATATTTTTGTTGTTTTTGTTTGTTTATGCTGATCTAAATGTACTTAAGTGATTGCTCGTGTGTTGTTAAAGCCCCTGAATCTAAAATAGACACTAATATGCGTATGCATGATATTTTTTTCTTTTGCTGTACTGGATAAAGATGATTTTTGTTCTTTGTTCTCTGACAACAACCAATTACATAACCAGTCCCCTATTTCATTTTGTACATTAAAAAACCTTTGATATTTCACATCCCATTTAGCAGATAATGCATGTGAAAGTAAGTTTGATCGTGATTAAATAAATTTTGGGGAAAATATTGATAAATGTGATTATTATTTACCTTCAGATTGTGAATTTGATATTGATTGTAACTCATTTAGTGTAGTGCATTTTAATGCTCGCAGTTTACATCATAATTTCTGTGCTATTTATGAGTTTATGTCCAGAAACCTGGTTACACTCTGACAATGACCACCTAATTCATAAAGATGGTTATTCATTTGTGAAGTCAAAAAGATTGAATGGCAGAGGTGGTGGTGTGGGATTATTTGTTAAGAATAACTTGAGTTATAGTATTCGAAATAACTTAATGGTGGCAAGTGAAATTTTATTCATTGAACTCGATTTTCCTTGTAAAAAGCAACCATCGTTATTGGTATTTCATATAGAAAACCGAATGGAGATATTAGAACATATATTTGATTATTTCAAGAGATTATGGACAAATATAATACTTAAAATAAGATGATATATGTATTGGGTGATTTTAATATAAATTTACTGAATAATTCACAAAAGCATATATATGATTTTTTGGGTATGATGAATATAAATTCTTTAGTTCCATTGATAGATAAACCAACACGAGTTACTCGACAATCGGCATCATTAATTGATAATATATTTACTAATGACTGTAATTCCCGTATTATTCCCGGTATACTGAGTATGTTGTTCATATACATTGTATTACAGATCATTTTCCTATTTTTTCAATTAGTACACTGGACATCAAATATTGTTATGAAACTACATCAAGTTATGATTCACAAAATTTATGTCAGTTTTTGGAATGTGTTGGAGAAAAATTAGGTACAATAGATTGGAGTGTAGGATAGCGAAGTTGTGAAGTGTTAGACAAGCAAGATCCAGACATTGCATATGATTTATTTTTATATATTTTTGAAAGCACTATTATACATGCATCTCGCCATTTTTTCCTCTAAGAAAAAGAAACATAGTAAAATTAGGAAACCGTGGATTTCATTCGAATTATTTTCCCTTTTCAATAAAAAAACACAGATTATTAAAGAAAATTGTTAAATATAACAATGAGATTGTAAATAGGAAATATAGAGAAGTGAGAAACAAGGTAACTATTTTGTTGAGAAATGCCAAGAAAAAAATATTATTATGATAGATTTCAGATGTATTCTAATGATTTAAGAAAAACATGGTCCGTGATAAATGGATTATTTGGGAAGAAGAGGTCAAGTTATCCTTCATAATTATGTATTACATAGTGGTCGGCAAATAACAAGAGAAATTGCGAATTGTTTTAATGATTATTTTGTTAATATAGGACAGATTGTAAATGAAGATGAATATGATTATGTTTCAAATCCATTGACTTTTGTTTCTAATCAGTCAAATATTTTTTCTTTTTTTCCTGCTGTTAAAAGATCATGAGATATATGATATAGTTATACAGATAGTTGACAGATGTTTGGAGAAAGATGTATCCTCACAAAAAAAAAACCAAACAATTTACCTGGCGTCAAGTTTCTTTAGGTATTTATTCTCGCCTTGATTATTGGCTGGTGTCTTCTTCCATATGTCATTTTGTGCTTATGAGGGATATTCGTCCAGCACTGAAATGCGACCACAATGCAGTATCCCTCAAGTTCAGACTCTCAAGCACCCCTCGGGGTAAAGGTTATTGGAAAATGAACAATGCTTTGTTATCAGATGAAAAGTTTAAATATTACATTAAGAATTTGATTTAAAAAGTTAATATGGAGCGTTATAATGAAAATTCACAGTTGAGATGGGAAATATTTAAAATCAAAGTTAGAGAATCGGTAATTAAATGTTCAAAATGTAAACAAAATATGCAGAATGGGAGAATTAAACAATTGGAAAAGAAATTTTCAGATTTAAGTGAAATGGTAGATAAAAATGGAAAAAGTAAAGATATTCAAGAAATGAAAAATGCGCAGAAAGAATTAGATGAGATATATGCGTATAAATGTAGAGGTGCATATGTGAGAGCAAGAGAAAAGTGGATGGAGTTTGGTGAGAAATCAACCATTTTTTTTTAAGCGAGAAAAAAAAAGGAATGGAGTTAAAAAAGAAATTGATTGTGTTATTGAAGATGGTAAAAAGTTATTTTCTCAAAGTGATATTTTAAAAAGTATGGTCAAGTGCTATGAGAAAATATGTTCTGATATGAATGTTGTTGATGATAATGAATTAGATAGTAGTTTGAAAGGAACAAGGTTACGTGAGTTAGATGAGCAAATATGGATTCAAATAGTTGTGGAAGGAATGATTACAGAAAAGGAATGTTACCAAGCTGTTATGTCTATGTAAAATAATAAGGCACCAGGGTGCGATAGGTTAGGTATTTAATTTTATAAATGTTTTGGATGGATGTAAAAGATTTATTGGTTGAGAGTTTAAAAGCTTATGTTAAAAGTGCGTTATCTGAAAGTCAGAAGCAAGGGGTTCTCACACTTACATAATATATAAGTGTGAGAACCCTTGAAGGGAGATAAACGAATTACAGAGGGTGCTTATAAAATAGTTTCCTGTGATCAGACTGGTTTTATAAAAGGGCGTTCGGCTGTAGATAATTTGAGATTGATTGAAGATATTATAGATTATTGTCATGTATTCAAAAAAGGAAGGAATACTTGTTTTTCTGGATTTTCAAAAAGTGTCTGATTGTGCAAGTCATAAGTTTCTTTTGCAGGTTTTAAGAAGATTTCACTTTAAGGAATCGTTTATTAAATGGATAGATGTTCTATATACGGATGTAATGGCAAAAGTTATCAATAATGGATGGGTTACAGATTTATTTAAGATTAAAAGGGGTATTAGACAGGGTTGCCCCCTATCAGCGTTATTGTTTGTTTTAGTAGTTGATGTAATGACAACACGTATACGGTCTAATATGAATATACACGGCATTAGTATACCAGTTTATGACGATCCGTCCCACGATGTTTATGATATACGTATTTCACAGTTAGCTCATGATGCTACATTAATTGTTGACTTGGTAGAGTCAGGTAATATCGCAATGCAAGAGGTATTAATTTTTGGTGAATATGCTTGGTTACAGTTAAATTTAAAAAAAAAAATATGACCATCAAATATTGATATTAATGAAATAAGTTGTTTAGAAAATTTAGAATGGACAGAAGAGCCGGTTACACATCTTGGTGTTGTTTTGTGTCAGACAGAAAATGAATTTGATTTTCTAAATTGGTTAGTTACAATTGAGAAAATTAAGCGTATAATAAGTATGTGGAGGGTGAGAAATTTAACTTATTATGGGAAAGTAGTTTTTATTCAATCTTTACTTGTATCTCAGTTGATTTATCTTTCAACTTGTTATAAAATTCCTCAGAAATATGTAAAAGAGGTGAATAAGATATTATTTTCACTTTTGTGGATTTCTAAAAGCTTAAAATAGCTTAGGAATGATTGATTTAGATGCAAAAATGAAGTCACTTAGGCTTGTTGGTTGCCGAAATTATTAGATGATAGTGATAAATCTCGGAAATATAGGTGACCGTGCATCACAAAACAAACAAAAAGTCGCACCCACTGATTTTACGTGAGGACTCAAAAAAGGTCAAATGGGTCAACCGAGTCAATCTTGACTTTTTCATATTTTCTGAAAGAGCTATCATTCTTGTACACTATTCTGTAGTTTTGGATCATGACATGGATGGAAAAGTGTGTTCTCAGCGGTCTTTCTACAACCCTTTTTTGGGGGGAGAGTAGAAAGATCAGGTATGTCTTAGAGGCCCCCTTTTCCTTTCTTAAAATCCTTTGCACACTCTTTACTTTCAAGTCTAATAACTTGTGAAAGGATAAAGCTACTGCTTTGAAAGTTGGCAGTAGTCATGAACATAATGTATTAATAGAACATTCTCAATTTCAGCTTAATCTGAGAATCCCTTCATTTTTGTTGCTCCCGTGGTTTACATCCTGTGTTTTGTCCCTTTTACCGCACAGCTATAGCACGGCTTGGTAAGGATTAAGCACTTGAATAGACTCTGTACTTCAGGGTCTCTTTTCTCAGTTCCTGCATTTCCAGAGTGTGTGCTTTCTTTCCAGTATTTAGATAGGTTAGGGGAGTCCATTTGAATTGAGTTATACATCATTTTAAAGCTTACAGTCTGCTCTTTTAGAATGTGCCCTTAACTAAAAATCAATGTCTGGCGACTTTTTGTTGGTTTTGTGGTGCAGGGTCACATATATACAAATTTTGGTTAAATTAAATTGGAGGGGTTTATTTATGCTTACATTTGATTTGATATATATGATTTGATTCGATTTATTTATTCTCCGTATGGCATCATTTACATTTTTTCAACATAATTAAACAAAATTATATACAAATATGATACTCATTATACCTAGTTTCTACAATTTCAACAATATTGATTACACATACACCTGTGACATAATTACAGTACATGTGTTATGAATCACCATACAGAACGGTCGCCAATAATAAGCTATATGCTTGACCCTTTGGCAACCGATGATACAATACGTTAATGCAATAAGAGAAGTGTGATCCAACATGATGCTCGTGGATAAGGGGGATAATAGAAGAGACAGAAAGAGCAAGAAAGAGAGGGTGATGGAAATCTTCCGATACCAGTCTTGCCAGTTCAACCCACAATTCATACATACGTAGGCATATATGATTTTACAGTAATGTATTCACATCGTACGTACAAATAGACATAATACAGTGTTGCTATTGTCAAATAAAGAAATAAGAACAACTAAGAAGTATGCACAGCGCCCTACCAGGGCGTATAGAGGAGTATAACTTGCCCGACATACTTGTAACAAGAATGATAGACAGCAGAGACAAAGACGTATATGGGAGGAGTGCAGAATAGACACAGGCAGGTGCGTCCCGCATGTGCAGTCTCAAGAACATTACAATTGTTCAGCAGCAGATACGACTTTATTGTGTAAAAGATATAAATCACCGTTATTTTTTTTTTTGTGATCTTCTTTGTACATGGGCAAAAACACATATACAAATATATTGCAGGTTAATGATATATCAAATGAAATTTATGGAATAATACAAACATGTATATGAATGAATGTTATTTAATAAAGATTGAGTTGAAAAGGAATTATCTATGTTAAACAGTTGGTAGAAAATGAATCATGGAAAAATCATGAACAAATGAATGAAATAATGAATTCAAATTCTTTACTAATATTGTTTCAATATGAAAGAATTAAAAAAGCATTGCTACAGTTTTGGTTTGATAATTTGTGTAAAAGGCAATGTACCCGAGATGTTTTGCTCAACCAAGAATTGTTTCAGATAAATACTGGGGATATAATTAAATTGATATCTTTAAAAACAAAACAGTTTTATTCGTTACTGCTTGATGAAAAGTAATCTGAGTTAAGCGTGATATATATTTGGACAAAAATATTAGATATACAGTGTACCTCCAGAATTTGATTGGAAGGTTTTGTTTGATTTCAGGTTTGGAAAATTATTAAATAATTAAGTAAAGCAATATAGTTTTAAGTTATTACATCGAATTATTAGTGAAATGGAAAATTATGTCTGACATGATTTGTAAGAAATGCAGCGAAGCTGAATCAATTTGGCATGTTATGTTATATTGCTCAGATACGAAGTTATATTGGGAAAAAGTGACATTTTATATGTACCTATTTTCATATTGATATTACTGTGGATGAGCGAATGATATAAACAGGATTAAACGCAAGAGATACATCTTTGGTGTTGTTGAATTTAATGTTAGTTTTTGCCCAATATACGATTTTTCGTTGGTATATACTTAGCAATTATACAACAAAAGCAACGAATGTATACGCATTATTGACAGATTTTAAACAAGAGCTCATAAATTTAAAATGTTTGGTTTAAAAAAGTTATTTGACTTCATGAAAAGATAACTTTATGAATTAGAGCAGACGCTGAATCAGAAGAATTATATTTGATTAATTGTGGGAGCAGAAATTAATATGTTGAGGTGACATAAAGTGGTGATGTCACACTCATTAACTATCTTTTTTAAGGTATGTAGAAAATATTTGAAGTATACTTTCACTAACAGAGAAGTCGAAATTCAGATATATGATATTTTGACAAGTAAGTGTTCATACCCTTAAAGGGGTTCTTACATGTTTCTCTCTGTATGTTTTGTGAATTTTTTAGATATATGAAATGAAATAAAGTCCCTCGAAGGAGGATAAAGAAAAAAATGGTATAGTTAAACGGATAAAAAAGTACTGGAATCGATACTTTATCGATAATTTTAATTAAGAAAGTATATTTATTGTTGAAGCCTTTAAGTCATATTTCTAATTTATCATCAATAACAGGAATCGTCCCAATAAAACTGAAAGATGATAAAGTTATTCCAGTATTTAGAAAAGAAGATAAGCATATCATATGAAATTATCGACCAATATCAATATTACCATGTTTTTCACAAATTCTTGAAAAAAATGTATGTAACCGTTTATATGTATTTTTGTCACATAGCAATATTTTATGTAATTCTCAATATGCATTTTGAACTAATTTTTCAACTGGAATGGCTCTTGTAGATCTGCAGGGTAGTAATCTAACTGCAATAAGTGATAATTTGCATGTTATTGGTGTTTTACTTGATTTGTCTAAAGCTTTTGATTTAATTGGGCATGAAATATTGATTCAAAAGCTTGATTGTTATGGTATTAGAGGTCTTCCATTAAAGTGGTTCAGTTATTTGAATAACAGGACACAAGCTACATTATATAAAGATACTTTATCGGATACATGTGATGTTTTACGTGGAGTCCCCCAGGGTTCCATATTAGGGCCATTGTTATTCTTTATATTTTTTAATGATATGTGTAATATTTCACGTGTGGTTAAATTCATTTTAAATGCTGATGATTCTACTTTATTAATTTCTCATTTTGATTTAAGTGGGTTGATAAATAATTTGAATAATGAGTTATCTAAATTGTCAAAATTGTTTCGTGATAAAAGATTGATTGTAAATACTGAAAAATCAAATTATATGTATTTTGAAAGGTAAGAAACAGATTTCAGATTTTGAACTTTTTGATGTAAAAATGAATGATGTAAAATTATCTCGAGTATAATGTACACATTTTCTAGGGGTTTATATTGACTGCAATTTGAACAGGAAAAAGCAAATAGCCATGATGAATAAAAGAATTTCGAGAAATATTGGAGTAATAAATAGGCTAAAAGGTATTTTACCAATAAAGGTTTCGATTATGTTATAAAATAGTTTAATTTTATCCCATTTGAATTATTGTAATGCTGTATTGGCAAATACTCATCAATAAAATTTACTCGACACATCTATCCTTCAGAAAAGAGCAATTCTATTCTGTACAATCTTGCATTATGAAGTGCCGTCAATGCCTTTGTTTTTGAAAATGAATGTTTTGAATATATATTAATTGAATAAGTTTAATATTCTTATGTATATATACAAACATAAACTGGACTTGTTACCTGAGATGTTTTCTGGTATGTTAAAATCTAATGATCGGATTCATAGTCACAAAACACGAAATAGTAATGAATATCATTTATTTAATTTAGATAAGATGTACAGTGTGTCTCTAAAAAAAGTAAACCCAACTTCAACGGCAAATTTTCAGAAAACTATAAAATATTTACACATTATTTTTTTCATGGTTAGATAGTCCAATTAGTCCTCTGTCCAATGATACCACGTAGGTTATGTAACTGTCATGCATGACTGAGCATGATTCAACTTCGTGAATGGGTGTGAAATCATCACTGTGGCAAGTTCCGTGATCAGCATACTTTCTCACATTGTACCAGATGGCTCTTTTTGTTGGAGGCTGCCTGTCGGGGAACTGCACCCGAAAAGCCTCTTGAACTTCCCCAAAACTTCTTGTTTCCTGGTATCGAGTTACCAGGAATACTCTCTGCTCAATTGTCAACTGTACCATGTTTGGAAAGCATGTGAAGTGTGAATGTGTCAGGAACAACCTTTGTTGAAGTTGTTATGTAATCATAGGCCTAACATGTGACAAAAATTTAACTTCAAATATGCCCTGAATGCATGACAATAGCAAGAAATAACTTGCCACAGTGATGATTTCACACCCATTCACTAAGTTGAATCATGCTCAGTCATGCATGAGAATTACATAACCTACGTGGTATCATTGGATAGAAGATTTATTGGACTATCTAACCATGAAAAAATAATGTGCAAATATTTTACAGTTTTCTGAAAATTTGCTGTTGAAGTTGGGTTTACTTTTTTTAGAGACACACTGTATATAATGCACACACTCAGACATACTGGACCCTCATTATGGAATTCTTTACCAGATACAGTTACAAGTTCTCCAACTACAAATGTATTACAGAAGAATCTAAAAAGATATTTGCTAAATGGTTAGAGTTGCCATTATGAAATACACGATGATTATAGATAATTTTGTGGTTTATGTTTTCTAGGGGCTTATATGACTGATCACCATTACTTAATTTTATAATGAATGTGTGTTTGGTTTTTTTTTTGGTCCGTTTTTGTAATGTTTTGATCGTCAAGCAACATTGTTTCCTCTTCTTCTTTTTGTCGGGAACTAGCCTGATATGTTATGTATTGCATGTTCATGTACTCGTTCCCTGCCCTGTCCTCAGTTTGTTATTGTACAAATTATATGTTTTTAAATGAAACAGAATAAATTCAAGTTCAAGTTCAAAAGCCATAATGACAGAACATGCATTATTTGTTGTAGCCTACAATAGGCAAAGGCATTTATGTGAAATTCACCTCAAGATTCACATAGAGAAGCAAAAGTTATCATTAAGGTTTGAGTGATATATGATGTTTCAGGAATTTGCCAGCAGTTCATTGTGAGTTGAAGTTAAAATATAGCATTTATTGGGCATCTCTGTTTTCTATTTGGGGGCAGACTAGCCGACATTGCTCCCCACAATGTATCACCCTCTAGTTGATGCTTGAAATGCCGCTGGTTTATAAAACATTAGCTCTGTACAATGCTGTTAAGGTACCTGAAATGTATCGGCAGCACTATATTACATGCTATATCCTCCAGGAAAGAGGAAGTTGAATTCTTCATGCAAATTTTACACAACTGTTTTTGTCTCTTATTTCGAAGCTGACTAGAATTTTATGTGAGTGGTTTCAGTTTAACGTTATTAGGACATTTGCGTTGCATCGGTATAACTTGAAGATTGTGAAAAAGTAAATATCCTGGATTTTCCCCTCCTGTAATGTAATGAGTTATAAGTGTGAAATAACTTTGTTCTTTTTATCTTACAGCCACCTCAAGTGAGACTGTCAAAGGCTTTGTTGGGGAGAGTGTGACGTTTTTGTGTCCCTTGTCAGCTGAACCCAGAAATCATACCAGTGTTGCCTGGAAGAAATATTCACATGGCATCTCACAGGGTTCACCGAATAGAACCTTCCAGGATGGCATCACGACTCCCGGTTACGTAGTTGGATCCGACTTTTCACTGGCAATTGAGATTATTAGACCAGATGATGAAGGAGTGTATGAGTGTAACCAGACTGCAACGGAAATGTCAGCCGGTGTTTTGCATACTGTCTATTTCAGTACATTTGGTAAGATAATGTCATATTTTTCTGTACCCTTGTATCATCAATTCTGCCAGAGTATTTGTAATATTGGACATTTTGCTTGCTGTGATGAGCATTTCATCTGTGGTCGTGTTGAATATTAAAGATCTGCCCATGCCTTCTTTCCTGGTGGTGAAAACTACAATAAGTAGGCCTACATGCAGAGTGCAAAGCCACATGTGTGTGTAATCTAATTCCATTATCAAAAGGAATGATAAAATCGTATTATTAAATTTTGTCATTTATTTTCATTGATATTATCAGTTTGATATGAAATAAATGTGGCTAAGAATCCATCTAGCAGGGATGAATGATGGGCTCCTGCGGGGAGTGTGTGGAGAGGCGAAAAAACACACAAATACAGTGTGCCTCAGAATATTTGTGGAGGAATACCAGTACATAAAACATTCATTCTGTCATTCTAATATCATCTGGATGAAGACAGTGATTAGTGGTGCTATTAACAGCAAATAACAATCAAATAACCTTTGTATTGTTTTGTAGCACTAGTGACTCAGGACTTAAATCAGGACATGAAGGAATGCTTCATATACGTTTATTCGAATTCAAGCAATGCTTTGACTTTAGCTCATTGCATGTCAAGACTGACCCCTTAAGATTTTCAGGTCCTCTCACGCATACTAGCGGCTGTCCCTGCTTATGATATTTTAACAGACTGTCCTCAAATATCTGCCTCAAATTCTCGTTCTGAATGGGATCAGCACAAATTAGGCATTGCACAAAGAACTCAGCGTCCTTTGTCAATGGAGATTTGTTCTATAATTATGTCTCCTACATAATAAAAATGACATGGTTCAAAAGTTGATAAATTTTGCCACTCAGCTTGTATTCATTCACGAAATAAATGAGTGTTTCTCTTTCTTTTCCCTCTCTTGCGAACAGCAAAACCAGCGAGATCTCCACTCATCGATGGTTGTAGGAATGATGGGGTACAATGTGAACAACAGATCGCTGTAGGGACCAATGCATTCTTCACGTGCAGGATGGACAATATTTATCCTGTAGAGTACCCTACTTGGGATGAAGAAAAAGAATACAGGGAAAAGGTCACTAATACAGATGGAACATTTAATACATCATGTTCAGTCGTTGTCAGTGGTGCTGACATTCCAGCTGAGAGGGTGTGCACTTTTGTAATGGAAGGATTCAATGCGTCTTCTTTTCTAATTTTAGAAGGTTTGTAGCAAGAGTTGAAGTAATTTATCTTATTTGATGTGATTATCTACCTTGTGACGTGCTTTAATACAGTCCATGTAATAACAGGGCCCGACACTATATTTGTGTGTGTGTGTGTGTGTGTGTGTGTGTGTGTAGTGGCCAGTTCGAGCCCCTAAAATTTTTAAATCTTAAATTTTGGTGGCCCAAAAATGATGCGGGGGTCGGAAATAAAAGTAAAAGTAACAGCAATCCATTTCAAATGTTATAGTTGCCCGATCGGACAACGAAACGATAAATTTGGTGGCCCAAAACAAATCTTTGGTGTTTTACCACGCAAGCCTTCTGTATTATAACATGTTTTATATACAACATGTTAGAAAAGTGGAATATTAACTATAAAAAAAAAAGAAACAAGAAACCCCAAATTACACATACCCTGTAATGGACAAAGGGACAGTTCATCATAATACAGGATGAAGTTTAACACACTAGGTGTTTTCACATCAGCCCGATAAAAATCCAAGCTCGAGATATTTTTCGCGATTGCGAATTAGCGCGCTATTTCATTTCTTATTCTCATCAGCCCAAAGAGAACTAGCCCAAAATTTTTTCGAGCTAAGTCGACAGCTGAGCATGTGCAAACAGCATCAGTAATGTGTGCACTTTCAAAAATTTCTCATGCTTTGTGTGCAGTTTGCCTCAATCGATCGGGTCACTCATGCTAGGCATGATTGGATGCACCGCGCTAATTTCTTGAGGCTTTTTCACATTATCAAATAGCGCGCTAGTTCGCCAATTATCCCGCTATTTCAGAAATTTCCCGAGTTGGACTCGAGAAACTTTCTCGACCAGAGCGATACAATTAGCGCGCTAATTTGTGTTCACATTATCAAATAGCGCGCTATTTCGTGATCGGGTTAATTTCCCAAGTCAGAAAATAGCGCGCTATTTCGAAACATCGGGCTGATGTGAAAACGCCTCCTGTGGTGAAGTTTAACAAAAACAAAAACAAATCACTTTTATTTAATTCCAGAAGATTGGTCGCAGTGGCGGATCCAGAGGGGGCGAACCGCTTCCCCTCTTTATTTTTGGATAAAAACAAAAGAAATAAAAAGTAAAAACAGGGGGGGGGGGGTTATGCCCCCTTTAATTTTGCAAAGGCGCCTCCCCTTTAGGGAATTCCTGGACCCGCCCTTGGGTCGTGTGGGTGGAATGCTACACTTGTTATGATACATAATGATAGTATGGTCGTATTCATCCAGGGCAGCCCCTTCAGTGTTAGCACTCTGCTCTCCCAGAGGGCAATGCCATTATCAACACAGCATTGCCAGTTGCCTATTTTAAAACCTGGGTCAAAAGGGGACATCGTTGGTGAAACAATAATCCAAGGACGTAAGCACTTGGCAGGACTCGAACTTGGGATCTCCGTTTCAAAGGCAGGAGTCTTACTCACTACACCACATTGCACTTCATGTGGTCTTCAATAAAGAGGGTCAGAGTAACATAGATGGACATTTTACGGAAATTTATGTAGTCCAGAAGAGGGCTTGAAGCCAAAGACCATTTTTAAAAACATGTACAAGTCTTTGGCAGGATGAACTCAATAATGACATCACCGATCTCTCTCCAAAATCATTTTGCATTCTAGAGCTTCAACTTTCCGATCATCGAGCAAACTGTGGAGAGCGCACTTTGGTATTGGCTTTTGCCATTGTATTTGGGACGTTTGCTTTCGTCATGTGCTTAGTATGGTGTGCAATATTATGCAAAAAGTTACGTCAGTCGGATCAGTACACCACAAAAATGAAGGAACTCTTGGGGCATGCAGAAGGTATGTTGGTATTCTAATGCGGTTCGGTATAATATCAGAGGTAAAAATGTCAGAGGTAAAAATGTTTTACCTCTGACATTTTACTTCATTTTTACGTCTGACATTTTTACCTCTGACAGTTTAACCTCTGACATTTTTACCTCTGACATGTTAACTTCTGACATTTTACCTCTGACATTTTTACCTCTGACATTTTACCTGGCACCTCTAATGCAATATTTATTCATTTGCAGATTCGTTTTGATAGTTTTAAATTGTATGTATATCAAATGTTAATATATGTATAATGTGAGGGTATGCGAAAATTTCCTATCGTTAGTGCCTTTGATACCTCTGGCACGAAGTGTCGGAGGCAGTAATACTATGTTTGCTGGCTGTCCGTTCGTCCGTCCGTCCCTCATCATTTTTTGTGGTCCGTTTGAGGTATCCAAATCAAACTTGGCATGATTATGCATGAATGAGTGGACGGATAAGTTATTCATATCAAATTTTGGGTGCACATACTCAAGGTCAACAGTCAAGGGAAAATTCTTACAATTTTGCTATCTCATTATCTCTCCAACTGAATGCCTGAAGACATTTCCTTGAAACTTTAAGAGGGTAGGCCTACATGTACGTCTACATTCCACATAAAGATTCTCTATAGGGAAGATTTTAGGCCATTGGGGCACTGTTCATCTTGTCGGTTTCGTGGCCTTTTTTTACCTGGTGTCAGTCTCGTGAGCTTATTTTGCGAAGTGTAGAGTTCATGGGCTGTTTAACTCTTGGGCCTATTTTACTTGATGTCGTATATACTCGTGGGGTTTGTTTCTTATGTAGTTTCGGTCTCATGAACCTATTTTTTTTTTTCGTAGTGTCGAACTCATGGGCTGTATAACTATATAGTAGGTTGTATGACCTGTAGGGTAGATGGCTCGTGGGCTGTATAACTCGTGTGCTGAATGACACATGGGTTTCGATATCATTATGTCTACCCATTTGAAAATTTTTAAAGCTAATTGCATGCGATATGGCGGAGGCATATTAGTTGCCATGGCGAATTTCCAATCTCTGTTGTTGAGATTGGTATTGTTTATGATTATGATAGTTTAATGTTCTCTCTCTCTCTCTGGCATAATTATTATGAAATATTGAATAAAGTATGATTGGGTATGGTAGCTCTACTACACATCGACCACCCTTTTTGAAACCGACCGCGTAGTTTTTGGCGCACAGAACGCTTAGTACGAACTGCACTGCGCGCAGAGCACATAAAAATGTATTGGTTTTGACTGTCGATGAGAATGTGTGCGAAGACGAAAATTCACTTTTATTATGGACAGTATTTCAAATGAATATTCTAACCGAATTGTAATGTAATGTCAATGCATTTTCTACAAAGCTTCGTACCACACAATGTTCAATACAACTTGATTTGTGTGCTTTGTCAATACAAAAACAGCGGTCGATTAAAAAAAGCAGTGGCACCGCGAGAAGCTGAAAAGAGGGCAATCAAGTTCGACGGCGATAATTTTGCACTGAAACTTCGAATTGGAAAGGAAACAACAGCATTTGATAGTGCTGGATTTTCTCAATTACGTAGATTAAGTTTGAACGTGAATTTCAGTCTTAAATATTCTTATCAGGCAGATAAAAATTAGGCGGTCGATGAGTAATAGGACCAACCATACACCGCATGTCGTCACCCTAACGTTCAACCAGTCATTGTAATATCAAAACTGACTGGAAATCGGCTAGAAATGTATGGTAGCTCTACGACACATCGACCACCCTTTTTGAAACCGACCGCGTAGTTTTGGCGCACAGAACGCTTCTAGGACGCACTGCACTGCGCGCAGAGCACATAAACGTACGTATTGGCTTTGACCGTTGATGTAGTACAGTCAAAATATGAAATGACCCCCAACTAATTACAACAGAACGATTCCACTTGCATTTGACCTGAAAGAGCTATTAAAATAATATATTAAGTGTTCCCTAAAATTCGAGTGGTGGATCAGTGTCCGATTTGCAAAAATTCAAAATGGCCGCCATATAACATATATATGCCTATATCTCAGGACATACGACCCGCATAAATGTATATTGTGGTGCCTAAACCTATGCATTTTAGGTCAAGGATTAATATGATATCAGCAGTAACTTTTAAGCATCTCTTTATACATTCTCTGCATATATTTGCATATAATTACATGGCCACCATATTGCCTATACAAGCTTATATCTCCATATATTAAATCTGTAAATGGTACCCAGTGGTGGTGTTTTTAGTTTCTGCTTTACTGCTGAGAATCACTGATGTAAAATAATGTTCCACTCAAGACTCATTACCTATATAAGTCACTAAAATTTTGCCTACATTTATACATAAAACTATTCAAATTTACTACCGTGAATATACTTTCAGATATATACGAATACAAGCTGCAGAACATTAATTGTACTGTAATGTCTAGACCCAAGATTTTAAGGTCAAATGTTTTTATAATACCATTCATATTCAGACGGAGACATGGTGTCAACACATACAAAAATATATATGCAATTTTTTTTTTAAAGGATATGAATTTTTTTAATTTTATTCTATTGTTCCACATCTCAAAACATAAATAACATGATACGATCGATTGAACATAAGATTGAACATAGCGTCGTAATTACAAAGAATACAAGAGAAGACAATTTAACAAACATGAAACGTGGGGACCTACTAAAAAGCAAAGCTTGTAATGTATAGGTCCCTGTATAGATGAAAGTGTTGGTCTTCTTAAACAACCTTTAACGAAAACTATGAAAGGAAGGAAAGGGACGTAAAAGAAAAGAGAGCAAAAAGAACAAGAGAAAGGAATAAAATATACGAAAGCATAGCGAAATACAAAGTAGCCACCTGTATTGCGTTTACAAGGCTCCTTGTCACCCGAGCAACACAGTTACGTAACTGTAAGAATGCGCAAATATGCACATGATACATAATGATTCATTAATTCAGGAATAGCCTTGACATAAATGACTCAGTAAAAAGAACGAAAAGCAAACCTGGAATACATATAATAAACAACGAATCTGATAAAGAAGAGGGAGTTCAAATAAAATTGTATGTTGTATTATTAGATATAAGCCTGCACAAGGGATTTTTTTTTTTTAGTTCACGTTTAAAACAATTCAGTGACAACGATTCAGTAATGTCAGAGTCAAGGCTATTCCAGAATGTCGGACCTGTATGTACTATTGTTTTAAGAGCAAATGCAGTTCTCACGGGAAAAAAAGTGAAATGAATTTTAATGTCTTGTAGGGTAGGAATGTATAACTTTATTTTTTACAAACATGGGAGTGAAAGCATAAGGTAATTCGTCTTTAGTTGACTGGTACATAAAAATATATATCAAAAATCTTTAAGAGGTTATTACCTTTGAACAGTGAGCTTGTCGGTGCTAAATAATTGGTACAATTGATAATCCTTATAGCTCGCTTTTGTATTCTGAAGATAGACTCCAGGCGTATTTTGGAACAATTCCCCCAGGCCGTATCCGGGCAATCCCCCCCCCCCCCCCCCCCCCCCAGGCCAGTATGCTATAATGAAGATACAGCAATAACAAAGTCGAATATAAGGTACGTAATATATATATGGGGAAAACATGCTTAAAGGGACTGTACAGTACTGGTTGAGGTAGGGATTCACGTTTTGAACATTCCTACGTGAGATAATGAAAAGCCTCTTATGCAATATGAAAGAGCATGTAATTTTAAGAAGGATTCAACGTTTATTTGATGAAAATTGGTTTTCAAATGGCTGAGATATCCAAAAAAAGTGCTAATAATAAAAGACAACATGCCACAACTTTATTAGGATCTCTTTGTTTCACCTTGTTTTTGGATATCTCAGCCATTTCAAAACCGATTTTCATCTAATACGAGTAAACTTTTGATACCCCTTACATTAGAACTGCATGCTCTTTGACATCTCATGGAGTGGTTTCTGAATATCTCGCGAAACTTCAAAAGCTAAATCTTCACCTCGACCAGAACTGTACACACCCTTTAAGCTTCTGTATAACACCCACATTTCTTGATAATAAATTACATAAATGATTTGTTTGTTCCTGCCAAGATAATTTACAATCAATTTAAAGACCACGAAATTTAAATGAATTTGTCTGTTGTAAGTTTACTCCTTTGATTGAAATTGAGCCAGGTAAACAAGTGATTGTATTACTAAACACCATTAAATTAGTTTTGTTTAGATTTAGGGATAATTTGTTACTTTGAATCCAATCATTGCCGTGATTCAACTCAGAGTTAAGCATATCAGGTAACTCAGTAGGATTTTTGTGCGTCAAAAAAAAAATCGTTCGCAAACGAGAGGAAAGAGAGGGGTGCGGACGACCTGGGCAAATCATTTATGTACGCAATAAAAAGAAGTGGTCCCAAAAGGGAGCCTTGTGGAACACCACATGTTATATTTGCTGTGCTTGAATCAGAATCATTAATGTGTACAAATTGTGATCGATTTGTGAGGTAATCTCTGAACCACTCCAAGGCGCTGCCACGAATCCCGTAATGAGACAGTTTGTACAGTAATATTTCATGATCAATTGTGTCAAACGCCTTGGAGTGGTCCAGATAAACTCCAACAGTGAGAGATTTAGCTTTATCTATTAACAACTTTATCTATTAACAACAAAACGGCGTGAGTAGTCGAATGTTTCTTGCGAAAACCAAATTGAGTGTCTACTTAGATATCATGATCATTTAAAAACTTGATACTTCGGGAGTACACAACTTTTTCAAGTACTTTGGAGAATGATGATAAAAGAGATATAGGTCTATAATTGCCCAGGTCGTCCTGTCTGCCCTTCTTAAAATCAAGAAT
This sequence comes from Diadema antillarum, assembly GCF_040938485.1. Lineage (NCBI taxonomy): Eukaryota > Metazoa > Echinodermata > Echinoidea > Diadematoida > Diadematidae > Diadema > Diadema antillarum. The sequence continues at coordinate 305,490 of NW_027270968.1, read as the reverse complement.
AATCTTGGCAACTTTCATTTTACTAGGAAAAACACCAGTCATTAAAGACAAATTAAATACATGGGTCAAAGGTGCGGCTACTTTATAAATGATTTGTTTAAGAAGAAACAGTGAATACCATCATAGCCTGAGCTTTGTTTAGCTTTAAAATTATTTACAATATCAATAACATCCAATGCATCTACGGGCGTGAAAAATATAGAACTAGGATTGGGATTCACAAGAAATGAATGAAATGTTTTTTTCCGTTAGTGGAATATTTCTGGCCAAATTTGACCCAATATTTACAAAATACGTGTTGAATGCTTCAGCAATACCACGGGAGTCATCAATTATGATTCCATTTTGTATTATTTTATCAATTTCCAGTTTCTTTCCATCATTCTTTTTTAATACATCATTTATAACTTTCCAAGTAGACTTGATATCATTTTTATGGATTTGCAATTGTGCAGAAAAATATTATTTTTTTTTGCTTTACGTAGCACTGAAGTCAAAGTATTTAGGTGAGCTGAGTATTTGCGCTTTGCTTCTTCCGTTCCACTAGACTTATATCTATATAATAAATTATTTCTACGATTTATAGATCTCAAAATGGATTTGGTGATCCAAGGACTTCTTGGGATTTTTTTTTTGTAATTCAATTTGATCAAAGAAACTTGGAAATGAGCATCATATAAACGCAAAACAATTTCATTGAATATATCAAAAGCTATATCAGCGTCATTCGTATTTAAACAACAGACCAGTCGGTATGATTGAAGTGACCTGCTATGAGCACAATCAAATAGAGAACGATCGACACACTCGGAGTTGAGAGAGAGATTGACTTTATTGGAAGAGCTGCATTCAGCCACCGCTCGACACAGACTGACCAAAACACTTATACCCCTTTCATAAACTCAATAATGCGGATAATATCCGCAACATTTGGTCGTGAAATCGGAGCGGGGAAAGAATAATGCGCTTTATTTCGACCCTTATCCGCATAATAGCAGCATCGGGACCAGATTTGGAGTTTATGAACGCAAACCCAAATAAGGCGGATAATTGCCGGGGTGCGGTCAAACGTCACCTGTCTTTCCCGCAGGAGGGACGTGTGCAGTCACCCTGACGATTATCCGCCTTTTTCAGGACGGGTGCTCGTAAAAATAATGCGGATAATTTTCAGAGTTTGTGAACGCATTTTTTATTGAATTGTCCGCATTATTCTTATGCGGATAATTGGCGGATGAGTTTATGAAAGGGGTATGAGACTGCCTGGTCATAAATACATCGGCACATTGCTACTACCAGTATGGTGGTCCACCATGATGTGGGGACACCTGTCTCTGTAATCCCTCCGATATACGAGTGATGTAATATTAAGCCCTCTGGCCGACAGAGCTCAGATACCCTGTCTGGTCCGAGTCTAGCCTGATTACATGATATACTATACATTCCTCCCCCCTTAAGGGCTTTTTACACTTGTAAATTTTTGCTTAGCCCCGGACCAACGGTGGGGATAAGGGGGGGGGGGGCCTTAACCCCACCGTTGGTATGGGACTATCCTTAGCCCACTTTCTGTTTACACTCGTTTTTGCCAAAGTGGGCTAGCCCCATCGATAGTACGGTACTATCTGGCCCTGCAAAATGGCAGGGGTTAGCACCGCAATTGCGGTGCCAAGCAAGTGAGTGTAAACAGAACGAAAGAATAATCCTGGGCTAAGCGACGGAGACGAAGTCCGACCCTTACTGACCAATCAGAAACGAGGTAATCAAGTGCTGGCGGTGCGTGCGTGTACGTGTACAGTACACAGCGTAATTATGAATATTCATGTGGTTTGGAAAGTCCGGGGCTAAGAAATACGAGTGTAAAAAGGTCAGTTTTCTCCTTAGCCCCGGACAAGAGATAGTACGGGACTAATTGGCGAGTGTAAAAAGCTGAAAAAATTGGTACGGGACTAACGATAGTCCTGGGTCAGAGAAAGTCCGGGGTTAAGAAACACAAGTGTAAAAAGCCCTTTAGATTACAACCTCCATAACTTGCAACGGCATCAAAATAGAACGAGTTTTTAGGAGCTAGCAAAACTTGGAAAACTTCAGTCTTCAACAGTTATATCATTAACATTGAATTCACATAGCCAAAAAAAAGAAAAACCCTGAATAATGTACTGAATGAAAACACTCACAAAAAACCCCACACAAATATTATCGTTAAATAGTTATTACTTATCATTCGACCAGGCAAAGAATATGGGGTACATATCCTAAACATTACAAACATGAAACAAAAACAAAAATAAACAAAAGAAAAATTCAGAACATATTAACAGATATAACATGCACAAAGTCTCCTAGGACAACGTCCTACATGAGCAGCCATGCAGGGACTATTCGCTTATAGGGTGTAAGCGACCTTGTTGTTGTTGTAATGAATAAGAGCATGACAACACATGCAATAATAAACATTTGACTACGCTTGTTACTAAAACTTACATAATGTACAATGGAGTTAGTGTCATTTGAGACACATGCAAATAGCTATACTCTATCATCAAACAATGGTGACCATTGCGACACTCACACACACAGAAAGTTTGGTAAGCATAACCCTCGAATTAAGATACATGTATTGTGCAAAGTATGGTCACCATTTTTAACTGACCAGGAGTTAACAATGCCAAAATTAATATACGGAAGAAAGTCAAAACAAAAAATTGTCAGACACTTGCCCAAACAAACCAAATAAGGATAATTATCATCACATAACAATTGTGTGAATGAACGAAACATACCAAAAAATAACAGTAATAATAGCATCTGAGAGATGATGAGGGAGAGAATATAACTTCCAAACCATCACACTCACAATAGGTATACACACAACGAAACTAAAACCCCAAACTGTACAAAAATGTATAGTTGCCAACTAAGTATACATTTACAATAAACTCGCCCAGAACGAAGGGGTGGAGTTGAAGGCATTGTTATAATGTTTTAATGTTCATGACTATGCGCGAATAAGTTAAAACAAACATGAACTTGACATGAAATGCCGATTTTCAAGTAAATTTTTCAACTTACTCGCTGCATGCATTTGGGATTATACTACCCAGAACCTATAATATAAGTGAAGGCATGCCTATAGGTGTTACTCTTCGTTTCTGTGTAGGAATGCAGACAACAACAACAACAACAAAAACACACACACACACATAAGGAAAGAAAAAAAAAACTCAACTGATATAACAGAGTGTCACCTAAAGTTTGTCGGCATTATGGAAATCCATATCGGTCAGGTGGATTCCGCTGCCTGGTCGGGTAGGTTTTACGGTTCGGCGCTATTATACACTGGTCTTGCCGTTGGAGCTCGCTGTCGTTCTGCGACATGACCGGGGGTGGGAGCTCTGCTGGTGAGTCGGTCGTCGCGGTCGCGTCTACACTTCCTTGGATATCTAGTCCCTCATCGCTGGCGATGCCGCGTGCGGTATCCGCCAGTCGAGATGTACCGCCACTCGGGGCGATATCGTAGAATTGTAACGCTTGCGAAGGTGGTCCGCGTGACGTTTAATTGCCCGACCGCTGTTGTCGGCGATAGCGATTTCAAATGAAACCGGCCCATTCTGCGAAACGATTTCTCCCCTCCACCACTTGGGAGATTTCGAGGTGAAGTTTTTGGCATACACTTTGTCTCCCACAGCAAAGGTACGCGACTTCGAGCTGCTGTCATGCGTTAGCTTTTGCTTTTCCTGACAATCCCGCACGCGTGACGCAATATCGGGTCTCAAACAATCGAGTGCGGTCGTCAGACGACGACCCATTAGCATTTCAGAGGGCGTGATTCCTGTCGTCGAGTGTGGAGTTGTGCGATATTGCAGAAGAAATCTTGCGATATTTGTTTCCAACGAACTATCTTCCGTGCGCTTCATCGCGTCTTTGAATGTGCGTACGGCACGTTCTGCGAGGCCGTTAGACGCTGGGTGATATGGGGCCGACTTCGAGTGTGCGATTCCGTTTTTCTTCAAGAAGACGCTGAACTCAGCGCTAGCGAAGGCGGGACCATTGTCGGAGACTACTTTATCCGGCAATCCGTGCGTTGCGAAAAGTAGCCGTAGCTTCGCGATTGTCGACGCTGTCGTCGTCGCACCAACTGGGATCTCTTCAAGCCATTTCGAGTACGCATCGACCACGATGAGGAAATATTTCCCCATGAACGGCCCAGCGTGGTCAATGTGCAGGCGTGACCATGGACGATTGGCCACTGCCATGGATGAAGCGGTGTAGGTGCCGGCATCGGCTGATTTTCCTGGCACTTGCTACACGATTTCGATGTACTTTCGATGTCGTGATCCATTTTAGGCCACCACACAAACGCTGTCGCTAACGTGGTCGACATATTCGGGAGAAATTTGCCGGAGTATGTGAGCAGCCCCAAATTGGCTCGCAGTTCAGTGACGTTGCGGGGTGCAGGGGCATTCGTGATCGCTGTAACTTTACCCGAAGTCGGATGCAGGCCTTGCTCGTCGATGGTGTGTCCCAAATACTCAACCGACGGCTGCATGAACTTGCACTTGCTTCGCTTCAAGCGCAGCCCAGAGTCCTCCAGCCGCCCGAGCACCATGTCGATTGTCGAAAGATGGTCGTGGTCATTTACCCCGGTGATGAGGATGTCATCGAGGTATACCGTGACGTGGGGAATATCGCGTAGCAAATTCTCCATTACCCGTTGAAATATGGCTGGGGCGGACGACACCCCAAACGGGAGCCTGTTGTAACGATATAGCCCCTTGTGTGTGTTGATCACTACTTATTGGCGTGAGTCATCGTCGAGCTCGATCTGCTGATACGCTTGGGACAAATCCAGCTTCGAAAACTTTTGTCCCCCTGCAAGTGATGCGAATAGGTCCTCAATTCTCGGGAGTGGGTACTTGTCTAAATTCGCTACGCGATTGACTGTCATTTTAAAGTCGCCACACACAGATCCGAACCGACTGCTTATCAGCTTTCATCACGGGCACTATGGGTGCGGCCCATTCCGAAAACTGGACTGGTTCGATTACCCCGTCGTGCTGCAACTTCTCCAACTCCTTCTCCACCAGGTCCCGCATCGCATACGGCACCACCCGTGCTTTGCAAAAGCGGGGCGCTGCATCCTTGTTCACGTGAATCGTGGCTTGCAGACTTGTGAACTTGCCCAATTCCTCACGAAATACCGCGTCGTGACGTTGCAGGATGTCGTTGACGTCGGTTGTGGTTGCGGCGTTCATGTTATGCACACTTGCCCAATCCAGCCTGAGCTCATGCAGCCAACTTCTACCAAGGAGGTTGGGACCATCTTCTTTGACCACGATGAGCGGAAGCGTTTTCACCTGGCCATTGTGAGGGACGTGCACATCGACCACGCCCACGACTTCCAATTCGTGGTTGGTATAAGTCCGCAGCTTCATAGTTGTTGGGCTTAGTCGTCGTTTAGGCCAATATGTCCGGAACGTCGTCTCCGACATGAGCGAAATAGATGCACCGGTGTCGATTTCCATTCCGACCTCTTGGCTGTCGATATTGACGTTTACTTTCAGTGGGGGCACATTTGACCTGCCGTCCACTCGATACAGCCTGAGATTGCGGTACTCCGCTGGTGGTGAAGCCGTACTCTCGTCCGCCGATTCCGTGCCGGCCTCATCGTCGTCGGCTCTTAACGCTTTCACCTGACCACTGCTCTTGGGCGGTATTCCTCGTCTTTTGCTTAGACACATGCTGCTAATGTGTCCCCTTTTTGGCAATGATGGCACTTGCTGTCCTTGAACCTGCACTTGTCAGATGTGTGTCCGCCCTTTCCACACCGGAAGCACGTTCTGGCCCTGTCTTGTTTCGGCTGAGGCGAGGAAGCCATTTGGTGTACTTCCTCCCTTGGAGCTTGCGCCGTCTGGAGGTCCCGAACATTATTGGCAGCCATTTCGATGCTGGTGGCGATTTCCACCGCCTTCCCGAGATTTAAGCTCTTCTCCGCAAGAAGCCGACGTTGGATGCGGTCATCCCGCACGCCGCAAACCAGGTGATCACGTAGCATAACATCCAGCGACGTCCCGAAATGGCAAAACTCTGCCAGAGAACAAAGTGATGCCATGTAGCCCGCTATCGTTTCATTATCCATGCGAAACCGGCTGTTGAATTTACATCTTTGCACTATTTCGCTTGGAATCGGACAATGATGTGCGTTCAGCGCTGCCACGAGATCGTCATACTTCATGACAGAGGGCTTGGTTGGGGCCACCAGGTTCCGTAGCAGTTTGTATGACGAAGGCCCAATGACTGTGAGCAGTGTCGCCTGCTTTTTTCCCTCAGATGTAATGTCATTGGCTTTAAAATAGAGGTCCAGCCGTTCGACGTACTGCGACCATTCCTCTCTCCCCTCCAGAAACTCCTCAATTTTTCCGATAAGAGCCATCCTATACAGTACATATATAGGTGCATTCGAAAAATATCCTCGTCGCCTGTGAAGTGACCTGCTATGAGCACAATCAAATAGAGAACGATCGACACACTCGGTGTTAAGAGAGAGATTGACTTTATTGGAATATACTACAATGATCAAGACTCATTTTAAAACTTTCTATACATTGTTGTGACATTACTCGAAATCCTTTTTTATTATAATTTGTTTTACTTTTTTTTAAAAATATCATGTAACGTCACAAATATATGGAAGTGATCCGATATATCAGAAACAATGATTCCTTGATCGGCAACGTGAGATAAATTTGTAAATATGTTGTCAATTAGTGACGAAGTTGTATGAGAAAACCTTGTTGGTCTCGTGATACAAGGTATAAATGAATTGTACATGATTGTATCTAAAAATTCCTGACACTGGGGCTTTTCATTATAATGAAATAGATTAATATTAAAGTCTCCCATCAATATAAAATGCTTGTTCATGAGAGAGGAAGAGTCAAGTATAGTTTGCAATACACCAACAAAATCGTTAAAATGACTATTTGGTGGCCTGTAAATTTCGCCAACTATAAGGTTTTTCGCAGTTGGTATAACAATTTCTATGAAGACACATTCAATCATATTAGAAACTTGGCAAAATTTTTTCCATAACATTAAACTTGACATCATCTTTACAAACAAGGCAAATTTAACGAGGCAAATTTAACAAATTGCACAGCAAACTTAAACTAGGGAGTCTCCAAGATTTTTAACTTTCACACTTGGTTCTACCTTTTCTTGTGTTTTTTTTTTTAATGATAGATTGTTTAATTTCGGGGTCGTGGGAACTTTTTGACATGGTGCCTATTTAAACAACGTGATAATCTGTCAGTCTTGCGATGCTACTCGCCTAGTTTGTTGAAAATTTGTCAATACATGGGGTTCTTAAAGAGAATCTGAAAATGATTTTTAAATGACTAATGACGGACGCCTGACGATAAATGCTGGCTATAATTGTAATACATAATTAGCTAACTGTTTCGAACCATTGGCTAAGATGAATTTAGTATCTAATGATTTAAAGTTACTTGATTGTAAGAAAACTTTCTTCCATTTCCAGTACATAATTTTCATTTTCTCGTTTGCAATAACACATGCTTAAGGCATGTAATGTCATATCTGAACATACCGTATAAAGAATAATAATAAAACAGACCCTCCACATTGGTTACTTTAGAAATAGTGAATCAATCCAAATAAAGTTTCAGAGTATGAAACTATAACTTATTACCCACATCTTATTGAAAACCCCATCAGATTTAGGAGGAGTTTTGTACAACATGTCAGGAATCCCTTCGCTCCAAGTTCTGTAGATTGTGTTAACACATTATCAGTGGCGTATCTTGGGGGAGGGGGGGCAAGGGGGGCACGTGCCCCGGGCGCCACTCCTTGGGGGCGCCGAAAACGAGAAAAAGAAAAAAAAACGAAGAAGAAAAAAAAAAGAAGAAAAGGAAAAAAAAAAACCTCGCCCGGACTGAAGGGGGGTGGGGGCCTAATCAAACAACATACAAACAAGAAATGTCAATGTTTATTGTGTTCATACAAGAATTCCATGTTTTGTAAGCTGAAATTTCGGCTCGCTCGCTGCGCTCGCGCGCCGAAATTTATATATATAAAAAAGAAGATAAGAACAAAACGTGATGGTGACGCTGACAAAATGACAGTGTAATGTTGTGTTCACACATGCCATCGTTAGAAGGCAAAATGTTACACGGAGCAGCGCCTGCAATTTTATTTCTTTCGTTCTGAAGCGATCGCCCATTGGATCAAACGAGGGCGCCAAAGGTATCGAACGTACGGGGGGGGGGGGGGGGGGAGGGCGCAAAAAACCAAATCAAACAAGATAAGTCCCATGGATTCGCGTAAAGCGCCGATCCAGCGCACATCGGCGGACAACTACGAAGGTTCCACATCACACAAACTCATGAAATGCGCAAATCATGCATGTATCGCGTAAGGCTCGAATTTCTTTCGTGATTCATGCGTTTACGCGACTTTTGGGCAGTGTGATCGGGCCCTTAAGAAACGTAATAAGTCTCACGTTTGTTGTAAACTGTGTCGAGGTCTTTCAATTAAGAAATGCCACCATTTAGAACAGCACCAACTGACTCCTCACATACACATACTTAAAAGTGCCTGATCTATAGCCCACATCTGCCACTGGTATGTGTGCAGTCAAGTTTTTTCTCCCCTGCAACTTCACTGCCATACGTTGCTAACAGCATGTCTTTCAGTTGCATCAGACTTGCTTCAGGAGTTCCTTAATAGCTGCAGCTTTGTCTGTAGTAATCAAAGCATAGATTTAAACAAACATCCTCCTCAAAACATTCCAATTCCAATGACTGTATGTCATTTCCCTTCCACTATTTAACTTGAAGAAAAGCAGCTGCTTAAGTGGAGGGAAGGAACCTTTTGGAAGCGTTGGGGACAGAGACTGATGTTATGTATTTTATTTCCTATCTGGTTTCAGACTGCTTTTTCGCCATCAAAATTGAATTCAGCCTTCATGCTGCTCGCATTTCCGAAAAGGAATTGTGTGCTGCTGACAGTTGAATTCAGCCTTCATGCTGCTCGCATTTCCAGAAAAAAAAATGTGTGTGTTGCTGAAAGTTTTTAAGAGTGCGAAGCGTCGGGGGAATAGGAAACATTTCTTTTAATTAAGATGCAGATATGTCAACATAGGAAATGGTAAAAGTAAGACTTATCAGAATCTATGTACACGTTTTGCTGTTTATATTGATCGACTGATGAATCCAGTGCACTAGCATTAGAAATGTCGGGCATTTTCATTTTACTTTTTTTTTTTTGCGTCTGGCTATGAATCACCATGTTTTACATTTCCAGAACGTCACTGGGTGAAACCGCGCAAAAATAGGACAAAATCCACTTCTATACAAATTATCACCTTCATTGATTATGACTTACGTTCTGTTGCTCATTGATAAACATGTCTTTAAGAACCTTTTAGAAAAGTTTTGTAACAAAAGGCACAAGTATCGACTAATCATTGAGGCAAATCATCACAGATAAGAAAAAGATATCTGAAAAAATTCTGATGAATGATTTAAGACCAATTTTTGTGTACCGTTAGCACAGTCTGGAAGCTATATGGGATTTCCGATAAATGAAAATAAATGAAAGATGAAAAAAGTTATTGCAATATAGGCACTGGTAAGTTTTTAACATGAAGAAAAATTATCAGATTACATGCAGTTACGAGATATTTTAAACAATCTGCCCAATGAACATATTCAGAGGCTTAATCTGAAGAAAATGTAATGTGAGTAGTACAGTATTTTTAATCAATGCAGATATGTGCAACTGTTGTAGGTGATAATCGTTAAGGTTGTGAATGGTAATTATGCCAACATTTTTGCCCTTGAACTCATAGTTACAGGCATGACATGTAACGTCCTGCAGGCTGTATACATGTATATCTCAAAGTATAAAATTGAGTATACACGGTATATTGAATAGACTTATAAAGTGTAAATTTAGCAAATATTCCTGAGTACACGACATTAGGGAGCTTTAGATTAATGATCCTGAGCAGTAGAATTCAGGTCACGGCTAGACAACAAGGGACCGTTTACAGATGGCATATACGGAGATACGGACTTGCACAGGCAATATGGCGGCCATTTTGCATGCGATTATATGCAAATATTATATGGATGGTTGAAGGTTACAACAGATATCATTATTGTATTCCTGGAAGTTGACCACCGGAATTTACTTTCTGCGGGTTATATGTCCTGAGATATAGGCATAAATAGGTTATATATGGCGGCCATTTTGAATTTAGGCAAATTAAACACTGATCCACCACTCGAATTTTAGGGAACTTTTATTATGTTATTTCAACAGCTCTACCGGGTCAAATGCAAATGGAATCGTTTCTGTTGCAATTAGTTGAGGGTTAACCCACTTTTTGTCGTATTTTGACTGGACTAATGAGGATGTGTGGGAGAACGCAAAAAATCACTGTTCATTAATGGTTTTAATCAAGGACAAAATTTCGAATGAATATTATAAACGAATCGTAATGTAATGTCAATGTATTTTCTAAAAAGCTCCGTACAACACGGTGTTCAATACAATTCGGTTTGTGTGCGTTGTCAATGCAAAAACAGCGGTCGATCTAAAAAAAGGAGCGGCACCGCGGGGAGCTGAAAAGAGGCCACGCAAGTTCGACGGCAATATGTTTGCACTGAAACTTCGAATTGAAAAGGGGACAACAGCATTTGATAGTGCTGGATTTTCTCAATCACGTAGGTCAAGTTTAATGTGAATTTCAGTGTTTAATATTCTTATCAAGCAAATAAAAATTAGGTGGTCGATGAGTAGAAGGTCTAACCATACTCATATTGTGGAAAAAAACTCAACAGATTCCGATGCTGTCCTCAACATTAAAATTTGAGGTCGCATTACAAGAATATCGCCACAAATCGCGCGCGGTTTCAGTTTTCTCTCACGCATTTTTGGTACACCAGATATCGCCACCCCTAAACTTTTACCGGGATTTTGATGTGAAAAAAAAAAGAATCAAATTTACCTGATTTTCGTCGCACGAACGTTGAAAATACCGTAGGTTCAGAGTCCGATCTCGCACAACTCATTTGATTTTTTTTTTTTAATAGATAGGCCCTACTTTATTTTCTGCAAATCAATATAGATAAGTTACAAAATCATGAACATATGGGAAGCATAGTAAGTATATTTAAAAGAGAGTCGTTTGACTTGCATTAACAACGATATAGAAGGAATTTATGATATAATATACATTTGTATGCATGTCTATGCAGCAGGGATTACAATAACAATTGTAGTTGAGAAGCGATTATGCAGAGGACCGCCATTGTAAGCATTGCTTGAAGAGATGGCCGGCCCGAGGAAAAGGCAGGGACGTACTAGATTCGTAACAATGCAAATTCTGCTGCGAAGATAGCAGGGGAAAAAAACTCTGATGTGTGATGGTGGTGAATGTGCGTGCAAGTGCTTGAAAGTGCACAAGGGCAAATAGGCTGGAATTTAGAATAATAGAATTGGTTTGCTGGAAGAGGGAACGATATTCGATGTTGCTATCGGGAGACCAACATTAGTCATAAAAAAAAATATTTGTTTTTAGTTCGTATTTGAAGTATGCTGTAATAAAATGTGCTTCTTTAAGTTTGTTTGAATGAAAACAAGGAGGCACACTGTTTCAACTCCTCAGGAATAGTGTTCCATGTATCTGGACCGTGATGTCTGATCGACTTTTGAGCAAGTAAAAGCTTTGGATTACTTAAATGACAATCATTGGAACGACGGGTAGGGTATGAGTGAATATGGTCATTGGTTACTAGGGCATTATGAAAAAATGGTAATAAATTTCGAATGTGTTTACACATAAATATGGCAGTTAGGTCTTAAAAAAAATGTATATCATGGGCCTTTTTTATGCGATAAAATATGGGATCAGTGTGAGCCAAGAAATTTGAATGTGTGCATATACGAAGCGCCTTTTTTCTGGAGAAAAATAATTGTGTTCAATTTAGTTTTGCTACAGTTGCCCCATACAATATTGCAGTACATTACATATTGTAGAAATAACGTGTTATATAACATTATTAAAGTTTGATCGTTAATTAAGTATTTTATTTTCATTAAAACACCAATTGCTTTAGATATTGCTGTTGTAATATTCTGGACATGAGTATTCTAAGTTAGATTGCTATCTAGGGTCACTCCAAGGAACTTGGTTGAATGTTTCTCAGCAATGTTTGTATCATCAATAGAAATACTTTGAGGGTGGGTTGGGATTGAAGCGTATGAAAGTGTAGAAAACATGTCTTATCAATATTCAATGAAAGCTTGTTACTTCTGAACCATTTCCAGATGTGCATTAATTCAATATTTAGTGTATCAACCAGTGTCCTTGTAGGAATAACAAAGTTGGTGTCATCTGCAAATACGATGAAGTTTAAACTAGGGGAGGAATTGATAATAAATTTTTTTATTCATGTAAATCAAAAAAGTATAGAGACCCGAGGTAGATCCCTGAGGGACACCGCTTGACATGTTTATAGAATATGATGAGTGACTGGATTTAAATGCAACATATTGTTTTCGATGACTTAGATAACTTCTGAACCACGACAAAGTAATCCCTCTCACGCCATTATTAATTATGTAATTTTTCAAGTAAAATGTCATGATCGATAGTGTCAAATGCTTTACTAAGCTCCATAAAGACTCCAATTATGTGCTCCTTTTTAGTAAGCGCATCAATAATATTGTTGAAAGATTTGATTATAGCATAATCGGTAGAAAATCCTTTCCTACAACCAAACTGATTCGCATTTAATATTTCATTTTCAATCATGAACGAGAAGAGACGCTTGTAAACTATTTTTTCTAGAATTTTCGATATTGCAGGTAACAATGAGATGGGTTTATAATTTTTCACCATTTATGGATCTTCTCTTTTATAAATGGGAATAACTTTGGCGATTTTGAAGGAGTCTGGATACTTACCGTTAAGTAGGGAAAGGTTGAATATATGGGTGAGAGGGGCTGCTAGGGGGTAAATTGTTTTTTTTTTTCAACAAATTCATCTTTTAGTTATCAGGCCCACAGGATTTACTACATTTCAAAGATCGAACAGTATCAATAATTTCCAATTCATTAATTGGAGTAAAGAACAAAGAATTGTGATTACTTTCAGGTAAGCAATCTTTATGATTTTTGATATCATTTATGGGAAATGATGCTGCTAGAGAAGGACCAATATTGACAAAGAAATTGTTAAAAATATTTGCAATTTGGTCAGGATTGGTAATGACATTATCGTTATGAGTGATGCTGTCAGGACATTCCGTAGGTTTCTTTTTGAGTATTTCATTAACGGTCCGCTAAAGAGCACTTTTGTCGTCCTTATTAGATTCGAGTTTATTTAAAACTATATGATTTACGTGAAACTCAGATCAAGGTAGTTAATTTGTTTCTGTGTGTTTTATACCTTTTCACGTTTTCAGGAGTAGGTTTTCTCAGAGATGTTTTGTAAAGACGGTTTTGAGTAAGAATGGAATGTATAAAACCTTTAGTAATCCAGGGTTGCCGAGCTCTTTTCCTTCCATTTTGTGGGGGGGGGGGGGGGGGTTAAAGGAATATGTTTATCATAATAATCTAATTGTTTTTGTAAGAAAATTTCGTAAGAAGAATTAACATCTTGGAGTGTAAAGACGTCATTCCATTATTTTTCGAATAAATCTTGATTCAATGAATCAATATTTTGTGGCGTTTCATTTCTATGCATTTTCAAGTATTGTTTGGATTGGCGGCATATTGGGGTTGTTACAGGTTTATCATTAGTCATAAGAATCGTTAGGTGATCGGATGTATCTAAATAAAGGTTTCAGTTATAACGTTAGACAGTATGTTATCTATTAATGTTTTACTATGGGTGGTGTTGTTTATTCTGGTGGGTTTATTGATGTGGGGATGCAGTGAGTTGGAAAGTCATATGTCATGGAAATGGATGGGTTGTAATAAATCTAAATTGTAATCTCTCATAAAAAGATGAATTTTTTCTCTCTCCAAAAATTTCGTTAACACATTGGTCGAAGTTTTCAAAAAAGAAGAAGATTGAATGTCATTTTGTGGAGGACGGTAAATGGTACCAACTATCATATTGTTCTCACTTTCATTTATGATTTCGATAAATAAACTTTCTGCTCCCTGAATACGCAAGTCGGTTCGAATTTTGAATTTAATTTGATTATTAACGTAGGGGAATCCGGGGCAAAGAGGAACACAGGGCAAAGTGAAACACCCCCATTTAAACCTAAATACATTCAATCTTGAATCTAACACTCATGCACCAAGATACCTCTGCGGATACTCCATCTTTTGATATCAGAGCTGTATAGATAGATAATTGTATGTGTGTCTTTAGGGAAAATATCTGTCTTGCATACCTCAAAACAAACAAGTGTTGATTATATCTTTTTTTGCCAAATTATGCATATCTGAAATCGTTTCTCGAAAACCATGGTAACAACGATGCATGGATTTCAATTTAATTAAAATCAGTTCTAAATGATATTATTTCTATATAAAGTTATACAAAGTAATCTAAGCTTCCATTAGTCGTGTTATCACGGCTAATAAATATTGGTCGACGTCACAGTGATGCATGTTGGTAAAAATTATACATGGTTGGGGCAAAGTGGACGGGGCAAGGTGGAACATGTTAACTAATGGGCTTGTGGATAAAATGAAGTTTGATGCGTTTCCACGCACGCTGAATGCTTTGCGTGCATATTCCACTTTGCCCAAATGGTCTGGGGCAAAGTGGAATTTTCATACTTTTTTCAAATTCACAGTAATTGATAAAACTGATAATTTGAGAACAAATTTTATTGCCATTTGTTAGCCGTAGTCCTCAGGTAATAGTATAAATAAAAAATCTTGCTTTACTGTGATTTGAATTCCCGTTTTGGCTGGACACACATTTTCATGGCAACCCCACCTCCTATGCAACGCTTTCTGTCATTGCCCTTCTGGTACGAATAAAATTGTAATTTTCAATGCCAAATAGGTTCGGGGAATTGGTGTGCAACCATGTTTCGGTAACTCCTATATAACGGAAAATGGAAAATCATTGAGGGAAAATAGTTCAAATGTTTCAAAAATCTTTATTTAAGCTTCTTGAATTGAGATGGTTTGAACTGACATTAGCACAAATCTGATTTGCCTTATTGAAAATAAATTGACTGTTGAATTCATTGATAGTGAAGTACTGGCTTGTGTGGTTGACTAGCTGTTGGTCATCTATTCCAAAATCAAAATCCATTTACATTTGGGATTCCACCTGAGGAGATATCGTCGTCTCATAGCATTGACGCATTCCATGGCATAGAATAGGTTAAAATTTAATAAAATTAGCTAAATGCCAAATTGAAAACTCTTGAAAATCAAAATTTGAGCAATTTGATGCCTGTTTCCACCTTGTTTATTAACGACAAATCAAACCGATGCATGTTCTCTGCGTATGGTACCCATCTTACCGCGCACTTTTGTCTTGCTTTGCGCGCAAGCAGCGAATTTTACGCGCAATGGCGATATGGGACATGGTGGCGAGATGTGGCTTATTGACCACCTCGCTATGTAGTCCAAGAGCATTAGGTCAAAAATGGCTTAGATCTGGACATTTTTGGTAACAAGCTGATTTTTTCAGGATAGGTCCAGAAAAATGTCTAGAAAATCATACTAAAAGTCCCAATAAATCCTCTTTGAGCGTTTTCCGCAATCCAAGATGGCGTCCAAAATGGCAGCCATTTCCAGAAATTCTTATAACTTTTCAACCAGAGAACCAAAGTACAAAATTTAAATGTCTAAATAATGTATAAATATGTTTTGAAGCATAAAGAACTCAATAAAACACATATCAAGAGATTTTGATGCACGCAGGTAAGATTATCCAAGATGGAGTCCAAAATGGCCGCCACATTTTGAAATTCTTATAACTTTCCAGCCAGGTAACCCAAATACAAAATCTAAATGTCTAAATATATGTTTTGAAGGATGGAGAACTCAATAAAATACATATTAAGAGATGTTGACGGACACAAGTACCGTAATCCAACATGGCATCTAAAATGGCCGCCATTTCCTGAAATATTTATAACTTTTAAACTATGATCAAGGCAACCCAATACAAAATTTAAGTGTCTGTGTTTCGAAACATAAAGAACTCAATGAAATACATATTAAGAGATGTTGACGCACGCATGGGCTTATCAAACAGCTGTAGCTCTTCTTAAAATACAAAATGGCGTGCAAAATGGTTGGCAGTCACAATTTTATCTCACAATAATGTACATAAATATCAGTAAAGTTTATAAGAAACTTTCTATAAAAAAACAGTTCTTATGAGTAAAGTATACAAACAAAACATTTGGATGTTAAAGGCATAATTTACCTTTTGCAGATGAAACAAAAACCAAGCATTAGTAATTTCAAATAGTTCTAAAATGTGAGTCAGGGATAGAAACAACCACTGTAAAAAATTTGAATCCGTATAATCAATGTGATGTGTTGCTAAATACACAAAATGTTAACAATAGGTGTAATAAGAATATTTCCAGACTAAACATACTACAGTTACGGTTTATTTTGATAAACACTGATATCTCCTTATATTTTAGGCTTTATTGCGAAAATTTTATATGGTAGGACGTTTTGTGACACATCAGACCTACACATAATTATGCATCAAATGTGATATCCTGAACATTTTTTTTTTAAATCACTGCTCCCAGAGGTAAACAGAACCCTTAAACTCAAGTGTGTCCTTGTAACGAGAGAAACATTTTGCCATCAGATTTGTTGCTAAACAGCCTACAAGATCTTTTTACCACATGGTCTATTTTTGTCACATCAAGCACATGAAATGAAAATTTAGAGCTAGCCCTTTTTTTATTTCCAACGAATTTGATGTCTACGATTAGGTGAGTTCCATTTGAAACTGTCAGTTATCACTCAAAAAGAAGAAAACTACTCTTTCTGATGTCTGTGCTACATAAAAGTTGAAAATTAGTGTCTCCTTGTGCGACAAAAATAATGTGTAATTCATCACATGACAGTGAATTTCTTTGCTGCATTATCTTATTCATTTCGTGTGGATTAGGTAAAATTATATTATAGATAGAAATCAGAGAATGTGGCACTCATAGTTATTGGTACGTGGAGGAGGAAATACTCCTCTCCCACACGAGGGATCTTCTTTTTTTTTTTTACTCGAAACTGAAACATGATAGTAGGGGTATTTAATTTATATCGGGGAAGCGAGCGGTGGAAGGGTTTGGCATAGGAAGGGCAAATTACACTTTTGCATTTTGTTTAGTGAAAGATCTAGTGTACACGTTTTGATGACATATTTGGAAATTTGTAAATCTCAAAAGTGTATACAAAGTCTATGGAAAGGGGCCGAGCGAGGGACGTTTTGCATTTTTATGATTGCAATTCAATGACAAAGTGCATATACTTCAGGATGAATATTTGGAAAATAATGATTGTACAGGCCACCCCTTTCTCCAAAAAGGGGGGGGGGGGGAGGGTGCATCCAAGCGAACGTATACCCGTGTTGTGCACATCTAAGGGAAAGATTTCACTGGACCTTCTGAGTTGTTGAATCTCGAACATTATGATGAAGAATTCAAGTGGTTTTATTTGTACTTACGTGATTTGTGATCATTGAATAAGTATTTTGTTGAGTTCCTTATGTCTCAAAATATAAATTTCTACATTTAAGTGCGCATCGCGGTTACCTAGTTGCAGGGGTATGAGAAAAAAAAGGAAATGGCAGCCATTTTGGACACCATTGTGGATTTCTGAAAGTGCTTAAGTATTTTATTTGTTTCAAAATCTCGGAATAAGTATCATATTTGCTTCCCTTTGACTCAAAACGTATATTTCGACATTCCAAGTGTGTACAGTTGAAATATACTTGCAAAATTATGAGAAAAAAATCAGGAAATGGCGGCCATTTTGGACGCCATCTTGGATTACGGTACTTGCTTGCTTCAACAACTCCTAATATGTATTTTATTGAGTTCTTCATCCTTCAAAACATATATTTAGACATATTTGGGTTACCTGGTTGAAACTTTATAAGAATTTCTGAATATGGCGGCCATTTTGGACGCCATCTTGGATTTCGGAAAACGCTCAAGGAGGATTTATGAGGACTTTTAGTATGTTATTCTAGACATTTTTCTGGACCTATCCTAAAAAACAAATCAGCTTGTTACCAAAAATGTCCAGGTTAAAACTAATGCTCTTGGACTATAAACGAGGGGAAAAAATCCCTCAGAGTCAGCATTCTGAAAGCGGTAATTCAAGTGATCTTTCATTATGAAAGAGAGAGAGAGAGAGAGAGAGAAATAATAATGCATTGTAGCAGTAAAATGAAATACGCACATGAAAGATGATGATTTCTCTTCTGTCTTCTATATTTCGTTGGCATACACATTTTTGTAGTCGTGCCATTCTCCCCAAAAGTGTGCAAAACTGCGATTTTCGTGTTGCCAGCATGTTCATACAGTTTAAATCGATATTTTTCCCTCAGAAATCATTTCTTTTTGTTTAGTTCATTCGAGGGGTTAGACATGTAAAATACATATCAACAAAGTTATTGGGACATCTGGGTTAATACTAGAAATACGATCCGAAGTTTGATATAACCCTAACTACCTCATATCGACAGAGAAGGAAGTGCTCATATAACAAGTTGTTACTCGTTAACATATCATTCAAATCAAATCTTTTGTACCTTATTCTATTGCCCCTCAAGTGCCGGAAAAAATTGATATTACATAATAATTATGATGTTTTGCTATTTCTCGAGGAGATCATTTATATCATGTCGCCAAATCGCTGTCAGATACGTTACCCTTTTTTCAGACTCTTGAGAGAAGATCAAAGTAATGCCGCATAGCAGTGTAATTTCATGTGCTAAACAAAGTCAACCTACCGCTTACATGGAACCATAATTTTTTCATTGAATCTCTTCATGCAAAAAGAAAAATATATATATATATATATATAGTGATCCAAAGTCGCGGAAGCCTTATGTTACGATGAGCTGATATCAGATACGTTACTTAAACTTTCCTTCATTCAGAAAAAGCTCAGATACTTTTGAATACTTAAGGCAATGATTAATCACACAACAGAAATTGTTGGAGAAAATTAATATTTTTGTGTATAATAGCTTGAGAACGGTAACGGCACATCAGATACGTATACCATCAAGCATGTCAAATACGTTACTAAGAAAATTTATCGTACAGCAAGGTCAACTGCGACGCGCTTTTTCGGGGATTTAACCGGCTGACAACGTGCTCTATATGACTTGCTAGGAAGACATATTGAGGAATTAAAGATTTATTTGATGAAATTGGTTTTGAAATGGCCGATAAATCCAAAATAAAGTAATAGATAGAGGTCCTGACAAAATTTGATGGCTCATCCACTTTTATTTGGACATCCAGTCATTATTTTACTTTATTTTTGACAGTACAGTCATTCAAAACCGATTTCATCAAATGAATATTTAATTCCTCTTTGAGATGTATGCTCTTAAATATTTCGTATAAGTGGATTTCGATTATCTTGCAAAAAGTTAAAACCTAGATACTTGTCTAAACCAGAACTGTACTATCCCTTTGAATTGTGGCATTTACAAAAAGGGTATATATACGTTACAAATTCATTTTATTTCTGCTTTGTTGTGTGTGTGTGTGTGTGTGTGTGTGTGTGTGTGCTTTGTTTCACAGTAACATAGAAGGACTTTAAGGGCTGAAGTGTGGTAACCCCCTATTTTTCAACTTCACAGCAAACGCAACTACATGAACTGTCTACCTTTGTTCATTATAATTTTGCATCTTATCTACATAAAATGCGCTTAGTATTAAGGCTAAAATCAAGAGCACTTCCTTTGTTGCATATTTATGTTCTGAAAATGACAATAGGATTTGATGTCTAACGTTTTGCATCAGGTTTTTGAATCACATGTTTCTGTGATCGGGGTTTGTTGTAAATCAGTAGTTTATTGCGTCAATGAACATAAATACTTTGTTATATACGTTACCATCGATTATTGATTCTTGAGACCCAATTAATTACAGACAAGAACAAAGGGAAATTGAATTCAAATAAATCATTTGCATATATCTTCTCCAACTTCAATTTTACCGTCTTTCGTGTATCATAATTACAAAATTTCCGAATTATATCAGAAAAAAAGTATTGTGGATTTGTGCTAACGAGGTTTCACTGGTTTGTATTTTACGTACATCTCAAAGTTTTATTGAAGAGTTATCTAATCTTCTACCTATGACGAGAACATTCTTTACGTTTAGAAGTGCGGTGTTTTAACAAAAATAATCATATATTGTGATGTTCTTACAAGTTAAAATGAATATATTAGCATGATCGGTGTTGGGTTTAAAATTGTATACTAACGAAACGTCTGATGCGTCAGATACGTTACCACACACCGTTCTTTTTTCGATCCAAAATGGCTTGTGCCGAAAGGGTGGGTTGGGTGGTGACGCGTCGCGTTAATGGGAACACCACCCTTCGTCCAAAGCCCCCCCCCCCCCCCCCCCGGTTTTGCCGAAAGGGTGCGTTGGGAGCGTTGGGTCGCGTCGCGTTGACTGGAACCCCACCCTTCGTCCAAAGCCCCCCCCCCCCCCCTTCCCGGTTTTGCCGAAATGGTGCGTTGGTACTTTTTCTCATGTAATATTTTAAAAGACGAGTTTTGAATATATATTTAACCTTCAAACAACCATTTCAAAGAGGCTATCGTCCGGATCAGTTTACACTCTATTACCACTTGGTCTACAGCCAGTTGGTCTAATAGACTGTTTAATATCAGTTGGTCTAATAACCAGTTGGTCTGGTCATCATTTCGTCCAATTACTGTTTGGTCTAATTGTTATTTGGTTTAATTACTATTTGGTCTACATTCAATTCGTCTAATAATAGCCATTTAGTCTATTTTTGGTCTAACACCAATTTATACCATCAAATACCGATTTGGTCTATTATGAGTTGGTCTAATTCCATTTCGTCTAATCATCAAATGGTCTAAAAGAAAACCAAATTTTTCCAATATAAATTTGGTGTACACATTATTAATTTTGGTCCATTGCCCAGTTGGTCTAGCCTCTGTCTATCATCATTTAGTCTACACCCATTTAGTCTAACAACCATTGATCTTATTGTCATTTGGTCTAATAGCCAGCCTCCTGGTCTAATCAGGTACCATTTGGTCCAATCATCGTTTCGTCTAACTGAGCTATTATTATTATTTTTTTCTCTTTTTTTTTTTTTTTTTGGGGGGGGGGCTTTTTCTACGACTACGGACTGCCCTCTGACCCTTCATTGAGGGAGAAAAAAAATATGTTCATACACATGAAATAAGATTAGGGTAAAGTTTAGGGTCCCTCGCCCCTCCCCCATGGTGCCAGGCCAGCACCCCCAGCAGCTGGACTATAGATAAGCCACTGATTATCCACATGATCCATGCCCTGTAATGTAAAACAGAAACGGATATTTGACCAAATGGATATTGGACCAAATGAACATTGGACGAACTAAATATTAGATCCGGACGATAGCCTCTTTGAAATGGTTGTTTGAAGGTTAAATATAAATTCAAAACTCGTCTTTTAAAGGGATTGTATAGTTTTGGTCGAGACCTAATTTCAGGTTTCTAACATTTTTTGGTGAGATAATGAGAAACCTCTTATGAAATATGAAAGAGCATGTAATTCCATGAGGAATTCAACGTTTACTTGAAGAAAATTGGTCCTGAAATGGCTGAGATATCCAAAACAGAGCGATTCTAATAAGTGTGGGACCCACACTTTATTACGATTGCTTTGTTTGACTTTGTTTTTGGATGTTTCAGTCATTCCAAACCCGATCTTCATCAAACAAACTTAGAATTCCTCTTAAAATGGTATGCTCTGTACTATTTCCTAAGTGTTTTCTTGGTATCTCGCAAAAAGTTAAAAGCCCAATTCTCATCTCCACCAATACTGTACTATCCCTTTAATATTACATGAGAAAAAGTACCAACGCACCCTTTCGGCAAAACCAGGGGGGGGGGGGGGCTTTGGACGAAGAGTGGGGTTCCAGTCAACGCGACGCGACCCAACGCTCCAAACGCACCCTTTCGGCAAAACCGGGGGGCTTTGGACGAAGGGTGGTGTTCCTAATGGTACGTAATCTCCGTAATCTCCGAACGACCGAAGTTTGTGCATGCAATTGCGCAATGCCAGACTCGGTGCTATATCCATAAACGTGTGGGACAATGCTACCACTGAGACAAGTGTGTGTGTGTGCGTGTGTGTGTACGCATCATACACAAACATTGTCACCGCGAGCTGCGGTGATTGGAGGAGAGAGGCCAGAAGACGCGTGGCTCTTTTGGCCTCTCTTTATGCGCATGCGCACTGAGAGTGTGCGTCCATTCGGAAGCTCTCGTGGCTCGCTGGGACAGCCATTTTGGGTTAGGAGATTAGCACAGGGAGCTCTCTTGTAGCCTAGCGTTTTGTTCGCTGACCCATTGAGCCAGCGCTATTCTCGTTCGGGGGTCACTACATTTGATACAGAATGGGGGAGGCAGCG
Source organism: Diadema antillarum (assembly GCF_040938485.1). NCBI lineage: Eukaryota > Metazoa > Echinodermata > Echinoidea > Diadematoida > Diadematidae > Diadema > Diadema antillarum. Next base: position 282,831 of record NW_027270968.1, on the reverse strand, counting down.
TGTTGCGTTCGTCTCCGTGCCGCACAAACCACTCGCCACGATTGAGTGACGCGCCACCACCCAACCCACCCTTTCGGCACAAGCCATCCAAAATGTATTTTATCTGGCAGAGATGTTACCTGGCATTTGCTATTTATGAGAAGTATAATACTTGTTCCTAAATTTTTATACATAATCAATGAGATTACTGTCATAATTAAAATGCAGGTAAAAAGTTGAATTAGGGTAACATATTTTTAGCCGTTTTTTCGTTTTATTGGCCTTGTACGATCATTTTTACAGATTAGATCCAGGCTGACTCCAAAATGTTTCCGTGATGTTTGTTCATTTTAGAAGCTTGTTGTTTAACATAAGCATTGCCATTTTAAAGCAAGAAATAAGCAGACAATCAACAGTTTTCTAAGATGCAACCTCTGGTAACGAATCTGATATTTGGCTTTAACATACCAAAAGAGGACTCTACGTTTGTAAATGTTTCTAGAGAAAATATGAGCTTTCAAAATATACCCGTTAATTGTTTTGTATTCCTAAGGGATTGAAGTTTCTGAATTGATACAAAATGAATGAAATCTTTGATGCTGAATTTTTGTCATTTGTACAACCGCAATTGCACACTCTTTCGGAGAATGGCCCAGCTCTTCTTATCCAAGTGTGACAGCAAATGAATTATAGTTAGTGTACTACTCATCGACCACCTATTTTTAGATCGACCACCCTCGCGCAATGGCTTTCTCGCATAAAGTCAAAAATACGCGTGGGACGGGGCGCAATACGCTGGAACATTCGAACATGAATACAAATAAAGAAAAAATAGGGGGATACGGGTAAATAACCTGAGGAAACAGGAGGAAAAAGAATTAAAGAAAATCCGTATTTGTAATACACGTAATTATTGTTAACAAGTATTTGCCCCTTCACTAGATTTACGTGCTCTTTAAAGAGAAAAATGGGCGGTCGGTTTAAAAAACGAGCTACCACGGGCGCACGAAAAAAAAAAATCCTCCCGTGTGTTTATCGCCGAGATATACCTGCGTAGGATAAAGAGCGACAATTTGAGCATGGGGTAAGGATCTGCGGTATTTTCTCCCAAAGTGAGACGAAATTGAGGTAAATCTGTTGTATATTTTTGGTGAAATAGTGGTTACAAATAAAGGCGGTCGATGAGTAGTAAGTCCAACCATACTAGTATGCCATTTTCTGCCTTACAGCAGCTTATTGCTTACATTGTGATATCAGTTGTGTGAAATCAATACTTTCAACAGGTTTCGAGAGTTGAGGGTAACAGCAATGTCATAGGTAATTAAAAAATAATAATTACTCGGCAGCCCTCTGTGAATATGATGGAAAATATTATGTCTCATACTCGAAAACAAAATGTTACACGCTTTATATAATGTCTCTACAATTTTCTGGCTACTGATTCTTCAGAAATATCCATTTTCTACCAACTCGTGAGCATTTGACACATGTGCTTTCTAAAAATAATGGTCAATCCAACATTTAGTGCCATTCCTCGAACCTTTTTATTTATTTATTTTGAACACTCAAAATATTGGATTTACCGCGTTATTTTTTCAGCTAAATGGTAAATCCAGCATTTACGTGCTAGATTCAACATTTGCAAAATGTTCAGGGAATGACAACATTTCAAATGTTGATTTATTATTTCATATCTAGAGTGCGAAAATGTTCACAAAAGTCTTCCCCTCTTCTGAATATAGCAGCCGTATGCACATTAGCATTATTTCAAGGGTTGCGGCATCAACAGACACTGTGATGTTACCCGCGATACTCTGTCTATTTGGATCATAAACTGCCTGTCTTTCTTAACTGATCACATAAACAAGTAGTGGAGGTAGGAGAAGAAATAATACCTTGTTTATCTTGAGAATACACATTCACTTGGTGAAATGCAGCTAACCAACGTACATGTTGATGCGAGACTTAAAATGGATTTAAGATTGTACATTTATTTTCCTCCTCCTCTTTCTGTTTTTCTGTCTTCAGGTAATCATAGAGACTCGACTACAAACTCACGTCATCTGGATCAAATTCCTCCCAAGATATAGAGAAGGAAGTTTTGCTATCGGATGCTGCTCATGGCTAGTGATAAACGAGAAGTTGCAGGAAGGTAGCGAACCGCACTGGAGCACCCCTTCAAAGAACATGTACTGGATCATTATAGTTATTAGCGTACATCATCCATGTTATCACAAAAGCGGACAACCCCAAAATACGAAATAGGAATTAACATTCCAGATCGGTTTTTACAAAAGAAGAAGAAGAAGAAGAAGAAGAAGAAGAAGAAGAAGAAGAGCAAAGGTTGTTAAGGCGGGGGGGGGGGGGGAAGGTCTCTTAATGAATACCCTTATACGTCGCCGAACACACACACACACACACACACACACACACACAAACGTGTGATAGGCCTGTATACCCGTTCTCTTCGTTCTTCCTCCACTCTCCAACTATCACATGGTCCCCGCACCTGCACCCGCTATGGTGATAGGGCCTTTTCTGTTATTTCCCCGTCTCTCTTGAATAAACTTCCTCTCCATATTCGTAATGCTGATAACGTTGATAAGTTCAAGTCATCGTTGAAAACTTATCTGTTTACTCAACTTTAATTATGTTGTTTTGCTGCTGTATGGTATATTATTATATGTATATTTACATAATGCCGTATTTTATCTTAATGTCATACTTTTTTTTTTCTTTTCTTTTTCCGGATCAATGCGCTTAGAAACATCAGTATTAAGCGCTACATAAATGTTATTCATTATCATTATCATTATACGGTCATTAGTTAGTTCAAACTTTAAGGAACTATACAGATTGGAAATAAAAGACTATTTTTCCAATTTTGATTTTCATGCTTAATAGGCAGTGCTAATACTTGTGTGTGAAATAACAAGGTCCTAATATGTGTGGCTTTATGCTACCTTAAAAAAAAGAGAAAATGCTTGGGAGGTAGAATTAACTCCAAACACACTAGTCTACGCGTTCTACCCTTTATCCTTTCCATCTTTTGTATCAGACGAAAACTTTTTATTATCGCTTTGAATGGGTCACCGTCCTGATAAACCTGCTGTTCTACGAAGTCGTATGTATCATTTCCTTACCTTTACAATTTTTGTATGTAAGTTGTCCACGTGTATTTCACAAAGATACGTGGGACATAAACATGTAATATTTTCTTTTCTCCGTCCCCGTCTCCCTCTCCCTCTCTTTCTCTATAGGGCCTACATGAGCATGTTCGTATAATCACGTGTGTATACACACGTGCGTGGTTTTATATATGTGTACATATAAATATATATAATATACAATATGTATATATAGTACACCTCGCTTACGTCGGCATTGCATAAGTCGACATCTCGCTTCAGTCGACACGATAAAAAAGTCCCGATTTTTGCCTTTGTTATTCCTTAAAGCAGAATACTAAAGGAAACGCATATTTTGTTGGATTATTCCCCCATTTCAAGCTTAGAGCATGTTAAACACAGCGGCCTTCAATTCATCCATTTAGAAAATTGCGTTTTTGAGAACGGCTGCTTAGAAAAATTGTATCCTGAATCATGTTCAATCGGAAGATCCGTGGTTATTTTGGGGGCGTGTCCATGACGTCATGGGGTGAAGGGCAAACCCGGAAGTATCACACAACAGCCTGAGGTTACCTATGTATGCTCCCGATGAGAGCGAGATGTCGAGGCTCGTATACCCTGAAATCCCAAGACATTTTTTATCAGAATGTCACACAAAATGAAATAGAATTGTTTTCTACTTCACGTCTCCTGTGAAATCATACATTTCCTCGTTTAAATAAAGTCTGTTACGTGTTATTGAGGCCACGAATACAGAAGTTGTCAGGTCTAGTGCCTGTAGTGGGTGCTTCGTAGTCGATCAGTCACATGCGTGCGCCCATCACCGGCCGCGTATGTCGCAGTGCAGTAAGCCTGGGCTTCGTACCTCTGGTACGTACTACTAGTATCAGCAGCTCCTTGGTACTACTACAGCTGTGCACGCCATATATTTATATTAGCGAGTCTTTTTTTTCGCGAATCGGGACTTGCCAATAATTTCACGAATGCTTAAATTCGTGGTTATGGAGTACACTACGGAAGGGGGAAATATTATACGGAAAGAGAGTTAATATTTTCTCGTGTTTTTAAATTCGCAAAAAGCACCAGGTTCGCGAAATTGGCGAAAATAAAAAAAAAAAACATCGCGAAACATTCGGCGTATGTGGATCGCTATTAAATACTAAATACTACACAATGCGCTGGCATCGGCTAAGTCGAAATTTTGACTAGGCCGGCCTATCTGGTGATAAAATAAACGATACAGAGCACTGCGGTTTTCATCGATAGTAATAAAACTTTGATGGACTCGGTGAAGTAATAATGGATCGTGCAGTGAATTTGTGAGGGATCCTAGCTAGATAGAATGCTGATGAGCTGTGACCGGGAGTACGGAGCGAGTGTGATGTGATAAGATATGATACTACGTAGCCCGACCAGACGCTGCGCTACTTACAGCGACTGGGCTGTGTATAGTGAATAGATACTATGGTAGGCCTACAGTAGGCTACTACTACTAGTATCAACATGATCTACAGAGCGTTGTTATCTGCCGAAATCGCCAAAAATGTGACACAAAAATGTAGAAACGCTAAGAAATTCACCTTAATTCACCTCCGATTTAGAAGATGTCGATATATCACATGATTTTATCGCGAAAATTGTTCGAAATGCTCTTAAACCTTCTACTTCACAATACAATACCAAATTTGTGCCTCCCTTTGCCGATTTTCTCTTTAGTTTGCTCGGTAGAGTTAATGGGTAAAGTTGCTGTGGTGTATCGTGAAAGACGTCGATTATTCCATGACGAAAATCGTCCTGAATTATAATGTGATGTTTACATAGCGCTACAGTAAAAAGATAACTTTTCGTAGACTAGAAGGGTTAATTTGCAGTCTATTATTCAAAACATCAGAGTGAATGACTAGGCCTAGATCTATTTTTTTTCCCGTGCGCCCGTGGTAGCTGTAGTATAGGTACCCTATAGGCGCCTATACTTTTTAAACCGACCGCCCTTTTTCCCATTGAAAAGCACGTATTACAGTGAATGGGCAAATAGACCGGTGTTAACAATAATTATGTGTATTTACTACCTTAATGAGGATATTCTTCAATTCTTTCTCCTCCTGTTTCCTCAAGTTATTTACATGTATCTCCCTATTTTTTCTTGATTTGATCACCGAATTTCGTGAATTCAAGAATTTCGTGGATTTGAATAATTACGCAGCACCCGCTGCATGCTATAAGGATTAGAACCAACACTTGCTGTCGGGCGAAAGTTCGGTGGTCTAGTGGAGATGACGCCTGTTCGGTGATCAGGGGGTCGTGGGTTCGAATCCCGCTCGAGTATGTACGCCCATGATTTCTTATCATGGCTACTACTAACACACTGATCAATTCAGTGATTATTTACGCCGATGCAGGGCAATTTGTCAATCAGTAGCACACAGTTATATTAATTCCAGTTAAGGATTAGAAATACAAAACGAAAAGCGAATCGCTTACTAAAGTATAGAAGTAGTATAACTGATAACATTTAGGCATGCTTTGAAAGACAACAATAAAATACAATGTAGGTATGGAATAAGAGTGGTCCACTAAAAAGGTAAGTTTGTAATACATAAACCACTCAAACAATGATAGATATAGTATGCCCATCATTGTTATTCAAACCGTAACTATTATAAAGTGCAGGAAATACAATTTCAGGCAAATTAGCAACTGAATGTAAAGTAAAAAGCATGTGAGTAAAAACTACACAAGAATGTACAGTGCCATTAGTGTAAAAGTTAAGGAGGGGAGTTAATTGTTTTCACATTGAAGACAACCTCGAGGAGAAATATTATTCTTTGCCCCGTTCCGTATTTCACTTTGCCCCGAAAGTCTGGGGCATAAGGAAACTTTCATACATTTTTAAGTTCAAAGTATTAGATAAATCTAATGATTTGAGTTGAAAGTACTGCCATTTGTTAACAGTGGTCCTGAAGTAACGTAAACCAAAAATCTTGCTTTACTCTGCTTTGAATTCCTGTTTCGGCTGGACTGAAATTCTTGGTCTTCCTTACCCCGGGTTCTATGCAGAGTGTACTATACTGTCTAAATATCACAAAACATTGTCTCCAAGATCAGCTATTATTATGAAGGTGTGCGTGTACTGAACATTACATACATTATATATTTTTTCTGAAGTGTAGTGCAATAGTAATATGATACTAATTATATATAGTGCTGAAAGGTGATTTGATATCAGTGCAATCTCTGTTTGTTTTATTTTTCAAAGATATGAACTGTTGTATTTTCGTTTTTTTCATATATGGCACTATACATCCGCTGATTTAATTTTGTTGTTTTTTTATTCGTTATGTTGCATTTGGAAATTTATTCTGCTCTAGCCATAGTACATGTATATTGTCTGTTTTTGAATGTCTGCATCTATGTTTACAGCAATATCACCACATGTGTAATTTTGTGTAAATGTAATGTGTAATTATAGGACTGTAAGGAATACGCTTTGTATGATATTGGTATGACTGAATAATTTAATAGGTTTTTTAACTTTTTGATTTTTCCTTGGATTGTGAATGTTCTGTAATCATGGATGTATTTTTATTCTGTACGCATGACACTATTAGTCTGCGGACTAACTGTTATGCTTCTTTTGATTTGAAATAAAACCGAATTGAATTGAATTGAATTGAATTACAATATACTTCAAGTTTGCCAAATCATGTTTCATATTTAGATGGTATAAAGGTAAGCCTATCTACAGGTAGTGTGATTTATAAACCAGAATTTATGGCATTTCATTACTAGTATATGAATGCATACAACTCAATTATATATATATGTATATATATATATATATATATATATATGAAGAGTTTGTTTGCAAAAACCGATAAGTCCATTTTTGAAGATTTTGAAGTACGGTCTCTGTCATAAGGTACAAAATAATACCTTTTAAATGATATATTGGTCACTACATATAAAGGTACATTTTTGAAGTTATGATCAAAAGAAGCAAACATTTTCTTATTATTCTCTTTATTTTTCTTGACCTTTAATCGCATATATCTCCATTTGACAAATATGGACTTATCGGTTTTTGCAAACAAACTCTTCATATATATATATATATGAATGCATGTACCCATATTTAGTGAACGGGACCTGAGGTAGCTGCTGTGGTATCCATCATATTCTGACGACAATCAAGTATTTTTTTTTTCCAAGTACCAGTTTCCAATAAGTTGCAGTGCTGCAAAAACGAAATAATTCGTTTAATAATTCAGAGGATTTTGAACCTATCATCTGCTGCTGTGCTAAATTGCCCTACAGTGACACTGTCACCACGCTGTCCCCGTTTTCTGACAGAGACATGAACAAATAGGTCTACACAGACATTGGAATTCCGCCATCGACCCTTCTCTGCATCGATGTTAGTTACGCTCAGACGGTGATCTTTAAAGGGATCGTATAGTTTTGGTTGAGACCTAATTTCAGTTTTGCAACATTTTTTGGTGGAATAATGAGAAACCTCTCATGAAATATGAAAGAGCATGTAATTCTATAAGGAATTCAACGTTTATTTGATGAAAATTGGTTTTGAAATGGCTGAGATATCCAAAAAAGAGCAATTCTAACAAAGTGTGGGACCAACACTTTATTACGATCGCTTTGATTTTAACACTTTGTTTTTGGATGTCTCTGTCATTACAAACCCGATTTTCATCAAATAAACTTTGAATTCCTCTTATAATGGTATTTTCTGTACTATATCAGAAGTGTTTACTTGGTATCTCGGAAAAAGTTAAAAGCCCAAATCTCATCTCCACCAGTACTGTACTATCCCTTGAACCTCAAGGATAAGCTAATTTTACACTGTAAAAACATCGGTGTTAGATTTAACACCATGGGTGTTAAATTTAACACCGATCAAGTGTTAATAGAGGACCACACCCACAGGTGTAGAAAATGCCCTTTGATGGTGTTGAGAAGTGTTCACCTGGCACTTCGTGGTGTTAAGTTGACACTGTACCTGGTGATACGTTGACACTATACTGGTGTTAATTCAATAATGACACCCCATGGTATTGATTTTATATTACTGGTGTTAATATCAATAGTTTAACACCCGTCCAGCTTCAATAAGAGACCACACCAACTGGTGTTACTTTGGTGTAAATGTGTTTTCACATTTTTTCAAAAATCTGAGTATTTTATTGTAAAATTCTTGATCGTCTTGTTTAAATTAAAGAAAAACAAGAAGTACAATTACTAAGAAACTCTTCAAAAAACAGTTTTAAATTTTGAAATGACACCCGGAGGTGTTAATTTAACACCATAAATGAGCACCGAAAATTTAACACCAGCTCGGTGTTGCATATTTAACACCGGACTTTTTGCAGTGTAAGGATAAGCTCGTCAATTATGGAGCGCCAAGTGCGGCATGATCTCTTTCGTAATGACAATTACGTGACGAAATTCTTTTTTTTTTTTTTTTTGGTTTTTTTTTTAGTTTACAAATGCCATCGTCATTTAGGTCAACGAAATGGCAATATCGTCAACGAAAATACAACTTCGTCGACGAGATTGTCATTTTAGAATGAAAGAAACCATACAACATCTGGAGCTCAATACTTAGCTGCGAGCATATTCTCGAAGTTAGGTTATCCCCGTGGTTATAAGGATCATCTTTTGAACGTAACTAGCTCTCCTCTTGGACTACTCAACATAATGCCTGAATTTCAAACTCATCTAATGATGAGGAGCATATGTAATCAAAATGTGGGATTTTCCAGAATATCAAAATGGGGGTATAGTGGACAGTCGATATTTACAAGAAAACATAGAATGTAGGCTTGTGAAGCATGCATGATTGTGGCCCAAAGCCACAAATCCTCCTATTCATAAAATTCAATGTATGGTCGTTTGGTCATAATGGATTATCTCTTGAAGGTGGATCAAATAGAGGTTGCCAAACACTGTTGTTAATGATAAATCATTTCTAAATCAAAGGATTGATTGAGAGCATACACGTGACCGGCATTTGAAGAAGACGTGCCTTGTGCTGGTAATTGTTTCTGATACCATCACTGATGTGTATCATTTATAAATTATATTCATTGATTTGTTGCTAGGTGAAGCTTTGTACTAGGAAAGTTTCCCTTTGTACCATGTGTCGCTTCTTCAGATGATGATAAGCAGACATACAGCACCCCTCCCCCATAATTTCATTAGCCAGGAGCATTCATCTACACTCGTTGGTCACTCACTATAATGGGAGACATCCACTATCATGTACACTTGTACTGCAGGACTGAGACTGTGCTGAGAGAATTAAACATTCGAGCTTTGTTCACTTGTACATCACTCTGTCTCCTGTGAAGTTTTTCAAAGTACGTGTATCATCGTGCGATCATGATGCAATAAACGATCATGAAACGTATGCCAGTGTGCGGAGAATGCGACATTGCTGAAAACCATCCAGTTCTATGATATAGATGATGGGTCGATTTCACTTTATCAGGTGACACTGGAAAGTATGACCGTTCAAAGTAATCACACACATTTATACGCGGATGTATATATAGGGTACATAATAAGTGCGAAAAAGGGAGCAGTGGTGGACGTAGCTAGAGTCAACGTGCCTATGCAGAATGATATACATGTATATATATATATATATATATATATATATATATATATATATATATGTATATATATAGATAGATAGATAGATAAACATTTATATAGATATGCATAATGTACAACAACATACACTTATTATAATAACCAATATATTGTGAATATCATATGCGCAAATAACATTAAATTAAATTAGATTAAATTCAATTTATTTTCATATTTCTCACATATATCACAATAAAGTATATGAATACGAAAATTATACAAAAGATATTTACATGAGACTTCATCGGAATGTACAGAAGTTTGATTTGGTATAAACACAAGGTCTGTATGCATGCGAATTAAACTGTGGTCATAATGCGAAAAAAATATGATGGGGCCTGCGTAAAAGCATTAGCTTGTACAGCCGCAGGTCCCGTGGGTAATCAGATTAGGGGAAGTTTAAAATGCGGATTTTTTTTAAGACCAACTATAACTGGGGAAACCGATTAAAACAAACAAAACAAAAAATCGAATTAAATATATGTCACTAAATAAAAATACATGTATGCCGTTGTCCAAGAAATAGCATATCATCGAAAAATTTTTGATTTTTTTTTCGGGGGGGGGGAGGGGGAGGGGGAGGGGGGAGGGGGAGGGGGGAGGGGGAGGGGAGATAGTGGGAAAGTGTTTTTATGCTTCCGCCACGAAGTGTCACAGGAGGCATGTTTTCGGGTTATCCGTCCGCCCGTTCGTCCTTCCGTTATTTCGACGGTCCTTCCGTCCGTCTTCCCGTCCGTGATCAATTTTGTGGATAGCATATCATCAAAACTGTTTGAGGTATCCTAGAATAAAATTTTCAATATGTGTATGCATGAGTGGACGAAGTTGTGCCAACTTTTGGGTGCGCATGCTCAGGCCCTTATGGGTCCAAGGTCGAAGGTTAAGTGGATATGCTAAAAGAAGCACTTATTTTCTCCATATCTCGGAAATGGTTCAAGGTATCCTCCTAAAATTTGAGGAAAATTGCTCTCGAATACATCTCCCCGCCAGATGAATAGATTATGAAACTAACCCTATTGAAAAAGATTGCAGTGGAGAAAGTGGTTGGTAATGTCATTCTGCGGTCCTTTGACAACCACTACATACCGCTCGACCAAGCAGGGACTGCGGAAGTAGGCGGCCAGGGGCCAATATTCCCTGGCCGCCACCCCTGCTTTTTTTTTTTGGCTCTTAAAGAAAAAAAAAAAGTAGAAGAAAAAAATTGGCTTTTGGCCATATACCAACCACAAGCACTGACCCACACGATACAACTAACGGTGTCCAACACATTAAAAAATGTTCGGCCGCCCAGGCCTGATAATAAAACCGTAATTTAAACCACGGGGATACCTGACTCAAGACCTCTCTTCTTTTGCAGGTGATTATTGTAACAAACATCTCATTCTATATTCCACTGTATTTTGAACTTATGAGAATTTGTTGAAATCAGTCGAATGATTTGCTAATGTATGCCGTTCCAAGATATTAATGAATATAGGACTTAAAATAGTTTGTTATTTACATTGTAGATCAAGGCAATCAAGGTACGTGTACTTGAATAATTCGAAAAGTGATATCATGATCTCACATATTTATAAATAAATAAAAAATCTTCACTAAATTTGTTCGTTTGCTTTGGGCATAAAATCAACAAATTGACGCAATTTTCTACTCTCTCTCTTTTTTTTTTTTCGTTTCCTATACACCGTCCAAAACCAAAAATTGAACAGCGCCCTCCTTGGTCGCGAAACGTTTTAGGAGACGGAAGCATTACTAACTGCCAGATTCTAACTTCATGTTCAAGATGGCTCCAACGCACAAAGTCAAATCAAACACATGAATGCCAGGGTCATCATCACACTGTTTAAGGGTAGCCGATATTAGCAGCAACCACATTAGAATTAGATAAGGTGATACAATGTATGTCATTTAAACTCGCTATTCCCCCACGTAACACTACACAGAAAATAATGATCACTATCAAAATTTCTTTCTTTTTCATAAAATCTTGTTTTGTGTTTTTCTTTACCATAACCAACCAAGTATTCTCAACGCTTATAGAGCCAGAAAAGGGTTGTAGTTGTTTTGGGTCATTTTCCCCACTCTCTCTCTCTCTCTCTCTCTCTCTTCTACTTAGTAACAAATTCGAAAATTCTAAGTGTTTTTTTTTATTGATTTGATTTCAATTTGAGGATGAATAATGAAAATTAATGGCTATTTCGCTATTTTTAGCATGTACAACAGGGGAAAATAATATTTTTGTTTTTATAATCTGGATAACAAAATCTATCCCCTTGTGATTGGTTGAAAGATCTTCACGTGATAACGTGATAACAGGTATTTTCCGCTATGTCGGAACATTGCATGCAGGACATTCCATGGCGTACTATTTGCAAAATGACGTCACTTTTATGACATTATTTTCCAAAGAGCATAATACTATTGGTGAAATGATGTCACCAAAGCAACTGTAGCACCACAAAGCAATTCTGACGTCGCCTACTAGCTGCTGTTACTCTGTTAAATGTACAGACATTCTAACAAGACAACTGTGATATCACGAAGCAATTCTGACACCGTGCGCTACGATTTAATAGCATAGTACAGTCCACAACTTCGCATCAACCGTGCGACTTCTCGCTTCACATTTTCCCCTTTTATTGTTTACATTTTTTATCCAAAAAATAAAACAAATATACTCGTCCTAATTTCGAATTTCTGGTTAAAAGGGTAATAAGCCTCGGTGCCTCCAAAAGTACAATTTACTTCAGGATTGCGCCCCCGGCGGTGACTAGACTATTTTGGTGTCAGCTCTGCCCATAGTTTTAAAAAGAAATTCTCAGTGCATGCAAAGTATATTTTGTTTCTGTTTGACGTATTTGAGGAGAAAATTGAACTATCACAAAACATCGTAATATCGCGATTAGGGAGGGAGGAAAAGAAAACTATGTCGGTTGTAGTAAAGCTGAGACATTTTTTTCTCCTTATAGCTTTGGAAAGAAATTGCTATTAACTCGTCACTTTTTGGATGCGTCGTCTAGAACAGCCATCACAGCCAGTGCATATACTTCAGTACTTAGACTAGAAGAAGTGAAATTATTTACAATATGATAAAACTTTACAAGTTGTAGACATTGTTGTTAAACTGGAAAGTGATCAGAATCGAAAAGGGAAGAAATGAAAAGTATTGTTTAAGTTTAACGGTTACTTATCATGATTGAAAGCTGTGGTTACTTAAATCCGCATGTCTTACCTCGATCTCTAGTAGTGAACTGTCTTGACCAGTAGTGAACTGTCTTGAATGAGACTATGGTAATTAAGTGCTAATGGATGTATAGTTATTAATCATTGCATATCAATACAGTATTTTTTGTGACACTTTAGAAAAGACCCAGGTGGTACAAAAACTGTTTTTCACTCTCGCTTAATTCCTCATGTCGAAACAGGAGACTCGAGAAAAAGAAAACAGGGTAAAATACAACACATGTACCAAATAAGATACATAAGAGTGTTTTTTGGTATTAGAGCTTAAAAGAAAAAATCTAACCTGTAGTAAAGACTAATCACATTCATTGTTGAATAGTACAGTGTATAATGCATCAAGCCGAAGACTGACGAGTTTTGATTTTTTAATGTGTTGTGTGCATAACAAATCAAATTGATGTCTGAACCATGAACAAAAATAGACGTGCTTATTCTTATTCTTTGCTGAAACTTGATGAGACAAGGCATCAAAATATCACTTTTCGAAGTTTAGATGTAAATACCAAAGAACCACTGACTATCTTACAAAGGAATCGTACGCAATGTTGTTCAACCCTCTGGTAGACAAATGATTAGATGAAAAGAGCAGTTACAAAATGTCCTGTACGTATGTACGGCCTACATTGTATGACACTCAAATGAATATCAATTTCCACAAAATGTAGAAACATGCAAATCCAAGCCCCTGTAAAGTGTTTTCCGTAGACTCCGTAGACGATATAGGTAAAGATACAGTAATTTTCGGAATGAAAACTCTTGTGTACACATAAGATATTATTTTCACAACTTCTTCAACATGTTACTGGTTTGCACTTTTAAGGGGATGGCTAGTAACTGATCAGTGGGAATCAGTGGGAATGCTTGGGGATCCTTGTGGGATTCATTTAAGAGTACGTTATATATCTATTGTTGTGTGAAAATTATTTGCTTCAGAATGGTCTCATATTCAAGTAATGTGCAGTTTAATGTTTCCAGGTTAGCACGCCTGTACAGTGACGGGACAATAAACTGCACATTACTTGAATATGAGACCGTTCTGAAGCAAATAATTTTCACACAACAATAGATATATAATGTACTCTTAAATGAATCCCACAAGAATTAGAACAATCATCCCCCAGCATTCCCACTGATTTCCACTGATCAGTTACTAGCCATCCCCTTTAAATACGTAAGGCAGTTTGGACATATTATACAATTGACGTAATGCACACGAATTCAGTTAGAGTTTTTTTTCTTGACAAATTGCATTAGCTCTTCGAAAATATGACTGAAATTTTGACATTTTTGTGTCTTCCTTATACCAACTTCTTTGCTCTCCAGTTCAATCAACTTTTTTCCGATTGCCACACTAAACAGTTTGATAACGGCGGACATGCGTAACACTGCGAGTGAGCCAATCAGAAAAGACCCGTTGACTTCGTCTCTTCGCTAACCTTTCCGCGAAGTAAGCGATAGGTACATGTGCATGAAAGTAATATTTGTGCGTGCATATGAGTGTGTGTGTATTGTGTCTTTGTGTAGATACCTCTACTCATGTCATTGTATGCTCTTATTCATTGAGGAAAGATGGGTTAGCGTACGTCACTCTAATTATTCATTAATTCATCCATTCGTGTGTTTTTTCTTCATTCTTCAGGTAAAAGGCAAAGTAACAAATATTCATATAGCCACTAATATGTACAGACATATAGATTAACTAAACGACTACAATAGAAGAGAGTGCTTTATTAAAAGAAAAATAAAAGAAAATTGAAATTTGTACTATCAATTGCCAGGGTGGTTTACTTTCTTTTTTAATATTCTAACTAACTGAATATGAGTCATTGCAAACATTCTTTTCTTTTTTCTTTTTGAGAAAGTGATGTAATGGCAGCCCCTCCCTGCATTTAAATGAGAGAATTATTTCATATAACAAGTGTCCAATTAGCTCTAAAAAGATGCCGTGAATTGCAAATATATTTTTGGCGAGATAATGAGAAACCTCTTGTAATTCTATGAGGAATTCAACATTTGTATGATAAAAATTGGTTCTGAATTGGCTGAGATATCCAAAAAAGAGCGATTCTAATAAAGTGTATGGGACCCACACTTTATTACGATCGCTTTGTTTTACTTTGTTTCTGGATGTTTCAGTCATCCCAAACCCGATTTTCATCAAATAAACTTTGAATTCCTATTAAAATGGTATTCTCTGTACTATATCATAAGTGTTTTCTTGGTATCTCCCAAAAAGTTAAAAGCCCAATTCTCATCTCCACCAATACTGGTGATCACTGGTGTCGAATGTTCATTCTGATGTATTCTTCGAGAATAAAAATATAATCATTATCTTTGTAAAGGTCTAATATCTACACATTTCAGGGAAAATTGTTTGTTTGTTTTTTTTTTGGGGGGGGGGGGTACGAGACCAATCCATTGAATGACCATACCATTTGACCATTTCGACCATTTGACCACCAGAACCTGTAGGTCTAATTAGCGTCCGTAACCAATATTACGTTTGGATGGCCATCATTATTTTTTACATTCTACTTCCACGACAAACGATTCAATTACATTTTTAAATTAAATTTGAAAGTCTATTCTTCCTTATTTCAACCCTTTGAAAACATCGTAATTGGAGTCAATACTCCGATTTTTCTTCTTATCCACAAGCCTGCCAATGTATACGTGTATATTTGATAAAAATTGACTTGATATTGAATGCAAATGACTTTTTTTTTTGCCAATGATGGAAGGCTGTTAAAGAAATAACAACTAATCAAAGCATGAAATACAAGTGATTACGTCTGTCTTATGCCAAAAGGGCCTTAAACCACTTCAACTGTTATGCCATAAGGCAGGGCTCGACATTAACGGTAGCCCGGTGGCCCGGGGCCACCAAAAATGAAAGTCGGGCCACCAAATTTCAGAAAAGGGCAAATTTGGTGGCCCACCTCGGGCCACCAAATTTTGTTGAAAAGTGTGTCAATAAATTTGTAACTTTTTGCGCCGGAAATGCATGCAGTGAGTGTGCGACTTATTTAAAAAAAATGGACTTTTGTCAATGTTTTTTTTTTCGGGCCACCAAAAATTTGAAATTGATGATTTTGGTGGCCCCATCGGGTCACCGAAAAATAAAGTTAGTGTCGAGCCCTGCATAAGGCCAATAACGCTAAAGACTTTGTACACTTTCAGTGCCCTTTTGGCATTACAGGGGAAGTTCTTTAAGGTCCTTTTGGCGTAAAGCCAACAAGTACGTTAGTCCTACTTTTTCTTTACCGTCTTAATACTAATATAATGTAGTCTAATGTGTCTCTTTCTGAGTAGTGCATTCAACCCCACTTGCTCGCCACTTTTGGATAAGCAGTTTTCAGCAGCTTTTTCGGTTACATTGCATTGTTTTTGTTGGAAACCCACAAAATGGCAAGTAAACAAGCGACGTTTAGCTGTAGCCAGCATCATGTTTCAAATCATTTTTGCCAATGTCAGCACCATGAGGAAAAGAATTCCACTATCAATGGGAGTACAGTTTTTTGCAGGCTGAGCATGCGCAATTCCTAAAATGATGTCATCGCTGTATTGATGAATACATGTACATGTAATATAAATTTTTTTTCTCAACCCCCTCAAAAAAAAAATGAACAAGAAAGTAAAACTTTGAAGTGATGTAGTGTTTTACTTTTTTCCCTCATGTTTTTGGTATTGTCAGCACAATGAGGTATAAATCCCATGTGTTATCAAGAAGAGTACAATGTTCCCAGGCTGAGCATGCGCAATTCCACAAATGATGTCACCAGAGATATCACCGCAATGGTCCATTCTTCCAAATTTGGACTCTGACTTCAGCAGGAAAACGACGCCGAGTTAGGAAGAAATTCTGTGGCTGAAGGAACATACATTGTATATCAAGTACGTGCATGATCTCTGACCTACACGTCGTGTGGAATTCTCCATTGTGCTTGCCTGGGGGGTCACTAGCGTTTATACCTCGTATAGGAAAACAACTTCGCTGTTTTGACCAAAGAGATGAAGTGCGCTGCGTGCGCTTCTATACTCTTTGGTTTTGACGGGAAGGGGAACTATTGTCGTAGTAGACATTTTATCATCTTCCTCCCCATCCCCCCCCCCCCGCCTCTCTCTCTCTCTCTCTCTCTCTCTCTCTCTCTCTCTGTCAGTGTCTGTTCTTCTTTTTCTTCTTTTCTCTCTTTAATTCTGTCTGTACATTATTACGACATACAAATAATATAAAAATAAACATATAGCAAATAGCAAATAAACATTAAAGCACCACACACTACACCACGCAGACATACACTCAGAGCTGAAATGAACCACTATCATACCGTCATCGGTTAACAGATCCAATTACAAACATGCCCATACAGAGAACACATCCAAAGACATAAAGCAACCCTCCCTACAGATTCTCACACAAATGTTTCGAATGATGAAGTACATAATATGCGATGAGTGATTATTCAGCATCGGATTCTGGATGCCGCAATGAATGCTTCGATAGTTACAGGGAATCCATTATTTGGTTTGTGGTAGTTAAAGTGGCATTGTACACCTGTCCATGATCAATGGTAAGAATAAGGGTTTCTGCGGGTGCAAGCCACGAGTCCGACACCCTAGAGTTATGCAGCCTCCGAGTCATACATCCCACGAGTCATACATCCCACGAGTCATACAGCCCACGACTAACACAGCCCGCGAGCTTGACACTAAGCTAAAAAAAAACAAAAAACAAAGCCCACGAGTCCATCACGCATTACAGGGTGTACATCAATGTACAGGTGGTCGGTCTTTCGGCCCTTTTCTAGCTTATAGTGTCGAACTCATCAGCCTCTTGTTCCTGGTGTCGAGATCGTGGGCTGTACGACTCATCGACCTCTTTTTTCAATGTCGAGTTCGTGGGTCGTATTACTCATGGGTGGCAGGCTCCTTGGCTGACATCGTTTCTGCATTAAACTTCCTATGATGCGCATACCATATCAAATAAAAAGAATAGTCTTATTATACGTTTTATCTACTAAGGGGGTCTACATCCAGTAACGTCCGCGTTCATTGTTCCGTGTATGTACAGAGTTTTATGAAAATACAATAATTTTGACATCATAAGTTTGTCAAACCCAATACATGTATTTTGCTTTTCATGACAATCTGTAAATGTAACTTACTATACACCCTGTCGATTAAAGCCATTTGGAATTTTAGTGATGCATCACTTTTAAATGAAACATGTTCCGATATATATCAGTTGCTCAGGACATTTTAACAGACCATCCCTCCAGGGACTACATTGTGCAACCATGGAGCGACGTGCAACCAAGGATGTACTGCAATGTAGGCTCGCCTGGTATACCTCCTTGATGCAACGGCAGATAGAAATGGGAAGAAATTAGAGCCGCAAAAAAATCTAACGTACAAATAGAAAAGAAAAGCAAATGCGTCATTCCTAGGCCTCAGTAGAGAGGACACTTGACTCTTCTTAAAAGAAAAGAAATGCCTCTTTTCAAACAATTAAAGTGCTTTTCCTATTTCCTTGCGGCGGAACTTTAAAAGCTAGAATCGAGGAACACAGAGTTCCGGCTAGGTCCGATTAGGGAAGTGAGACTAAAATCTTGTTCCGAGTAAACGATGACTAAGCTCACATGACATTCGATGCTGCATAAGCAATTTTGCAGTTCAGACCATGGACCTACGGGTCCATGTTCAGACCATCGAAGAGGAGAAAATGGGTTTTTAAAGGGATAGTATAGATTTGGTTGAGATGGGGCATCAGGTTTTAAACATTTTTTTTTTAAAGACAATGACAAACCTGTTATGAAATATGAACGGGCATATAATTGCGAAATGAATTAAAACTTGTTTTGAAGAAAATTGTCTTTGAAATGTCTGAGATATATCCCTAACACTGCGATTCCTATAATGGTGGGTCCTTTATTAGGATTGTTTTGTTTTACTATGGAGCTATACGTAGCTCCATGGTTTTACTTTGTGTTGGGGTATGTCATTAGCCATTTCAAAACCGATTTTTACCAAATAAAGTTAGAAATCCTCTTAGCATTGAACGCTCATTAAAATTTCATGAAGAGGTTTCCTAGTACTGTATCTCGCAAAAAGTTATATGTTTAATCCTCACCTCAACCAATACTATACCCAGCCTTTAAGTGAAAATGTCGGCACTCAACGATTGAAATGTGGCGGGGGGAGGGGGGGGGGGCGAGTGACAGTCTGAGAGTGAGCTCCACTCCACACAGCACAGATTTGACAACAGCAAGGGATTGTACTAGTGCTACTATAGAGGGAAGTAGAAAACATTAGTGCAAAAGATTCATTACGCAGATATTGCGATTGGTTGGCCGTTCATGAAGCTGCAGAGGAGAAAATAAAATTTATAAGCTTGTAAGTCACGTATTGAAAACAGACTCGATAACTATTTACTGAAGAGTATTACCCGACGTTAAAGTACAGCAGTTCTAATTTGGTGATGTGCTCTAAACTTTCATAGAGAATACAATACAACTTTACGTATATATATATATATATATATATATATATATATATATATATATATTATATGTTTAATATAATACATTAGGACCCTACATGATAAGTCACAGGTGTATCGTATAACATTTATATACACTCAGCAAAAAAAGAAAGTAAACGCTATTTCAAGTTTAGATTTCTCATGGAATATTTGGCTGAAAGCTAATGTATCATACACTATATTGAAGGTAATTTAATTGGCTATCAGCCTGGTAGGTCAACAAAAAGGGAAACTTAACGCCTTAGTGAACACCATTGTTTTTCTCTTCCAGGGCACAAAAGTAAAAGTTGCAAAACTGAACAAGTTGTCATTCATGCGTATGTACTCTTCCATAGAACAATAAGAACAAACAACAAATTCCACACAAAAAGAAACATGAATCAAGTTGCAAAAACAAACCTTTGATCTCTATGATATCTTTAAAGCCTAAAAGACCAATGAAGGCTATAAATAATGGAGGAAAATAAAGCATCTTATGTCAAATCTAAATTCAAATGAAATAAGAGAAGAAGTAATAATTTCCAAAACTCGTACAAATTTGAGCTTTTTTTCAAATGAAGAAATTGTAATATTCATGATGTAAGGTTCTTGAAATTGTCACATGGATTTTAAATCACTGGTTTAAAAGAAATAAATAAAGAAATTCTGCTCATTTAACCATCTTTATGCTTTTTATTCCCTATGTCATTTGAAGTTTGACTTGACAGAAAATTCTTATTTTTCCACTTTAGTTTCCCACTTTGTTTTTCTTAAAGGTAATAAAGAGATAAAGAGAACAAAAACTTATTTTTCTTATTTCATTCATGCCCTCATTGTGTTAAATTGGTCTTTTGTTGTCAATGTTATCGTGAAAGGCATTTGCAAATGAAAGAGAACATGTCAATATTTGCAATTTTTAATTTTGTGCCTTGGAGGACAAAAACGAATGTGCTCACTCATGCGTTAAGTTTTCTTTTAAATTAACCTATGAACTTAATAGCAGATTAAATTACCTTTAATATGGTATATAATACATTGATTTTCATAAAAGTCTCCTGTGAAAAATATGACCTCCAAAAAGTGTTTAACTTTCTTTCTTTTTTTGATGAGTGTATATATCTATCTATATCTATATCTATATCTATATATGTATATATATATATATATATATATATATATATACATATATATATATATATATATATACTTGTATATATATATATATATATATATATATATATATATATATAAAGACTGCGAGAAGGGGTCTCGACCATTTACAGTACTAGTGTAGCTCCTTCATTATTTACATTCAGTGTGAAAAGAAGAGCAAGGTGGACGTAACTAGGGTCAACGTGCCTGTTTATTGCCGCCGAGCTTTCGGTCCCAAACGGACCTTCATCAGGGCTGTAACGATACAAAAATAACTCACTCGTATGGCTACACTATCTTGTACATACTAATATAAATCTAACTATAGCGTGAGTCTATAATGACTGTGTAATCAATCAATCCGTAATTACAGCTGTATATAACATATTCCAATAATAATATACATAATCAATTGCATATTATTGAATACATTTCATATCACACTCGTGTTATTAATTGAGATGAAGGTATATAACAAAAACACCAATTCAGTATCCTCATCTTATGTGTTGTGTGACAGACGGCTGTAATAATATCAAACTAGACATTTTTATGTTGTCGACGATAATACAGCATGTGGCAGCATTGCAAGACGTAAGTGGCTATATAATATACAGTACAACAGCCACGCGTCATCTTCTGGCTATCGTACAATGAGGTAAATAATACTAATATACCACAACCATTCATATACATACAGTTGTATTATAACATATAACAGAATATTACATAAGGTACAGAATATGAACGGTTCACATAATAAAGAAAGGATTTACCTCATTAATGGCGGATATAAAGGCTTGCGGCGGTGTCTGTGTGGGTTGAGTGTGTCTGTTCGTGTGTGTGTGTGTGTATGTGTGGGTTGGCGTATGGTTGCATATGCGCATCACATTGTTGCGCATGTGCAGTTAATGGTCTGCTGGTTAAGGATCAACATTGATGCCATTTGGCTGTAATGTTTTTAGTGTGGCTATCCAGTAGGATTCACGATTTAGAATCACAGGGCGGGTCTTCTTCTTGATTAGTTCAATGGCAGTGATTTGTAAGCAGTTCAGGCTGTGTTCTGGGAGGTTGAAGTGCCTTGTGTATGGGAGGTGTTTTGATTCCACAGTATACCATACAGCCAGGCCCTCAGAGTGAGACGCATCTGCTCTAACCCAGAAGACGAATCGCATCATCTCGAAGAACTTCGCAGCCATTTCGTAAGACGCAAATACGACCCAGACCGTAGATGATGCCATAACAAGAGCAAAACAAAACCCGACCCGAACTCCTCATCTACCACAAACGTAGAAAAACACAAAGACCAATCTTCACAGTCACGTACAACAGAGCCACGGAAAAAAATTCCACGCATCATCCAACAGCACCTCTCAAAACTACAGTCGTCTTCATCACTTCAGAAAACTTTCCCCGAACCCCCTCTCATCTCATACCGCCGACCGAGATCACTCCGTGATATCTTAGTTAATACAAAAGACCCGAAAACACAAACACACCACCAACACACAGACATCCACCCTCGCTCTGGCTTCTACAAATGCAAATCAAACAAATGCATCCTACACAAACACATTACAGAAACAAACTCATTCACAAGTACCACCACAAATCGCACATACCCCATCACAGACTACATCGATTGCAAATCAACCTGGGTCATCTATCTACTGACATGTATACACTCTGCAAGAAGCAATACATTGGCAAAACAGAAACCACACTCTACACACGACTCAACAACACTGAGCATTCAACACACAATCAAAACACTACCCATACACAAGGCACTTCAACCTCCCAGAACACAGCCTGAACTGCTTACAAATCACTGCCATTGAACTAATCAAGAAGAAGACCCGCCCTGTGATTCTAAATCGTGAATCCTACTGGATAGCCACACTAAAAACATTACAGCCAAATGGCATCAATGTTGATCCTTAACCAGCAGACCATTAACTGCACATGCGCAACAATGTGATGCGCATATGCAACCATACGCCAACCCACACATACACACACACACGAACAGACACACTCAACCCACACAGACACCGCCGCAAGCCTTTATATCCGCCATTAATAAGGTAAATCCTTTCTTTATTATGTGAACCGTTCATATTCTGTACCTTATGTAATATTCTGTTATATGTTATAATACAACTGTATGTATATGGATGGTTCTGGTATATTAGTATTATTTACCTCATTGTACGATAGCCAGAAGATGACGCGTGGCTGTTGTACTGTATTATATAGCCACTTACGTCTTGCAATGCTGCCACATGCTGTATTATCGTCGACAACATAAAAATGTCTAGTTTGATATTATTACAGCCGTCTGTCACACAACACATAAGATGAGGATACTGAATTGGTGTTTTTGTTATATACCTTCATCTCAATTAATAACACGAGTTTGATATGAAATGTATTCAATAATATGCAATTGATTATGTATACTATTATTGGAATATGTTATATACAGCTGTAATTACGGATTGATTGATTACACAGTCATTATAGACTCACGCTAGTTAGATTCATATTAGTATATATATATGAATATATATTTATTAGTGTAGCCATACGAGTGAGTTATTTTTGTATCGTTACAGCCCGGATGAAGGTCCGTTTGGGACCGAAAGCTCGGCGGCAATAAACAGGCACGTTGACCCTAGCTACGTCCACCTTGCTCTTCTTTTCACACTGTACATATATATATATATATATATATATATATATATATATATATATATATACATATATATATATATATATATATATATACATATATATATATATATATATATACATATATATATATATATATATATATACATATATATATATATATATATATACATATATATATATATATATATATATGTGTGTGTGTGTGTGTGTGTGTGTGTGTGTGTGCTAAACAATCAAATTACAATTACAGCGGGTATCAAATGAAATACGTTTCATTAACAACAAATAAGTTACATCTTAACTTAAACAGGTTACGGGATAGTGCTTTTCCGCATCAGTGTCAA
Organism: Diadema antillarum; assembly: GCF_040938485.1. Taxonomy (NCBI): domain Eukaryota; kingdom Metazoa; phylum Echinodermata; class Echinoidea; order Diadematoida; family Diadematidae; genus Diadema; species Diadema antillarum. The sequence goes on along the minus strand of NW_027270968.1, from coordinate 259,099 downwards.
TGAACGTATCATTTAAAGTTTGTCACTGTTTTGATCCGAAAAAAATCCCACAACAACTGTCATATCTTTGCCCCATTTAAATGAAACATAACTACTTTGCCTTTTTGACTATACACATCTTATGGCATTCAGTTGGACACGATATGGTTTTTACCTTTAGCCCTACTACAATTACCATTGGCAACGGGCTTGTACACAATGTCAGTGCTAATTTGAGGTTGTCCTCATAAGATTTAGCTGTGATCACAAGAGACGATATGATTATCTTGAATTGTCATCACTTCCTACGTTTCTGTGCGCCTGGTTGCTAATTGCTAAATCGCTAAATTCGTGTCCGCTGACGTTGCTTGTGACTTTTTGTAAACTGTTTTCTGTAAACCCCCAGGTCTGAAGATCTCACGCGATGATATTTGTGGTCACAACAATAGAATGAAAATGTTTCACATGCTCATCTTGATCACAGTCAGGCCATGAAATGTCGAGGGCAGTCTGAGGAAGATAGTGTTCTGGACCTCCAAACCGTTCATGTCACTCAATCCTCTCCCTGTGTCGTCATGGCAACATGTAAACTTCCTGCTAAACATGCGATTCTTGTTCACGTTCATTTTCACCTCTTGCCAAATTTCTTCCTTTTTATTGTTTTTGTTTGTACCTATCCCTCTCGCAAGCTTAAAATGGCATGTATACTCCTCTGGGTGAAGTTACTTTTCGTTTGATTTAATCATTTCTACGCGGTTACAGCTTTGTGTGCTTGTTTGATTTTGTATGTATTTACTTATTTTTGTTTTGGGTCTACCTGTAGGGAAGTTTCAGTATGGATAAGAATGCTTTATCTGTATTACTCCATAAGACTATAACCAAACTGTTCATTGTCTGGGTGTTAACCACACATTCCCATACGCATCAACTGACCCTGTTCAAAGTTAGTTTTGTACAGAGGATTGAAAATAGAGCAAAGTCTCAATCCTAACCTAAAATTTAATCTTTAATCTAATGAAACTGATTTATGCTTTTGTATTCAAATTTATTATCAAAACTGTACATATTCAACTATTGCTCATATCAATATAAGTGTCGTTTGATTTCTAATTTTTGAACTATTCAGGATCAAAAGCGGAAACTATTTCTCAAGAACTTGTATACAACTAGTAATTATCACGTATGTATAAATTGAAAGGAATTAATATTTATTTTGAGTAAAAGTAGAGAACATGTTACATTTAATTTGCCCTGAAATCTAATGCGAAATTTGCACATACCAATTCAGTGACACGATGTGGTCGTGGTTACTTTATTCTGACTTATACATGTAACAAGCTATGCATTCAAAAAGAGTAGTTCAACTGGTCCTTTAAGAGCGTCTTTTGTATTGATGATTATTTGTCAATATCTAAGATATCTAATAAGTGTAGCTATAATTTTATAGAGTTAGTTAAAAGTTGTGTTACAGAGGTTTGACACTGTCATAAGCATTGTATGTGTATACGTATGTATACAGGTGGGCCATGACACATTTTTTTTAATTAATTATTTAACGTAATCGTTTCTGGGGCTGAAAATAGTGTTGGTGTATATGATTTAAATGATTTTACTCAAACTCTGAAGAGTTTAAAGGGATAGCGTAATTATGTGTAAAAATAAAAAGAATAGAGGAAATTTAAAGGAATTTGATACCCATGTCTATAAAAATTCTACACCGGTATCAGTAGCTACTTGAAATTCAACATTCAGTTTAGATTCTTTAAAAAAAAGATCTGATTCAAAATCGTAAACAATCACATAGAACGACAGTGCTATATTTTAAGATTTCTGATGTGATTCCAAGTACCTTACTCTGCCAAACTATCTCTCTGTGCTATGAGCTTGTGAATTGCTTCTGATCTTAGAGATTGCGTCGTTTCTGTTTTGTGCTAGGCACGACGTTCCAAATGTGAGTCAGTATGTACTCACTATGCCGGTAAATAAACAAGTTTGTGTTCCGGTACATCGCGTCTGAAGTTGTGATGCGTGAGTGTTGGTTGGAATGAGTGTTGCATGCGGATGAAACTAGGATGACAACTGATCCTCTGGACGGACGTCCGACGTACCTCCAGAACGGACGTCGGAGAACGAAGTACAGTACTTTGCGGAAATCGACGTTCGTCGTACTTCAAGAATAGACGTCGATGAACAAAGTACGGGACCTTCGCCCTGGAAGTACGAACGACGCACTTCCAGGGCGAACGTGGGAGGACAACGTACTTGTTAATTAAATAAGGTGCAGAACGACGAAGTACAAGGGCGGACGCCGGGAAACGACATACTTTCTGAATGATTCTAAAGAACGACGCACTCTAGGAATGACATCGGGAGTGATAGTGAGAATTAAATTGTCATGTGTTAGATGAGATAGACAGGAGAGTGAGAGTGTGTCTTTGAGTCAGATGATGTGAAGTGCAAGGTGTAAACTTGTGACGTACGAAGAGTGGTGGAAGACTAAAGTTTCTATCCTCTTTAAAGAGTGGTCGTATATTTCGGTTGGTTCGGTCGGCATAAGTGCCAAGGCCCCGTTTCGCTACAATAAAACATTAATAATCTATAACATTAACCCTATGATAAAATAGTTTGCTTCTTTATAGTTTCACACTTACAGATAATGATGGCTTGTAACGTTTGTGCATAAATATGAATATATGTATTATATTATATATTACATATTTTATATTATATATTATATATCGTATACTAATAAGTAAACTTTTACCACTATCATGGACAACAAATTTCAAAAAGTTAAATCATGAATTGTTTATGTAGCCTATACATTAAAGATGCATCTGAGATAAAACAGCCAATAAAATCAAAAACTCTGTCACTATAAAAGATGAAATGTACGTCGCTTGACTTTCTAAGATGGAAAGTCGTGACCTTTTTAACTTCTTAAAATCTTGTTTATATGTTTGTGTTATGAGTCTTTTTTTAATTCAACTCATTGGTTTATTGATTTCCATCGAAAAGATGATTCAAAGCTGTACATGTGTCAATTTGACTTTCATTCAACTGATAAGGATAGTTCAGTGAACACAAGGTAAAATAATTTGCTCGAATGATATCATAAAAAAAGAGGAAACAATGCACACTTTGTCGTGGTAAAAAAGAAGAAGTAATGATTACGACGGAAAAGAGTGATCCATTATATACCAAAAACCAAGCTTGTAGGACGCGGAACACTGGAATGAAAACAACAGTAACACCAGTATCCCAATAAGAACTATCTATATTAAATTCATCTATATACCATTGTGCATTTGAACATTGTTATATGATGCTGATAATTCAAATTTACTATAAAAAATACTTGCAATAATGTTTGGATGCAAATAGAATATCATAGCATAGCACAAACACTGTATGGCCATGTATACCTGGAAAATGTTACCAAAAGAGAAGATATACACGCGGTCACGCAAAACAAGAACAAGAACAACAACAACAACAAAAATACAGAAATAAAAAAAAATACAGAAATAACAGAAATAAGAAAAGGACTGGAAGAGGTCTGCGGATACATTACACATTCTCAAGGACAGGTAACAATATGGTGGATTTTTTTTCACAAACAGCATAATTAACTGGTTATATATGGGAAAAAATCAGTTTATAAAATTATTTGAATGAAATCAACGTAACCGATTTTTTAGAAATTATTATCTAAGCTATTCCACAATCTGAGTCCAGCATAATCAACATTTTCTGAGTATGTAAAGTTCTAATTAACGGAAGATGGAATTCACTGCATTGTCTTTTGGGATAGTTATGTATATGGCTATGATGATAAAATGAAGAGGGAATTATTTGGGGTTGTTGGTTGCAGGTTTAATTTTACATTAATTGACCAACTTGAAATAAATATAAATCTTTCATTTCCAGGATTATACGTTCAAAGCTTTTTAGTGGATCACTATTTTCCATAATCGAATTTATTTTCCGCTCGCCCACGAAGTATTTATACAGTGTTTTCCTAAATATTGTACATGTTATATGTTGTTCTATAATATGTCTCGTATATATATTACATGAATCTTATGCAAACGTTTGAACAATATTTCATCACATGTATACTTTGTACTATGTTTTTTGATTTTCGATGATTGGAAATAAACTATGATTGAATTGATTGAATTGAATTGAAAAAGAACAAATTGTCAGTATATACGTGCTCGGATATGAAGGTTATTTAACAATTCTGAGTGCCATCTTTTGCAAAAGAAAAGGTTTGTCTAACAACGTCAAATATGTATTTCCCCAAGCAAGAATTTCTATGCGGTAGTGCAAAACTCGAGTAAATCGTCATCATAGCAGATGAAGGGAGATAATATTCCAACCTATTCAATATATCTAGACAACGTGTAATATCAATATGACATTTCCATGAAAGATTGTTTTCAACACAAACACCTGCAAATTTAATAGACGAGACTTCTTCTAGGATAGTAGTATCAAATACACGATTACCTGGAAGTCTATTTAAAGAATTAAAGAAGAACATAATTTCAATTTGTCTTTTCAGTATTCAGTGAAAAATTATCAGCATAAATCCACTGTACGACATTCTTTCATTCATAATTCATTGAACTACTCAAAATATTAGTGTCGGGGTGAGAATACAAAAGATTGGAGTCATCCACAAGTAGTATAAAAGAGAGCTTATTTGAAGACCAAAAAAAAAAACAACAAACACAATAATTTATGTGAACTATGAATAATAGTGGGCTTAACCAACCTCCTTGTGGAACGCCAGATTCATTTTTTTTTTCCATTGAGGAATCAAAACCGTTAGCATGTACATTTTGAAATCTGTTCTAGAGATAACTCGTGAAGGTAACGCATGTGTGGTATTGAGATTTTCTCCGAATCCAAATTGAAAATTTGTAAATACGTTACTCATATCAAAACATTTCACGGTTCAGATATATATGTATTTTGTCAAAAAAAAAATAGAAATCTAAATTGATAAAGATATGGGTCTATAACTGAAATCATTCTCCTCTCCTTTCTTATAGGAATAACTTTCACGTTCTTCATATTTTTTTTTGTACAAGTTCAGTGAATAATAAATTGTTAATATTATACTAAGTATTGCTTTGCCATGACAAAAGCAAGTAAGGCAACTCTGCATTTGAGGTATTTTTTTATGCTCTACATGATGAAGAAGACATTGAAGTCACATGACTCCTAATTTCCGAAATATAGACATATATTACAAGGATGCAACTCTACAGATTCCTTTAATATAAAACAGTGACATTTTTTCTCCATTGAACAAACTCATTCGAAAGAATTGCTTCCTTTTGTCATGGCAAAGCAGAGTAGGCATGCATAGGTTTTCTTGCAGAGAAACAACATATACAGGATGACAAACAAGCAAACAGTCATTTCTGCCCTCAGTCCAGATCCTCATTCTCCGAGTCTCCATCATAACAGACATGCTTCCTGGCGTGTCATCTGTCGGCATTTCCTCGCTAATCAAGAGTTTCATCTGTGGAGCTGAAAGATGCGGCCTAAGTTTTCATCATCGTGGGCAGGAGTCACCTCGATCTGTGGAACGTAATTCCGACATCCCAGGCCCTTCTGACGCACGCACGATCTCAATCAACTCCTTCAGTCAACCGCGAAGTTCTGTAAAGATCGATCAACTCCTTCTGGGATGGACTTGATAACGGGGCTGGGGTCATTTGCTGAGATGCGATTCACTGCAACCGATATAAATAGTTGGGACTAAGAGATTTTCATGCTTTGACTCGCCACCTGCAGAGCGAACAACAGGTTGCTAATCACTGGGTCGGCATACACACGGTCTTCTCACAAGGGTAAGATGTTTTTAATTTTCTTTAATACTTGCTTTAATGGTATTTACTGCTTATAAAGTGCAACATTATCAATGTTTTATGAATTTGAAGAATCAGGTAAAACTATTTGTAATCTTGTTTTGTTTTGTGTTGTCATGTTGTTACTTTTTTTTTGCGTTTTTTTTTCCAATGTGCGCTCATGTATATTTTGGAATGCTGATTTCACGTCAACACGCATTGATCAATCAACACTTCCCAAACTTGCTTAAATGATGTATGATGTCGTCGCCGGGGCGACAAGACCTCGTATCTACATAATGTCTAATGTTCAGGAGAGCAAAAAAATATATAGCAGCCAAAGCACTATATCAAGTGGGATAGCCTTTCTTTTGGCATGCTGTTGCCTCATTTTTAGGGTGTCTGATCATTTATCAATATATATTCACCAAAATTTGATATACAAGGTCTTGTCACCGGAGCGAGATGCACACATAAATACATGTTTGATAATGTATAAAGTTTTACCCTCTCACCCGTAGGGGAGTTTTCACATTAATTAGAACTGAAGTTTAACGATCTTGCGCACACCTTGTGTGGAACATGGGTGAAAATTTTCAGGCAAAAAAAAAAAAAGTATAGCCATTTACCTTCAGGAAAAATGCGAATCGTTTCATGGTTGTATGTGTCACTTTTGTTTCCGTCTGTGTGCGTTCATTGTGTACTAAGTCTTTTGATATGGACAACGCTCATAGGTAAAATAAATTGGCAGTGTATCGAGGAGTTTAATACAGATATCACGATAATGTCACGTGTATCCCTACACTAGTATAAAAAGACATGGAACGAGTGAACACAAGAAGCAAAAATAAAAACGATAATAATCAATAAAAGATAAATGGATTAATAAATCCATTCTTTAATAGCTTCAGACATTCTCATTTATAGATGAAATTATTTGAAAATTAAACATTCTAGTTTTCATGGCTTGTGCCGAAAGGGTGGGTTGGGTGGTGGCGCGTCGCATTAATGGGAACACCACCCTTCGTCCTAAGCCCCCCCCCCCCCCCGGTTTTGCCGAAAGGGTGCGTTGGGAGCGTTGGGTCGCGTCGCGTTGACTGGAACCCCACCCTTCGTCCAAAGCCCCACCACCTCCCCCCCCCCCCCCCCCGGTTTTGCCGAAAGGGTGCGTTGGTACTTTTTGTCTTGTAATATTAAAAGACGAGTTTTGAATTTATATTTAACCTTCAAACAACGATTTCAAAGAGGCTATCGTCCGGATCGGTTTACACTCTATTACCACTTGGTCTACAGCCAGTTGGTCTAATAGACTGTTTAATATCAGTTGGTCTAATAACCAGTTGGTCTAGTCATCATTTTGTCCAAGTACTGTTTGGTCTAACTGTTATTTGGTTTAATTACTATTTGGTCTACAGTCAATTCGTCTGATAATAGCCATTTCGTCTATTTTTGGTCTAACACCAATTTATATCATCAAATACCGATTTGGTCTATTATGAGTTGGTCTAATTCCATTTCGTCTAATCATCAAATGGTCTAAAATAAAACCAAATTTGTCCAATATAAATTTGGTGTACACATCATTAATTTTGGTCCATTGCCCAGTTGGTCTAGCCTCTGTCTATCATCATTTAGTCTACACCCATTTAGTCTAATAACCATTGATCTTATTGTCATTTGGTCTAATAGCCAGCCTCCTGGTCTAATCAGGTACCATTTGGTCCAATCATCGTTTCGTCTATATGTGACCGTGCACCTCAAAACGAACATAAAGTCGCACACACTGTTTTGCGTGAGGACTGAAAATAAGTGAAATGGGTCAACCTAGCCGAACTTGACTTTTTCATATTTTCTGAAAGAGCGAGTCTTCTTTTACATTATGCTAAAATTTGGTATCATAAAACGGGCAGGAAAGTGTGTTTTTTAGCAGTTTATCTCGAACATTTTTGGTAGAATAGTTTGACTAGGTGTGTCTTTAGAATCCCTTTTTCATTTCTGAAAAACCGTGTCCACACTCTTCACTTTCAACTCTAATAACTTTTGAAAGGATAGTGCTACTGCTTTTAAAGTTGGCATTAATTATGGACAGAATGTGTTAATGAGGCATGCTCAATTTCAGTTTAATCTGATAATCCCTTCATTGTTGTTACTCTGGTGGTTTACTTCCTGTTTTTTGTCCCATTCATCGCACAGCCAGCACGGTTTGGTAAAGATTAAGCGCTTGAATAGACACTGTACTTCAGAGCCTCTTTTCTCAGTTCACACTTTTCCTGAATTTGTACTTTCTTTCCAATATTTAGATAGGTTAGGAGAGTCTATTTGATTTGAGTTATACATCATTTTAAAGCTTAAAGTCTGCTCTTTCAGAATATGGTCTTAACTAAAAATTCATGTCTGGCGACTTTTTGTTTGTTTTGAGGTGCAGGGTCACATATGACCAACTGGGCTATTTTTTTTTTTTTTTTTTTTGGGGGGGGGGGGGCCTTTTTCTACGACTACGGACTACCCTCTGACCCTGCATTGAGGGAGAAAACAGATGTTCATACACATGAAATAAGATTAGGGTACAGTTTAGGGTCCCTCGCCCCTCCCCCATGGTGCCAGACCAACTGGCTGTAGACCAAATGGTAATAGAGTGTAAACCGATCCGGACGATAGCCTCTTTAAAATGGTTGTTTGAAGGTTAAATATAAATTCAAAACTCGTCTTTTAATATTACATGAGAAAAAGTACCAACGCACCCTTCCGGCAAAACCGGGGGGGGGGGGGGGGGGGGGCGCTTTGGACGAAGGGTGGGGTTCCAGTCAACGCGACGCGACCCAACGCTCCCAACGCATCCTTTCGGCAAAACCGGGGGGGGGGGGGGCTTTGGACGAAGGGTGGTGTTCCCATTAACGCGACGCGCCACCACCCAACCCACCCTTTCGGCACAAGCCAGTTCTTATGAAATAAAAGGGAGTTTTGAAGAAAAAAATATTAGGTTGAAACGACTAACCCTCCCTCGCTGCATACGGAAATAGTGACGTGCAATGTCTGTCTCGAAAAATCTATGAAATGAAAATAAGAAGTTACAGCAATTAACAAGCTCAGTTAGCATCATCAATATATGGTCTCGGTGTTCATTATTCATCGACAACATTGTGATATGACTCACTTACGTGGTTATATGAAAGGTTTTATGTGAGTAGCATGCGGTCAACACGAACTCTCCCCTTCGTGCAATTGATGAGTTGAGCCATCACGTACGTGGGTGCATAATAGGTTACATGATTTGAGAAGTTTGGGGTCAATAAGAAATCACTAATTATGCAGTTAATAAGTTGAACCATCACGAAAGCGGTTGCGTAATAGGTTACATGTGAGCAGCATGTGGTATAGTAAGAACACCCAACTTCATGACATACTTCATGATGCTTAAAGGGGCATATTCCAGACAATTTACATAATTTAATATCTATATAGTACATAAATCGACAGGTCCACGTTATAACGATTTGTGAAATTTACCGTGGTTCTTGAGCAGAGAAACCAATAGCTTAAACAAATTACACTGGACAGTGTTGATGACATAGGAGCTGACATAATATTTCAGAAATGTAGAGATGTAATTCCATGAATATATTGTTTGCTTAACAAGTTCACATGTGTGAAATCTATGCATGCCATCTTCTTTTGCTCTGCTTCCTTAAGCCTCAACTATGCATTCTTATGGCGAGGCTGAAATGTTATCAGTCTTGTTCATTGCAATTTGATATAAATTTTGTAAAACATTCTTATCCCTCACCCAATTTTATACTTTAAATCTGGAAACTCTGTATTCAGTATGATTAATTTATAGTTGTTCAAATGTAAATAAAGTCTAAAATCATCTGGATGTTTCCTTTAACAGGTTATAATAATGTGAGTATCTTGCGGAAAATAAGAAGTCCCATATTCAGGCAATTGATAAGTTAAACCATCACGTACGCAGTTGCGTGATAGGTCATAATAACATGTGAATAGATTTAGATAAATAAGAACTCCCAAAGTCAGGCAATAATAACTTGAGCCACCTTTACTTTGTTAAGCAAGTCAATAATAGAGAGGAAAAACAGAATCAGATTACCACCATCAGCTGGTAACAGTGGATATCATACATAAGTAATGTTTTCATTTTGCTTCGCACAATATAAACTGTAAACTCGCCTTGCCATTTCGATTTAAATACAACTTTGATTATGCGGTTCTTATATAATTCTTCCTATATAGAATTAATAATTTGATAATCAATGAGAATGAATATTATGGTAATATCAACTCATTTCTATTAACTCAGAACTCTCATTTATATTTTAGCAGTACAAAAAAAAAGTACTTCAATCTATTAGACATGTCTGGTCTATTTTTCTTCTGGTATCATTTTGCCTTGGTATACACTTTAAGGTGATTGTATGATCTACTAAGATCTTTCTACTATTTTATAGTGGCTGATTCCCGAGGTGCTCGAACATTAGACTTGAGATTTGGCACATGTGAGCAACATAATATTTTTTATCTGACCAAAAGGCATTATTGTGAATGTAATTCTTTGTTTAACTTTTTATCTTTGTCAAGAGAGTTAGATTTGTTTGTTGTTATTGATTTGATTTGATTTGATTTATTGATTCCTGTATTATCATTGTACACGAATATACATGTACATGTATATATACATACATTGCTGGAGCCATACATGTACATGAACATCACTTGTTAACAAAATATTTTTTCTTCATTGCATTACACAATGTATACAGCAGAAACGTATCAGCAACGTTATCATGTCTTTATATCATTATTTATTCCGAGTGCTGAAATAATCTTTTTTCATAATTATAATTGTAAACATGTACGGTTTAGCATGTCAGGCATCAATCAATCAATAGTTTGCGGTTATATAAAATACCCCTAGACAAGTGTTTGTTGTACGCTGTGACTAATTTATCCACGAATGAATCGAAAGATTTACTCGCGTCATCCATTGATTATCAAACTACAGTAATTCATTCATTCATGAAAACATGATGAGTCAACAGAACTCAATCTGCCCTCCTGGCTGAATTTATCTCTAATGTTTCTCGTAACTGTTGTAAATGCTCAGTTTTGTGTTAATTATTTTGCATCACAATAATCCTCATGTATAATACAAGAATAAATTATAAACTGCATTTAAAGCATCTCAGCATCTCAGCATGTGGATACAAATTAAGACTGATATAATCATTTAATTCTTAACGTCGTTATCAACGTGCATGGTAAAATGAAAGAAAAATGATGCAAGGAAAAGTAAAGAAGTTCAGAGTGCGATTGATATACACGTAGACAGTATACATATCAAATGTTAATATATATATACACGTATATATATATATATATATATATATATATATAACGAAGAATAAACCGGTAATGCAATATTTAGCCAATATAGAGTTTATTGAGCAACTCAAATTTTCGGTGGCTTCCATCCACCTTCTTCAGGAGACTCCTGAAGAAGGTGGATGGAAGCCACCGAAAATTTGAGTTGCTCAATAAACTCTATATTGGCGAAATATTGCATTACCGGTTTATTCTTCGTTAAATTGGAGCCAATACGTGAATTCGCAACATATATATATATATATATATATATATATATATACATACATAATTATATGCATATATAGGCGCATAGGCTTATTTATATATTTCTTGCTGTGATACTGTGGTGATTGCAAAGTGTTCTGATTGTCTGCAGCTTCCACCTCCCCCCCCCCCCACACACATAATTATTCAAAGAACTTCATAGGAGTCTACTTTGGGATACATTATATCTTCTTCCATCATCCTAGACTGCTTAACCGACTCATAACCGACCGTTGCGCTAAATCTGATGAAATATTTTTCTTTCGTTTCAGGTAAAGAGACGGAGTCGAGATGAGGGTTACTGTGTTGGTTTTGCTCGTCTTCTTGGCGGTCATCTCACCGGCCTTGTGTCAGAGACAATGGAGGAACCAGAGGGTTCAACAACGCCGACAGAATGGGCAAAGACCAGCTAAACAGGTTCAGCAAATGGAATCAGAAGAAGAGGAAGACGTCCAGGAAGTAGCACAGGCACTCACGAAGCAACAACGAAAGTATGCTCAGCAAATGCGTCGCCCGTATTACATGCAAAACATACGTGCAGAGCAAGAAGAAGCCGAGTCGGAGGGGTCAGAGTCGGAAGCTTCCGAAAGCGAGTTCGAATCCTCGGAAGGCGGGGAAGGTGAAGGAGAACCGGCTGGGCAACAAGCAGGCGAGGAGAGCGAATCGGAAGCGCCCGAGAGTGAGTCAGAAGGATCAGAGAGCGAAGGGGAGGAATGGGAATCTTCCGAAGGAGAAGGAGCAGAGGCTGCCGAAGCAGGCGAGGAAGCAGAAGGAAATGAAGGGGCGGAAGCCGGAGAAGGGGCTGGTGGCGCCGGAGGAATCGGTGGATATGGTGGCGCAAATGCAGGGGGAGCAGGAAATACGGGAGGATTTGGAGCTTTTTCAGGCTCCTCATTTGTCGGGCCAAGTCTGAGTTCCATTGGCGGATCTCTTGGTATGGGATCTTCTGGTGGGTCCGCTGATAGCTTTAACTCTGAAGTACCGTCAGGTGGTTCGGCTGTATCTGCTGGTGCTGGTGGCTCGAACTATGGAGGGATTCAACGACCAACTGGAGGCTCTCAGAATGCGACGGTAGGTTCGCAAGGGTCTGCGGATGGTTCGCAGGGAGCGACAGGTGGTTCGCAGGGTGCGACAGTAGGCTCGCAAGGAGCGTCAGGTGGCTCGCAGGGAGCGACAGTAGGTTCGCAAGGAGCGTCAGGTGGCTCGCAGGGTGCGACAGTAGGCTCGCAAGGTGCGACGGTAGGTTCGCAAGGAGCGGCAGGTGGTTCGCAAAGCATGGGAGGGGGAGAGCAAGCACAAACTAATAGCTCTCAGGTTGGAACCGGTATATCTCAGGGAAGCGAATCATCAGGATTTAATGGCTTTGGCCCAAGTTTCGGCAGTTACGACAATACAAATAATGGTCCACAAGGAGAACATACTATCGACTATGCACCAGCTCCTCTGGGTCAAGGAGGAAATGAATCAACAGCTGCTGAGCCGGACACCGCAGCTGTCGACAGGGAATACTTCGACCAACATCTGTGTGGTGGATTTCTCGGCGCAAATGGCATCAACGGGCTAAAAGATCTTGCTGTTCTGGCGTTCGACTTCGCAGGCAAGAGGCAGGCACTAAACCCTTGCAATGTTCCTAGTAATGGTAGAACGACAAGGCGAAGACCAGTCAACATTGCATTCCGCTCGGCCATGGAGAGCCGCGGACAAGACCCTGCGGGTGCAGTTCTCAGAGACGTCCCGGGAATGATCCAAAGATATGAGAGAACGCCATTAAAAGTTCATCTCTTCTCTTGGTACACCCCCTCTGAGCACGCTCTCCGCAGTCTCTTAAATAAGAAACAACGTGGTGGACTTGCATCTTCTGACATCGTTGTTGGCTACGTTGAGGAGAGTAAAATGGCCCGCTTAAGCGCTCTTCTGGGAGATACCAGTTACACCGACTTGCTTATGGCCCTTGAACAAGCCGGAATTAGTGTACAGCGCATCTGTGGGTCTTGCCAACAGGTCGCAAATATGACGAAATGGCAACGCAAGCGCAAAGGTCTGATCAACGGTGTTGAGGTATTCGACCAGCAGAATGGCCAGTGTGGTCCAGTACCGGAAGTACAAGCCGCGAAGCGACTGGCCCTTGGATCACCTCAGTGTCAGAGCTTCCAAGACTCAATGGCGTCATGTCTGTATGGCAAGCTAACGTCCGTCTGCCCCTGGTTGCGTAACGCCGAAGCAACAGGCCCACATCCTCTGTCATCTCTAATGGAGACGTGGGCAGCAGAGTGTGGAAAGAGCGAGTCGTGTTGGCGGGGAAAGGGGGGACCACTGAGTTACCTGGCCAGAGCTGTCGCCAGTTGTCGCGTGTATCCGGGTCGTGCTGCTGCTGGCATTAATCAGTGTGTCGCCTCTAGTATGGACGTACCTCTAGACACCCCGCAAATCCAACCTACACTTTAAAAGGCATAATATACGTAGTCATAGAAATTGTCGAATAGCGGCCTGCAAAATTCATTGTGTATGCCTCTAAACTCAACAAGCACACACTTTTGAAATGCCTCGCCTCTATGCGCAGAGCTAATCGCTCACAAAGGGGATTATAAGATAACGGTCCTGAACGTTCGTTCAGTATATAGATACATCTGTCATCGTTGTTCAGAAATAGCAAAGCTTTCAGGTAATCTAACAAATTCGTAGCTGTTTGGAGACTTATTCGCTTTTCTTTGTGGTCACGTGCAATTTCTTGACGTAGCTCTCATGTATATTCGACCGTTAAGGTACACGAAAGACAAATGTATGTCGAAAGAAGAGCCTAAAGAAGACCATAATTATCATCACAATCAACTTTCCAAACAACAATGTAGTATTCAGATATGAGAAGAGTTTGAATAGGCTTACAAGTGAATATAATTGCATGGTCTAGGGCAGCATTCGTACTATCATAATCATACACAGATGTAAAGCTATTAGATTGTCATTGCGTGAGAAAATACAAAACACTCTTGGGAAAAATCGGAGCACGTACTTTTCATTCAGGAAAATCCATTTAAACGAGCTTCAGGAGTCTAAAAGAGGTTGAAGTGAGCACGTTGAAAATGTTAAATTTGATTTAATGCAGCGGAAAAGACAAGAATATGGTCGAGGAATTCTTAAACAACCACACACACTTTAAATAAGAATTACTGTGATATTATAATGTAACCTTTTTGAGGAGGAGGTCGGATTCTTTTTTTCTTTTTTGTCTGCAATTAGCTCGAGGGTTTATCTTCAAATATATATATATATATATATATATATACCGTGTGTCTAAAAAAATAACAAACTATACACGTTTGAAATGCCCACCGAATAAAAAAATATACAATTTCGACGGAAAGGTTTATATGTATGGATAGCTTATGGACTCAATTTTCATATAACACCAAAAAGTGTTAAAATATTTCATGCTTAGATGAGCACTGCTCACTTTTGTAAAGGGTATGAAAATTAGGCTGCGCAGGAATTTCCCTTCCAATTTTGCGAGAGGTAAATCCGTTGGAGCTTACAAAACTAAAGTTTATATGATCATGGACCTACGTAGGTCCATGATATGATAAATTCATGATCAATTGCAATCCGTAGGAAAAGATTAATTTGTAAGGATAGTTACAATATGGTTTCATCTGCCATATGACACCGAAGTGGTATTCTGTTACCAGAAAAGAACGCTGCTGCGGTGTGAACTGAGCCCTCTCCATCTTTGATTGTCAGTCCAAGACTCCAAGATGAATGAGGGCTGAGTAACAACTTACACCTCTTGATTTATTCTTAACGTATCATGATCAAGTGACACACTGTTACACACTGTTAGGTTTTTTTAACATCACTGACTTTGAATAAAAACCTTCACCCCACATTTAACATCTCATTTATTTACTTAATACCCAGGTAGGGATTATGTAACACTGAATATTCAATTACGGATTGTCAAAACAAAATGGTCAATGGGTAACCTGAATATTAAGTAGCCAGTAGCTGAAAATGCGAAGGTTTTAATTCAAATCACAGATGTAAAAAATAAGACTGTGTAACGTGAAAATTGCAACATGTACCATCACCCCATCCTGACTTTTATGAACACACTATTGAGTCTACCATGGTAATTTGCAATGCTGCAATAAAATAAATGTAACTGGGGTTTACTCATGCAAAAAAAAGTTTGGTTTAATAAACCATAGAGTTCACTCAGCAAACCCAATCTGATCGCAATTGATCGCTGTAAATTTGTCATATCAACTTCAGCTTTGTAAGCTCCAACTGACTCACATGTCGCAAATTTAAAAGGATAATTCCTGCGCAGCCTAATTTTCATACCCTTTACAAAAGTGAGCATTACTCATTCAAGCATGAATTATTCTTAGACTTTTTTGAAGTCATATGAAAGTTGAGTCCATAAGCTATCAATACATATAAACCTTTCCCCCATAATCTTATATTTCTTATTTGGCAGCCATTTCAAAAGTGTATAGTTTCTTTCGAGACACCCTGTATATCCCTTGAGAAGTCTCCATATTTAAACACCGTATTCTTTTCTACAACAGACAAATTCAGAAAAAAAAAGAAGAGTCACCGTTTGAAAGAGCAAAAGAAAGAGACAGAGCTAAAAAAGACCCACAAAAGTAAAAAAAAAAAGTTATGAATACAAAACATTTGAAACTGCAACCATGCATTCGTTGCGAATATTCATATGTATTCTGCTCGTCTTTCATAAAATATATGGAGAATGTAAACATTCAATAAAATATGATGTAATGGACACTATACCTAACTTTTGTGTCGACTACTGGTCTCCTTTGTTAGTTTACAGTTTGGAGCAGATGGTTGTTTCATGTGTTTCGTTGTGTTTTAACAGCGTGGATTTTAAAAAAGACATTTTCTCATAAAGGGGGTAAAATATTTAACATTAAAAAAAATGTTCTGTGTTGCCATGAAATGTTTGTATGACAATTATCAATTACAAAACATGCCGCATGTGTGTTGCACGAGCTACATTTCTGATTATTTCTTGCAATGATCGATTTATGCGTGTTGGTTCAAAAGCCTAATGTTCACTAAACGAATTTCACTGACAACTGACTGACAGTATGAGATGAGAAAATGTTTTACAGTATACAGTAATTCGTTAGTTACAAATTTACTTTGTATTTGACAGTCAGTATGGGAGTGTTGAGGTTTTCAAGCAATTAAGAATAAAAAAAAAAACATGTTTGCATGTATACATCATGCATATGTACGTATGTATGTATACATACTATTTACATACATATACACACACACACATTATATATGTATATATATGTATATATGTGTGTGTGTGTAATATATGTAATATAGCAATAAAATAACTTATATAAGAATGTACTTCAATGCATTTTAATATCAATACTAATTGTATTTATATTTTCACTTACAACAAAGAGTGCCAGTGGCATGAAGAAAGAAAAGCAGTACACATAGTTTACATGCATCGAAAAGTTATAGACACAATAATTTTAGAAGAAAATTGATACATGCTATTAACTGCATAATGTTTCAAATGTTGTAAAAGGAGGACAAACTAAGAGCAGAGTTTGTAACATGCACTCTCCTCAAAACCATTATTAATAAAGTAGAACATGTTACCATGTAAGGGCTGTGACTACAACAGACGACAAGGCAAAACCCTCCAAAGGTTTATAACAGAATATATATGTGTATGTGTATGCATATAAATTGCATATTTTACATTAATATACATACATATATGTATATATTTTTATATTGACATAATCACAACCTTACATGTTTATTCTTAGATACACACATTGTGTACTTCATTGTACAAATCAGCAGGTTTTACAAGCATCAGTTAGTGTTTAGCCCGTGGATATAAAGATAATATGCATGATAGCTAGAGCCCTCTATGTTTTTGCCAGGCAACATGGATCTTACTGAAGATAGGTTGGTATTCCTTGTTATGATGCTATCCATGGGTGAATTGTATTTGTATTTGTAATTAAATACAAATACAAGTACAAATGCAAAGTTAGCCCATATAAGCAACTGATATTTCAATAAATTGATTGATTGATTGAAATCTATTTCATAACGTAATCCTTGCAACTGGATTGCCATAGTCCTCAGCTGAGAATGCGTTCATCTTTTGATACTAAAACCTAAAGCATGGCATGCTGTGTGGTTGTAACCATTGACCTTTGACAACCCCCCCCCCCCCTTGGTAGCTGTATCGTACTGCAAGTTAAAGTGTAAGTCAGGAGTATGAACATTCTCACAATGTCGTCTTCTTGAAACTACAGCCTATTAACTTTAAGAAAGCTTGATTTTTCCCACACAAAAAAGTATAACTTGCTAGCTAGCTGCATCACAGGCATGTGACAGGGTATTAGTGGGTTTTTTTTTCGAGTAAACTACGGTAACAATAGTGAAAGACACAACGACACGTCTCCCTTAGGGAAACATTAACCAAAATTAGTTTTCTTTTAAATGCATTTAAATACGCGTTGTATTGTATTAATACACTCTTCAATTCAATATGTATAGGCTGTATAGTTTGAACTGGAGGTTGTAGTGAAGGTTATGATTATTGTAGTTGATGATGTTTATTTATCTTATGATAAATGCAACATGAGATGCTGGTGGAGATTGAATCTGATAGTAAGAATATGTGTTTATTTACTCTTTTTCATAAACCTTTTGCGGTTATCATATTATGCGTTTTAATTTTCATCTGCAAGCAATATAAAATTATCACCAAGTACTACTAGTAATCAATAGGCAGCAATCTAACGGAAATTGGCAGATCGGTATGGCTTTATAATTTCAACGAAATAAAAGCAACATAAGGAGTACGATGGCATCCGAACCAGGACGAAAAATCCAGTTGAACCCAACTGAAATATCAACTGATTTGGTTTTGATTGGTCCTCATTGGTTTCAATGGGTATAAACAGGTTTCAGTTCGTCAAAATTGAGACTGATACCTACTGGGTCAATGTTGGTACCAATTGGGCTTCAGTTGGGCTTCAATTGGTCCAACTGGATTTCAGTGGTGCTTTCAACCATGTCAACTGATCCAACTGGAGTTCCAGTGGGGCTTCACTTGGACCAAGCGGACACTAATCGGTCTTCAATTGGGCCAACTGCATTTCCATGGGGCTTCAATTGGTACATTCAGACCATGAAGTCCAATTAAAATCCAGTTGGGGCTTTCAACCAGGTCAACTGGTCCAACTGGACTTCCAATGGGGCTTCAATTTGGTCAAGTGGACTTACAATCGGGCTTCATAATTATTGATACAACCTTATTTCAGTGGGGCTTCAATTTGTACATTCAGATCAATATCACTGAAATATAATCAAAGTTATTCCCCAAGTAACAATAATCAATAGACCGGATTTTGGCGGACACGTGTGGTTTCATGAAGTCAAAGAAATCAAAGCCACCGTCAGATAAAGAATACGATGGCGCCCGAGTATCAACATCGCCGATCCCAGCGGTTAGTGAATATTCACCTCATACATAGAGCTGTTCCTTCTAACGTAAACATATAAAACCTAACATACCACAAGATCCTTATTTAAACAATAATAATATTATTTCCATATGTCATTCCGATTGTTCGCCACGGGATCTTTCACTGTTTTCCGGGAGCGCTGAAACAATGGCTGTTGTTGCAGTGTAGTCGGCGGAGTTGTTGGCATATTGAAACTTGATCTTTCCGAGAGATCTGTCCTTCTCAGAAAGAGATAGAAAAAAATTGAAATAAAAGATCTCATTGGACAAAATATGATCAGTTGATAGGTGATGCACTGCTTTAAGACGAGTGAAGGTTTTGAAATATAAAGGGTTCTTTCCTGATCATCAGCGACAGTCAGCCGGAGAGAATGAACCTGTAGGTGGTACAAAAGTTTTTTGAAGTTTTTGCCGTGCAGCGGCCAACGGGTAACCTGGAACCGCGGAGCCGATATTATACAGTTATACAATTTGTCTGTCTGAACATTCCAAAATATTTATTTGATGGATTTTACTGCATGGAGCTGCTGCTGCTATTGATTTTTTTTTTCTACCAAATCAGTTTCGGACGTTAACTGTGAGTAGACGTTAGTAATTTAGATGGAAATATTAAAGATTAAACGGCAGACTCGAGTTGCCTTGTAGTGACTGGTTTGTCGACTGTATGCATCAAGTCTATCATTTACTTTAATAGAGTATGATATGCCTATCTACTCTACGCCTATTAAGTCTACTCGACACGCTACATCTACGATAGCAGTAGACCCGAAAAGTGTTGGAAACAAAACTCACCATGACTAATCGGAAAAATTGCAATGATTGGATGTGTCATACTCTATAAAATTATTTCCATCCAAACTTCAGTCTTCAGTGGGTTGTTTTTTTCAGTAATCACCTATTAGTATCTTTGATTTCTGAAAAACGAAAAAAAAACAAATATGTCTTTGGTCACAAAATCGATTTATGCAAACAGGTTAATAGGTGAAATGTCATGGAGCACTAATACAGATGCAAACAATGATATTAGAGAAGGATAGTAAGTGTTGTATTGCTGCACCTATACAAATACACATACATGCATGCGGAGGGAACTTGCACAAAAATTAGAGCTTGTACAATCAGCAAGTTACCTGAGTAAAAAGGGGAACAATAATGAGTTTTTGCATATGTGCGTACATGAACGAGTTGGCATTACAATTTAGAAAAGGATAAGAGTAAAAGGTACAAGTAAAGCAATGGAGCAATGCAGACACACACATTCAAACAAACAAGCACAGCCACAAACACAGAAAATCCGTGCAAATCCCGGCAAATAACAATACAGGACAAAAGCGTCATAAGACGAGGAAGTCGACGTATATTCAGTATGTCACAACCGCTTGTCTAATAAAATAAGACCCGCATATAAGAAATGAGGACATTAACATTTATTTTAACTTAAAAGTATGATTGACCAATGCAGTCCGTGTATGAGTAACAACAGAATAAAAGTCCTTGTAACTATAATTTTCAAGTGCCAATAATGAATTTTTCGCTTCGGCACGAGGGCAGTTAAACGTATTGGGTCCACGGTCAAAAAAAAAAATAATGTTTTGAGCAAAACAAAAAAAAAGAGAGGAAGAAGAAGTACGCTTTAATGGTAGATGGATGCAAGTAGACTCTCTTCTGGGGTATACTTGTGTTATATTTGATATTGAATGGAATATCAATATGAAAATTGTACATAGTACACTTCTACGTAATTTCGTTACCATGAAATTGGAAAAACAAATCTCTCCTGAACAAAGTAACCACTGGTTTTTTTTTTCTCTCTGCTTGCAATTTTTCCTTTCTCTACATGTGACACCCTGAAAACTCACAAAACATTTTGTTAAATATCTCCTTTACTTCTGCTGCTATTGTGGTAACGGAATTACACGCACATCTAATATGGAAATGAATGAAATAACCCACTTTGATGAAGTTTATGCGAAGTGCTCATGAAATAGCTTCAGGGCATCATCCCTGAGCCTAGTGGTGTTTACATACGTTTTAACTGAAGGCTTAGATTTGCTAAGATACTCATTCTCAAATGTATGTTAAAAATCATGCTGAATTCTGAGATATCAATGTTTATTTTCTCGCTGAATGAATATCATGGTTCAATACAAAATCTAAGTACAAGTATTGGTTAGTGCAGAGAGACAACTGAATAGGTGTGATTTAACACATATTGAGCAAAGGTGTGAAAGAAAGACATAGGACTTTTTTAAAGAAGAGAAAGCAGTGCTACAAACACAGGGAAATGAATGGGGGAATTTGTGTGAGAGATCAAGTATTTGAGAGAAGATCATACACAATATGATAGAAGTTGTGAATTGACACGGGATGCCCATTGAATGTGACACCTTTGATCTTTCTATAAGATTTTATAAAGACTATCAGTTGATAGTCTGACCTTTTATTGAACATGTCCTGTTTTCATCCTCAAGGTCTTTATCTTCAAAAGGAGGTGTATGACTCTAACTTTCTTTCATTTGTTTTTAGCTCTTCCTCCACAGAGACCATTATTTAGATTTTCATGCCTCTTTGATGCAAACCATATGCTCCCCATTGAAGTTTGTTCTTTAATGCTTTCTTTTTAAAAAGAATAAAGACAAAACACCATTTATGACGTGCATTGTACTATCCAATCGTTCTTTTTTTTTCTGATACAGTTTTAAAATGTAACATTGTGGCCTATGTTTCCCGTCCTTAGAAGATTATATATAAAGTCAATGCATTTCTGCTTCTCCCTTTATTCTTCGTGTAACAATCTGCTGTACAATCCAGTTTCGCATTGCCATTACAGTGTATTTTATCAATTGCTTCCAAGTAGTCAAAATACCGCTTACTGCGAAAGAGAAGATGCACACTTCTTGTGAGTGAATATATGGCAACACTCAGGATGAGAAAATCGTCGAAGTCAAGAAGAAAGACAGAGACAGGAAATTAGGAAATTTTAGGCCAAGTCATCAGACAATGATTAAATCATTGTCATATTTCTGAAGGCGTCATTTGGAAAATAATGTGTCGTTGGAAGTTGATTATGCTAGCATTGTTCACAAGTTGGATATTTTGGTTCTAGCTCAGTGAGGTGCAGATGGATAGAAGAGACCCTCTTACCTTTAAAGACGAATTTAATTTGGTGGACTAACTCTGATGGTTCAAATAATTCTAGTTTGTTTAAGTTATTTCACTGTATTCTATTTCATTTCAGCTTAGTTAATTTTAATTTTGTAGGCTGAAGTAGGACCTACATTGTAATGTAATTATTGAAGTATGCACTACATTGTAAATATACCAGGAAGCAACTTCTGTCATTATATAGTAAAAATGATGTAAGTCACAAATATCTGATAATCGAGCACTTGTACAGTTATAATCATACATATAAGAACATTTTCTTTTCAATTAGTAATTGAATTGTAATTTGTTCTGTTTGTCATTGAACCACAACTGCATCTTTTCACTTAACAAACTAAATGTTCCAAGCATCCTTTGTGTTTCTCCTTAATATCTAACAAATTTGTGTTCAATGATGAGTTTCCACACTTTGCTCTTGCACTGCAAATTGGGGCTTTATGATTTGTATTTTAATTTACATGATTGGAATGTAAATCCTGGCATTTCTTTATTCTTTAATTGTGCATGTGCATATAATATACCGTATATGTACAACAGTTGTATGTAACTCATGTATATTATAAACAGTTTGCATATTTAGGAACGAGATAACAGAGAAAGGTGTCTTGCATGATATCAACAAAAGAAATACACGAAAAACTAGGTGTTGTTGACTGGATTTATAGAATTGTATTTGTGTAGGCTACTGTAGTGTAATTCCGTTTCCACGTGTCTTAGATGTAATTTTCCTACAGAGTGTGAAATTCCCAACTTGAAGTAGACAAATCTTTATGGATATGGTACTTACAGGTTAAGAGATCTTGGCTGCCATAGTTACAACTGAAGGTCACATTTTTTTTTTTTGGACAACTGAAAGTCATTTGGCACCTATACACTTGTAGCAGTTTTAGATTAAAGGCTATAGAGAGTACCTACTCAGTGGTTATGGTATAGCTGAAGGCATAAACTATCTTTGTCAAGACATCTCAAAATACATGAGTGCCAAGATTTTTTTCAGGGTATTTCAAAAAGCCTAATTCGGTTACCATTAATTTTGTGCAATTCCGTACCACTGACTTTACGGAGGGTAAGCCTGCTGGTAAGAAAATGTGATGAAATATTCGGAAAAAAAAAAACAGTCCAACTAGATTGAAGTGGACACAATCAATGATAGTATCAGACAACAACCTCGCTACAATGTGTGTGATATAGATTTCAGAGAAACTACTCCCCACGTCAGGGTTGAAGTTCAGACTCAATCTTCTGGTAATTCCGTTAAAAAAATAGACCAACTTTGTAACCAACCAAGTGAGAATTTGTATTTGGGGTGATAGTGCGACTACCTCTGCATCTTTTGAATGTATCGAGGAAAGGCAAAGTAATCAATCCAGTGTATAGGGGGAAAAGAATATGAGCCAAAACTCCCTGAATTGCAATTCCGTTACAGTGGAATTGCCCATCTCGTCTTCTCTTTTCGAATCGACTCTTCGCGTCGTGACCTTTTGATCTCTTCCTGGAGCGTGACTGTTGTTATTTCGAAGTCACCAAACGCTTTCAACTCTGGCTGTGCAGACAGAGTTAACGTATATTTCGAAGAAACTTTCTCTGAGAATATAAAATAAAAGATGTGACGAAATGAAATAAAGAATCTGATTGGACAAAATATGGTCAGTCGACAGTGATACATTGTTTTTCGACGGGGGAAAGTATATATAAAGTGTTCTTTTCTACAGTCTAAGACATCATCTGCGATAGTCAATCGTAGAGAGTGGGCTTGTAAGTGGTATAAAATATCTGCGAAACAAGAGAATCGATATGATATGCTTGTACGTCTGAACATTTTATAACATCTACCTGCTGGACTTTGCTGCTGGGAGCTGCTGCTGCTATTGAAATTCTCCACTGAATCAGTTTCAGACGTTATCTGTGAGTATAGGCGCTATCTTAATTTAGATGTAAATAGGATTAAACAACATGTTCGATTTGCTTTGTTGTGACTGGTTTACCAACAGGTTCTGTATGCACCAATTCAGTTATTTATTTCAATAGAGTGTCATAATGATGGGCTTATAAATACTAAGTCCATCTACGTATTCAGATCGGTACTACGATAGCCGTAGATCCTTGAAAAATATTTTTTTTTTTTGGGGGGGGGGGATTACAATTATGCCGTACTCTATAAAATCATCCTTTTGCAAACTTCTCAGGATTATTTTTTCGCATCATCTTACACTGATATTTCTGAACTCTGGAAATAAAGAAATGCTTACAACACTCAAAACAGGCAGAAAAGATAAACTATTAATCGTTAACTCTTAATCCCCTTTTTTCTAGTGATCGGAGAGGTGAGAAAGTTTGATAACAAAATAAAAATATCCCTTGAAAATTAAAAAGAAAAAAAAACGTATATACAGTAGGAGGGAATTGACTGCACAGTAGAAACTGGGGAAAGAATCAAGCGAAAGTTAGAATTGACCCTGGAATCAGATACACCGGTAGATCTGACCCACATAAAATCAATATAACTTTGTTTACTAAAGTCACCGTTTTCTGAAGAAAGAGTATCTTAGTAAGAAATACTTATGTTGTGATGATTGATTTTTTGTTGTAGTGGTAACTGATTCTTCGTCTAATGACCAATAGGGAATATGTTGTCCACCTATAAAGCGCATGCGGCCTCAAAATGACAGGTATTTTATAAAAAACAGCTGTCACTAATCAACCAAGCATATGACATGTTGATATATATATTGTGATGAAATGTAAATGTGTAATGATGTATGTGTTTACTGTATTGTGAGTATAAATTATGTTTGTACGAGTATGTATAATTATATTGAAAATTGTATTATGTGTATACATGTACATGAATATACGTATATACATATATATATATATATACTTGTATACATATATATATATATATATATATATATATACATATATATATATCTTCGATTTATTTCAGCATCTTCATAACGACAGAGTGATTGAGCTTGGACTATACTTGTCCATTTCATTTGCAGCTAAGAGTGAGACCTACAGTTCCGTATTCATCTTTTGTTCCGACGAACTGCCAGTCAACAAATAGGAGAGAGCGCCATGGTTGGCCAGGTGGTCAAGTTTCGTCAGAAGAGGCAGACTTTGCTGTCAATCATCGTCACCTTGACAACTCTAGCAGCAGTCTGCCAAGCACAGGGTGAGAAACCATCTTTTTTTCTTTATAAAGGATACCATTTATCTCCTCAAGCAGACGTTTTCCCTGTTTATTGCTCAGATCTCAACGTTCCTCGCGATTCACTTTCACAAGATTTTTGTTTTTTATAGATACTTTAATTTCTGCAAATCAATATGCATAAGTTACATAATCATGAACATGAAGGAAATATACAAAGTAAATTTAACACAGAGTCGTTTGACTTGCATAAACAACGATATAAAAGGAAATTAATGATATAATATACAGTATGCATGTCTATGCAGCAGGGATTACAATAACAATTATAATTAAAAATTCAAAGCGATTATGCAGAGGGCCGCCATTATAAGCATTGCTTGAAAAGATGGCCGGCCCAGGGAAAAGATAGGGACGTACACATAGATTCAAACAATACAAATTCTGCTGCGAAGATTGGCTGCGGTCTGCCTAGAATAGACTAAGAATTCCATCTACTGAGCACTTTAGTAGCAACAGGTGAGAAAGGTCAGAGCGCTCACATAAAAACACACACAAGCACGCAGATGTTAACAGTACATGTACATACATCGAAAGAGTGAGTCCTACCAGGGAGGTCTCACCTCCCTGGTCCTGCCGGGGAGGTGGAAGAGAAACTATACCAGTCTGGTCCTGACTATGTGGCAATGGATTAAAAAAAAAGAGCTCCCAAATCTGCATTTTCTTAAGCCGTGCGAGGGAAGTAACGAAAAGGTTGATAAACTTTTCATCATCCTGCTAATACATTGTATTGCAATTTCTCTGTTAATTTGATAAAAATTAAAATAAATTTGAATCTTGAATATTGAACCCGTATCTCAGTTTCGTTTTTGCTCTGGCATGTCTGATCATAAACCGCGGCAATGGGCTAAACTGATTAGCAAACTAAAAAATGGTTATACTTTCCAATTTTTTCTCTGTCTCTTCTTTCTTTCTTTATATCAACAACAACCTTCAAGCTATTATATTATGTAGACATGTAGACAATTATATTCCGTTCTTGCGAGTTGAACTGAATCAAATGTATTTTTTCTGTTCTATAATCCTAGTGTAACTTTTCAAACTTGCGAAGGAAAAACAGAGGACATGTGATCAACACTTTGTACCTTGAAAGACAAAACCTAATGGATCTGGAAATCACCTGGTTCCCAATTTTCCTCCAGCAAACGTGATTTTACATCGCAGTGAAATGTTCAACGGATGTTGACACAGAAAGTTCGTATATATAAAAAAAAAACAACAACCGGAAGGCTAAATATTTTCTTGCTATATTAGGTATACGCTAATATGATTATTTTGTTGCTGTTATAGGCCTAGGTATAGACGATTGTGATTAATTATCTTCTCTCCTTGTGAACACATTCTTTTCCGTAATCTTTCTTCGATGACAGACTCCTCCTTCTCACTCAGTATTAGTATCGGTGACCCGCTTCTCCCGTGCGTCTATCGGGGAATTCCCTACCTGCATGGGGAGAGCTGGAAGGTAGACGAATGTACAACATGTAACTGCGACAATGCCACATTAACGTGCGTCATAGAGTCTTGTCAGCCTGCCGTCTGCGAGTACCCAACAAAACCTGAGGGAGAATGCTGCTTTATCTGCCCGAACGGTGAGTTTTGATCAACTGCCATTATATAGATAAGGCTACAATATGCAGCATCAGTCTTGGCATCGAATAAGTGCAAAAACAGGCATACAGGCCATGCACTCAATATTCATCTGGAGAGGTATCAAATTTATGAATGTCAAAATGGACAGAAAATTTTTAGTGGGAAAATTGCAAATCCAGTAAGTGTGAACAGACTTGTAGAGTCAAATCTTACAAACGCGGGAAAAAAAAATCATAAGAATTGGATCAGAACTACGCAAACGAAGTTTGGACATTTTGTTAACTTTCACAATGTAGTTTTTTAACAATAAGTATGAACACTTATATTAATGAGTTATCGGCTTCACAACTTATTGCCTTAGGTTTGTAAAAACAAATATCATAAAATGTCATAAAATGATGTGTATGCGTATGTTTGTGTATGTAGGTATATAAATGCATTTTACCCACATCCTGTGACTGATTTTTGAAGTTATATTCAGCCAAGAATAACAATATGCAGTTATATTCTTCACTTATATGCAGAAGAACTGGATTTTCGTCAGTTTTTGTATACTGCCAATGGAAACTAGCAAAGACTTCACAATTGCGTGTGTTCTATTTACATGTTTAGTGCATATCCAGATGAACTGGTAAACTGATATCATATACCAAAGCTCAAGTATGGAAAAGCAAAACACACAAACAAATTAAAACAAACTCTTAATTATTCACTGTTGAAAAAAAAAATCGTGAAGTAAAATTTACATAATCAATAATGTCTATACAGTATCTGGTTTATTCAAGCTGTGTAAATCAGTTAGTACATTTTCGCATTTCTAATTTTATGCATCCTCTATCTGTCTTTGTACAATTAAGTGCATACGGAAGAAACGCAAATAACTCAAGAATCAGAAGTTGGATCTACGGAAAGAATCATGAAGTCAAAATGGTTTATTATGTATTATCCAACCTGTGTAAATCAATCAAATAATATTTCGCCTTTCTTTAGAATTCTAGTTCAATGCAATCTCTCTACATCAGCAGAACCTACTGAAGAAACACCAACTCCTCAAGAATCAAAAGCTGGAACAGGGGAAGGCGAAATTACTGACGATGAGAAGGAAATGTGATGTCTTGCATAGTAAATAGAGAAAATCATGCGATGCAAGTAGGTTCAGAGTAATGTCTGTTTACAATTGGTTAGACTGCCCCTTGATGGCACTCATACACTTACAAAATACGCATAAAATTATATAAGAAGCATATTTTACTGAACATGGTTATACAAAACTGTGTACATGAGAAATAAGTGTAACTTTTCAAACTGGCGAAGGGAAAACAGAGGACATATTGTCAACACTTTGAACCTTTAAAGACAAAACCTAATGGACTTGGAAATCACCTGGTTTCGAATTTTCCTCCAGTAAACGTGATTTTACATCGCGGTGAAAGGTTCAACGGATGTTGACACAGAAAGTTCGTGTATATATTCAGAAAAAAACCCCGGAAGGCTAACTATTGTCTTGCTATAATAGGTATACGCTAATATAGTTATCTTGTTGCTGTTATAGGTATAGACGATTATGATTAATTATCTTCTTTCCTTGTGAACACATTCTTTTCTGTAATCTTTCTTCGATGACAGACTCCTCCTTCTCACTCAGTCTTAGTAGCGGTGACCCGCTTCTCCCGTGCGTCTATCGGGGAATTCCTTACCTGCCTGGAGAGAGTTGGAAGGCAGACGAATGTACAACATGTAATTGCGACAATGCCGCAACAACGTGCGTCATAGAGTCTTGTCAGCCTGCCTTCTGCCTGTACCCAACAAAACCTGAGGGAGAATGCTGCTTTATCTGCCCAGATGGTAAGTTTCAATCAACTGCAATTATAAAGATAATGCTACAATATGCAGCATTAGTCTCGGCATCGAATAAGTGCAAAAACAGGCATACAGGCCATGCACTCAATATTTATCTGGAGAGGTATCACATTTATTAATGTCAAAATGGACAGAAAAAATTTAGTGGAAAAATTGCAAATCCAGACGACCGATGACAAAGAAGTGTGAATAGACTTGTAGAGTCAAATTTTACAAACGCAACGGGGAAAAAAAATCATAAAAATTGGATCAGAACTACGGAAACGAAGATTGGACATTTTGTTAACTTTCACAATGTAATTTTTGAACAATAAGTATGAATATTTATATTGATGAGTTATTGGCTTCACAACTTATTGCTTTAGGTTTGTAAAAACAAATATCATAAAATGTCCGTGATGTGTATGCGTATGTTTGTGTATGTAGGTATTTAAATGCATTTTACCCACGTCCTGTAACTGATTTTTGAAGTCATATTCAGCCAAGAATAACAATATGCAGTTATATTCTTCACTTATATGCAGAAGAACTGGATTTTCGTCAGTTTTTGTACACTGCCCATGGAAACTAGCAAAGACTTCACAATTGCGTGTCTTCTATTTACATGTTCAGTGCGTATCCAGATGAACTGGTAAACTGACATCATGTACCAAAGCTCAAGTATGGAAAAGCAAAACACACAAACAAATAAAAACAAAGTCTTAATAATTCACTGTTGAAAAAAAATCATCGTGAAGTAAAAATGATATAATAAATAATGTCTATATAAATATGGTTTATTCAAGCTGTGTAAATCAGTTAGTGCTTTTTTCGCATTTCTAATTTTATGCATCCTCTATCTGTCTTTGTACAATTCAAGTGCATACGGAAGAAACGCAAATACCTCATGAATCAGAAGTTGGATCTAGGGAAAGAATCATGAAGTCAAAATGGTTTATTATGTATTATCCAACCTGTGTAAATCAATCAAATAATATTTCGCATTTCTTTAAAATTATAGTTCAATGCATTCTCTTTACATCAGCAGAACCTTCTGAAGAAACAGCAACTCCTCAAGAATCAAAAGCTGGAACAGGGGAAGGCGAAATTACTGACGGTGAGAAGCAAATGTAATGTCTTGCATAGTAAATAGAGAAAATCATGCGATGCAAGTAGGTTCAGAGTAATGTCTGCCTACAATCGATTAGACTGCTCCATGATGGCACTCATACACGCACAAAAATACGCGTACAAATTATATAAGAAGTATATTTTACTGAACATGGTTATACAAAACTGTGTACATGAGAAATAAGTGTAACTTTTCAAAGTTGCGATGAAAAAACAGAGGACATGTTATCAACACTTTGTACCTTGAAAGACAAAACCTAATGGATTTGGAAATCACCTGGTTCCCAATTTTAATCCAGTAAACGTTATTTTACATCGCAGTGAAAGGTTCAACGGATGTTGAAACAGAAAGTTCGTATATATATTAAAAAAAACACCCGGAAGGCTAACTATTTTCTTGCTATAATAGGTATACGCTAATATAGTTATCTTGTTGCTGTTATAGGTATAGACGATTATGATTAATTATCTTCTTTCCTTGTGAACACATTCTTTTCTGTAATCTTTCTTCAATGACAGACTCCTCCTTCTCACTCAGTCTTAGTAGCGGTGACCCGCTTCTCCCGTGCGTCTATCGGGGAATTCCTTACCTGCATGGAGAGAGCTGGAAGGAAGACGAATGTACAACATGTAACTGCGACAATGCCACAACAACGTGCGTCATAGAGTCTTGTCAGCCTGCATTCTGCCTGTACCCAACAAAACCTGAGGGAGAATGCTGCTTTATCTGCCCAGATGGTAAGTTTCAATCAACTGCAATTATAAAGATAAGGCTACAATATGCAGCATTAGTCTCGGCATCGAATAAGTGCAAAAACAGGCATACAGGCCATGCACTCAATATTTATCTGGAGAGGTATCAAATTAATGAATGTCAAAATGGACAGAGAAATTTTAGTGGGAAAATTGCAAATCCAGACGACCGATGACAAGTAAGTGTGAATAGACCTGTATACATAGAGTCAAATTTTACAAACGCAACGGAAAAAGAAAATTATAAAAAATAGACCAGAACTACGCAAACGAAGTTTAGACATTTTGTTAACTTTCACAATATAGTTTTTGAACAATAAGTATGAATATTTATATTGATGAGTTATTGGCTTCACAACTTATTGCTTTAGGTTTGTAAAAACAAATATCATAAAATGTCCGTGATGTGCATGCCTATGTTTCTGTGTGTAGGTATTTAAATGCATTTTACCCACGTCCTGTGACTGATTTTTGAAGTTATATTCAGCCAAGAATAACAATATGTAGTTATATACTTCACTTATATGGAGAAGAACTGGATTTACGTCAGTTTTTGTATGCTGCCAATGTAAACTAGCAAAGACTTCACAATTGCGTTTCTTCTATTTACATTGTTCAGTGCATATCCAGATGAACTGGTACACTGACATCATGTACCAAAGCTCAGGTATGGAAAAGCAAAACACACAAACAAATAGAAACAAACTCTTAATAATTCACTGTTGAAAAAAAATCGAGAAGTAAAAATGATATAATAAATAATGTCTATGTAATATATGGTTTATTCAAGCTGTGTAAATCAGTTAGTACTTTTTTCGCATTTCTAATTTTATGCATCCTCTCTCTGTCTACGTACAATTCAAGTGCATACAGAAGAAACGCAAATACCTCATGAATCAGAAGTTGGATCTAGGGAAAGAATCATGAAGTCTAAATCAGTGGCGGATCCAGGGAGGACCGCAACCGGCGCACGCCCCCCCCCTTTATTTTTTGTTGAAACAAAAGAAATAAAAAGAAAAAATGGGGGAGGAGTGCGTGCCCCCCCCCCCCTTAATTTTGTAAACGCGCCCCCTCTTTACGAAATTCCTGGATCCGCCCCTGAAAATGGCTTATTATGTATTATCCAACCTGTGTAAATCAATCAAATAACATTTGGCATTTCTTTAAAATTCTAATTCAATGCATTCTCCCTCCCACATAACTAGAACATACGGAAGAAACACCAACTCCTCAAGAATCAAAAGCTGGAGCAGGGGAAGGCGATGATACTGAGGGTGAGAAGAAAATGTGATGTCCTGCATAGTAGATAGAGAAAATCATGCGATGCAAGTAGGTTCAGAGTAATGTCTGCCTACAATTGGTTAGATTGCTTCTCAATGGCACTCGTACACTTACAAAAAGACGCATGAAATTATGTAAGAAGAACAGTGTACTGAACATGGCTACACAAAACTGTGTACATGAGAAATAAGTGTAACTTTTCAAACTTGAGAAGGAAAAACAGAGGACATGTTTATCGACACTTTGTACCTTTTAAGACAAAACCTAATGGATTTGGAAATCACCTGGTTCCGAATTTTTCTCCAGCAAACGTGGTTTTACATCGCGGTGAAAGGTTGAACGGATGTTGACACAGAAACTTCGATTATATAAAAAAAAAACCCGGAAGGCTAAATATTTTCTTGCTATATTAGGTATACGCTAATATGGTTATCTCGTTGGTGTTATAGGTATAGACGATTATGATTAATCATCTTCGGTCCTTGTGAACACATTATTTTCTGTAATCTTTCTTCGAGGACAGATCTCTTCTCACTCAGTGTTAGTAGCGGTGACCCGCTTCTCCCGTGCGTCTATCACGGAATTCCCTACCTGCATGGGGACAGCTGGAAGATAGACGAATGTACAACATGTAACTGCGACAATGCCACATTAACGTGCGTCATAGAGTCTTGTCAGCCTGCCTTCTGCGAATACCCCATAAAACCTGAGGGAGAATGCTGTTCTGTCTGCCCAGTTGGTGAGTTGTTGTTGTTGTTTTTGTTTGTTTTTTTGATCAGCGTAACTTTTTTCCGACTTTCTAACTATACAGAACAACGGAATCAGCCTCGGCATCGTATATTAAAGTGCAAAAACACGCATACAGGCCATGCACTCAACAGATATCTGGAGAGCTATCAAAAATATGAATGTCAAAAATGGACAAAAAAATCTCATTGAAAATTGGAAATCCAGACGACCGATGACAAGTAAGTGTGAATAGACTTGTGGAGTGGAATTTTACATACACAATGAAAAAAAAAATCATAAAAATTGAATCAGAACTACGGAAACGAAGTTTGGATATTTTGTTAACTTTCAAAATGTAGTTCTTGAACAGTTAGTATGAATATTTATATTGATGAGTATTGGCCTCACAACTTATTGCTATAACTTCGTACGAACAAATATCATGAAGTTCCGGGGTTGTGTGTGTGCGTTTATGTGTGTGTGTGGGTGTATCTGCATGTGTATATACAGTATGAATATTCAAACGCATTTTACCCCATTCTGTGACTGATTTTTAAAGTTATGTTCAGCCAAGAATAACAATATGCGGTTATGTTCTTCACTTTTTTTTCCAGAAGAACTGTTTTTTCGTCACTTTTGTGTACACTGTCAATGGAAACAAGCCAAGACTTCACAATTGCGTGTCTTCTATTTACATTGTTCAGTGCATATCCAGATGAACTGGTAAACTCACATCATGTACCAAAGCTCCACTATAGAAAAGAAAAAAAACACACACACAAAAAAAAAAAACACACACACAAATATCTGTTAGCAATTAACTGTTAAAAAAAAAACAACAACCGTGAAGTAGATATGGCATGATTGATAATGTCTGTGTAATATATGACTTAGTCAACCTGTGTGTAAATCAGTATTTTTTTTTCGCATATCTAATTTCATGCGTTGTCCATCCGTCTGTACATTTCAAGAGCATACGGAAGAAACGCCACCACCTCAAGAATCAGAAGTTGGATCCAGGGAAGGCGACATTACTGAGGGTGAGAGGGAGATAAAATTTGTCACATAATTCATTATAAAACATTAGTGGAAAATTGAGCAAAGAAAATGGGGTTCCATCGGGTTTCGAACCCGAGACCTCCGGTGCTCTAAAGACTGGGATACAGAAAGCCTTGTAGTTCAGTGTTCGTCCAAGGAACCCCTAATTCTCAGTGCTGGATTGGTCAAAAGCTATAGCAGTGTGTTTGTGTGTGCACAAATGCACACTCTTGAACCTGTCATAAACCCGAAGGATAACTCATCTTGGGGATAAATGCGAGGGATTACCGAAGTGATGCAGCTTCGTTGCTCAGCTTTCCACTGATAAATTATATTCATTTCTGGTCAGTTTTCTTCTGCTTAGGTTTGTTCTTTCTTTTCTTTGCTCAATTTGCCACTAATAAATTATATTCATTTCTGGTCAGTTTTATATTGTTTACGTTTGTCATATATAAAATTAAATGCAAAACAAACAAATTTACGATAAGTTATTATTGGTCGAGGGTATTATCCAACCAGACTGAACTCAAAGCAATGTTGGCCTTTAACAGCAGTGACCAGCCGAAAAACACAGACAGAAAAATCGATATGTACTTGGAGAACTTTAAAGTATGACAAGGACCAATATGATGTGTGTGAACGCTAGCGTATGCTTTTGCGCATGAGTACGAGCGTGTGTCAAGTCCCTATAAGCATGTGCAAGGAGATTTTATACATGGAGTTCCAACTGGCTGTAATTATTCAAACAGTTGTCAGATTTCTACTGATGTACTAAAGAATATCACAGGTATACTTGTGCCTTTGATGATTGATATTCGACGCCGCCGTCTTGCTGAGCAATCTGAAGATTCATTTTGAACGTTATCATAATGTTGGCCATATTTTGCTTATTTATTTATTAAATGAAATGAAATTTCACTTAATGATGAAGCACGTAAAACAAAAGTCAACTCGGCCCAGAAATTTGAGCAAAAGCATAAATCAGAGCTGTATCATTGAAAATGTTTAAAACTGCACCATCCTGAAAAGCTGGTTTTATCACTTTTCCGCTATAATTTTCACAAATGAAACTAATATGGAATAATTTTCAAGTGTAATTCATTGATAGATATATCAGATTAGTGCCCGAGTATGCCCAGTCGAGTAATTTTCATCTTTATTTCAGCATTTTTTGCTCAATTTCTGTTCGCGCATCCTCGTGTCTGTGCTACCTACCTTTTACAAGAAGGGATAGCGAAAAGTAATTACCATCACAAAGACATATCTTCCTTTGAAAGTGGCTGGGGATTATGCAATGAGACACGAGTCAATTGTCTTCGTATCTGCGCGGCAGATCCTGTTTGGCACATGCTTAAAATATTTTTGAGCGGCGGCTTCGAACATCTATAGCAAAGGAAATAAGACGGTTGTGACTCCATTCTGTAGAACCTCCTTGGTATGTGTTCATGTGCACTAATCCACATCATGTGAGTATGTACTCTAAAAGAGCGAAAAAAAAGGGAAGTTGTACACATGCATTGTCAGCTTTGGTGTAGATGCAAGTGTGTCCACAACGCCGGTATTCGTTTACGTATCGATTACATAATACCCTTTCCCAAAATATTTGGGTTACGATGTGCAATGCGGAGTATATAAATGTGTATGCTTGTGTGGGTGTATGAAAATATGTGATGCATGTGCCAAAGTTTTTGCAAAAGGGAGGTGTACTCTCTCTAAAAAAAATAGAGTGAAAATATTCACTCTTAAAGGAGTGAATTCAAAAAAGAGTGAATTTAGAGTGAAATTGGAGTGAATTTTGAGAGAAAATGTTCATTTTCACTCATTTTGGAGTGGCCTCAAGGTCACTCGAAGATTTTGGAGTGATCCCTGAGGTCACTCTAAAACGAGTGAAAATGAACATTTTCACTCAAAATTCACTCCAATTTCACTCTAAATTCACTCTTTTTTGTATTCACTCCTTTAAGAGTGAATATTTTCACTCGATTTTTTTTTAGAGAGTACGCTGTATGTGAGGGGTAAAAATGTCCAGTGTGTTCAAGAGTGTAATTGTATCCATTTTTATTTGTATCACAATACCCTGAATGTTTTAATGTCTGACGGTTTTCAATGTTATATCTGTGTTTTGGAAATTGAGCTTTAAAATGAATAAGCAATGCTACAATGTCATCGTATAATTATATCTGTTCTGTAATGTAGGGTTTTTTTTCATAAGCAATTTGTATGTTGTATTACTGTGTAAACTACCTCAATTCGGCCTTGTTAGGCTGCCATGGTAGTTGTTTTTCAAACCAGAAATAAATAAATGAATATATGAATAAATAAATATTGCGAATAAAAGACAAGTAGGTAGGTCCCAATGGGGCATTCGTTCAAACATCGTATCATTGCGGTGAGATGGCTAGGGGAAGTGAAAGTACCGCTGCCCAATAAAATAAAAATCAAATCAAATCCCAGGCTAGTTCATTCTCTTCCTGTGATGTTCGTGATGATACAAATCGGGCATTAAATGTCACTCACGGAAAATAACAGTACAAAATATATAAATAAGCAAATAAGAGTAAAATCCTTGTAAATAATGCATTGTTGAAAAAAAAATACAGTTAAGTCCAGATGGTTTGATTGAATACGATTCTGTTTGTACTAAGCCCACCCGAGTAAAGAAATCATGTAAAGCTTGACTCGGATTTCTAATTTCATGCATTTTCTCTATGTTACAATGCGGATGAAACGCCACAACCTCAAGAATCAGAAGTTGGTGATCAGAAGTTTGATGTATATATATATATCTGTATACATGTATTACATATATCTTTTTTGTTTATATATATATATATATATATATATATATATATATATATATATATACAAATGGGAACTAAGTAAGTTGAGGGTGCTATAAATATAGTTTATACAACCAAAGAGTGAGTCCTATTGACCGTGGCAGTGAAAAAGTGCACCCAATTCTGCATTTTCTTCTGCCTTGAGAAGGAAGTATTTAACAGGCTGGTAAAGCCGTGTCTCTGAAATTGATCAAACTAGAATGATAATTAGTTTAGAAGAACCCAGCTCCCAATTTGCTCTGGCCAGTCTGATTGTAAACGCGGCAATGGGCTAAACTGATAAGCAAACTAAAAATATGGCTATACCGTGCATCTATTCCGTAGGCATGTGCACAATTATATCCTCTTTTTTGACACAATCAAATACATTTTTTTTCTGCTTT
This sequence comes from Diadema antillarum, assembly GCF_040938485.1. NCBI lineage: Eukaryota > Metazoa > Echinodermata > Echinoidea > Diadematoida > Diadematidae > Diadema > Diadema antillarum. The sequence goes on along the minus strand of NW_027270968.1, from coordinate 222,110 downwards.
ATAATCCCTTTTTCATGACAGACTCCTTCTTACTCAGTCTTAGTAGTGACCAGCCACAGCCGTGCATCTTTCTGGGAAATGGCCGCTACCTGCATGATGAAATCTGGAAGTTCGACAGATGTACAACATGTCACTGCGACGATGGCACAACAACGTGCGTAATAAAGTCTTGTCAGCCTGCCTTCTGCAAGAACCCCATAAGACCCGAGGGAGAATGCTGTTTTATCTGCCCGAAAGGTAAGTTTTAGATCAACTGCGTACTCATGCTGCATAATATGCACCATCACTTGTTTCGATTACCTACTGACGGAACGCGATCCAGTGTCAAATCCTACAAGCACAAGAGTGATTTTTTTTTCTAATTATTGGTAATAAATACGGGAATGATGAAGCTTTCAAGTTTTGCGAATTTTCACAACGCAGTGCTTGAAAAGTCAGAATTAATACATGTATTGAAATGGATGACGTCTTCATCTTCGCAATATATTAGAGGACCTAGTAGAATGTTACAGTTTGTACAAAAGGAAACATAAAAATTTCTTGCTATAGTGTGAGCGTGTGTGTGTGTGTGTGTGTGTGTGTGTGTCCATATTCAAACGCAATTAGGGACGTCTCGATTTCACTTCCTGCTGGAGGAGATGGAGGGCCATGACGTCATATCAGTACAGAGATGCCAAGTTCAAAAAACTTTTATGAGTGAGATTTTCATGACTCGGCGTTTCGGCGCTCGCGCGCATGCGCGCGCGAACGAGGAGGGTGACACCCCTCCCATGGTACGAAGCTTTTTCAAATCATTAGCTCTTAATGATGCGATCTGGTGCATACTTAAGTGACTATTTCTCACTAATTTTGAAAGACAAAAGGGAAATATACCTTCAATTGCAACTATCACTTTAATCCTTTGAGCTATGCTCCTTATTTTTGGCCCGAATTGCAGACTTCACCCGATGCGTGAGAAAAATGGGTGCCATGCGTGAGATCGTGAGACAGGCCGGTGGAAAGCTTTAGTCTCACGCAGAATGCGTGAGACTTGGTAGCTCTGTCAGTACGTTGTGAACGGCGTGCACTGAAATTTGAAATGAATAATATTTAAGGAGACCTCTGAAATTACTATGTGAGCCTCCTACCCATGCATTCTTATGGTGAGGCTATTGTCATCAACAGTGTTCAGTGTAATTTGTTTTTTCAGACTATTGGTTTCTCTGCACAACGACCACAATAAATTCTGCAAATCTACACATTGAGCTGTTGATATTTGTACTACATCGCAGTGTGGAATTAGGAAATGTCGTCTGAAATGCCCCTTTTAACGAAACATGTGAACTACGTACAGCAATTGGAAACTGCTCTTGTATCCATACACGTCCACGCAATCAACGAGTCCCTATATCACAATGCCCCACAGTGCGACTGATCTTTTCTCTGTTTCTTGGAGTTTGTATTCATCCGTGAATAACATTATGTTCTACAAAATTGCTTGATTGGTTGTGATTGTATATGAACCTGTTCAAATCATGCAATACTGTTTAGTAATTTCTAATTCCATACATTCTCTCTACATCACTAGAGCATACGGAAGAGACACCCATATCTCAAGAATCAGATGTCGGCACTCAAGAAGGCAGCAATACTGAGGGTAAGAAGAAAATGATATGTCCTGCGTATTACTGTCATCAGGGAGATGACACCTTCCTGCTGTCAACAACCAAACCTCCACTGTGGAAAAGCAAAAGAAAAAAACAAACAAACAAAAATAAACCCCAGAAAAATATCTGTAAATAATGCACTGTTGAAAAAAAAATGTCTGGATTGATAATGTTTGTGTAATAAATATATATTACTTTGTCAATCTGAATATGTGAATCAGTCAGTACTGTTTCGGCTTTCTAATTTCATGCATTCTCTATACATTTCAAGTGCATACGGAAGAAACGCCAACACCTCAAGAATCGGAAGTTGGATCCAGGGAAGGCAACAATGGCGAGGGTAAGAAGAAAATATAATGTCTCGGATATATACAATTAAGTAAAAATATGTCTAGTTAGTAGGTTAAGGCCGAGGGAGTTATCAAACCAAATAATACGTGAATCGATGTTGGTCTTTAAATGCAGAAAAAACACACAACAAACAGTTAAGAAATATTCCGAGAAAATAAAAAGATATGCATGTCAAAAGCAATATCTTTTAAAAGATGATTGACTTTTTAAAGGTGATTTCCAAACCAAAACAAAGTTAGTTCGAAGAGATAGAGTCAAACCTGTTAAAGGGGCATTCCAGACGATTTTCATCATGTCACACAATATATAGTACATATCGGCAACTCCTATAGATTTATGGAATTTATTGTGGTTCTTGAGCAGAGAAATTGATAGTCTGAAAACTCAGAAACAAATTACACTGACTAGTGTTGATGACATGGGAGCTTCACATATTTCAGAAATGTAGCACTGTAATTCCGTTATTATACCGTCTCCTTAACAAGTCCACTTGTGCGAAATCTATTTTTTTTCCCGCTTCGTTGAGTCCCAACTCATGCAGTCTTATGGTGAGGCTACCATGTGATCATCCTTGCTCATTGTAAATTTTGAAAACATTCTTATTTTCACTCCAATTATATACTATAAATTAAAAGACTCTGTACTCAGTACAACTAATTTATAGCTGTTCAATGTAAAAGTCTAATAATCATCCGGAGGTAGAACAAATTTCATCGAAGTTGGATCACAATGACGGAATTGATGAAGATGTGAAGTTTTGATAATTTCATCAATGCAGTTCTTGAGCAGTCAGGATGGAAATTTATACCGGGGAGTTGGTGACGTCATTGCCTCATCACTTACCGTGTAGTTTGTACAAACAAAATATGAGATTCATCGATATTCAAATAATTGATATTCATCGCAAGCCTTCAAAGCTTTGTGTTTGTCAAGACGCAACTATTTGGTGTACAATGCATGCATAAAATCCGAATATATCATGTATACAGAGCTGGCGTATTGGTTGTCTCGAGAAAGGTGTAACCATTGATAAATTGTATTAATGAGATGTAACATGTTTAACTATATTCTTTCTAGATCCATGCCCCCTTTCTCTTGGTACCGGTGTTAACCCAGCTTCTTCTTGTCAGCAATTGAGAGAAGAATGCGACAAACCCAGCGGTCGTTACGTAATCGGAAACAAAGTTTTCTCTCTTGAGGTAGGCGATCAGAGATCTTGGAAAATTAAATAACTGGGTCTTTTAAGTCAACATTTTTTCTTCCTAAAAGTATCACCAATTACCAATTCAGTGTATCATAGAGATAAGAAATGACAACATTAAGTAGATCACCGCAATACTGTTCCTGCATGTGGCTTCACGCTCAATTAAATTCAAATACATGTAGTGTATTACTCTTTTTTTCAACCATTACTTGAATGTTTCAGAGGTCATTTCATAAGGTTAATCAGAATTGTGATATTTATCATACCAATCGATGAAAATCAGCAAAAGGAGGATGATGTCTTTACCGTAAGTGTGATTTGAATCCTTAATTGACATACAGCGTCAGGCTTATTGAGGTATATTACGATCGGCTGTAACCTTCTTTTCGTGCAATAGGTCTATTGTGAAATGGACCTTCTGGGAAAAGCCTGGGTCCGTTACGGCATGTCTAATATGGGAGACGTCTGGAAGTTTGTAGAGGAGAAGGAGACCGAGGCCAAGCTTGAGATCATCTCTTTGTCCAGCATCGAGCAGATGATAAAACTAAACTTCACCAACTTCCACGTCGAGACAGATGTTGACTTCAAGTTGAGAGCCTACGACAGTGTGAATCCATCTCGTCTGACGATGCGAACTATTCCAGAGTTGACGCAGAAGACGGTCTACATTGACGGTTTTGCTGAAGATCGCATCAAGATCAAGTTCTACAAGCAAAGCGGTGAGTAAGACTCTTAATGATTGCTAATTCTCAGATGCAATACCGAGACTGTAGTACAGAATTAGTGAAATCCGTCCACGTACTGTTGGACATTACAGAACTCTATTGTGTTCAACTATTACACGCTTGTTGACATTGTATAACACTAGCTTTATCAAATCAATCATTTTTTTTTTTTTGGGGGGGGGGCGCATGCATATATGATGTACAGATTATAAAAAGAAGCGTCAGATTACAACCATTTAGATGTGTTGGACAGACTGAAAACTCGTAACCATGGAAGCGTTTCATCATGGAATTCTAAATATTATAAAAGGAAGAGAGGACGCGGAAAGACTTAGGAAAAAAGTGTATTGGGGAATTTGTACGTACGAATGTACAGAACAGATAATTAGAAATTTTATATATTCGTTTGTCTGTGATAACTAATGACCGGCACCCAATCAGTGCAACTGAACATGTGGTAAATTCATTTTCTGTCAGTATTGTAATGTGTGCCTATGCTATCTATGGCCCTAAAGGCGTCACAATGAAGCTGCGCTCTCATAGTTGAATAAAATATTTGCATTAAAAAATACTTCAAGAGAACCTTTACAGGTTTTCATCCTCTCTTTTGACTTTGTGGTTCTTCCGAAGGATAAATCTATTGTTTTCAATGTGCTTCCGTTTACATTGTGTTTGTATGCAGTCGATGCCATCCAGTGTATACCAGGCAGGAGTCAGCAGGGTGAAGGGAAACTTTCAAGCAAATGCGGGTACGGTGGGACGCCCCCAGATTACAGCAGTTCTGAGCCGATGTTCTTCCAATCTGTTCATTTCTTGCCCTGGGCACCATCTGCAAGACTGGTACGCCTTTCTCAGGGGAAACGCCAACGGAACGTGTACACCTGGAATGGAACTTACTACTTCGTGTATGCCAGAAACTAATTGCCAAATGTATTTTGATGACATGGTTTGTAGATATGACCCCACTTCGTGTGAGCATAAGAAACAAAGAAAGAAGCAGTATTACGCTTTCTTAGATTGCATAATGTTTCCTCTTTTGTGACTTAAAATAGAAAAGAAAAACCCAAACATGCATCAAAATCAGGTGGTTCTAAGGTAACATCCAGTGCAACCATCGTCTATATACCAGAATCACATGATAAACTGCATGCTGTGCATTCCGTAGGAAAAATTGATTTATTAAAGTACTTGCCCATGAGAAAATCTTTGAAATTCTCGTAAATGATTTAATTTCTTGTTTCTTTTGCATTCTGTTCCTGCTGCTCTTTTCACAAGTACATAACTACACAATAACATACATACATGATATAAAGTGAAGTTTTATTGATTTTGTACTTGTGGAGATAGCCAATCTATTTTTGGCATACTGTCTTCTCCAATTGTGATGCCATATCTTTATTCTAGTGTTTGTTCTTGCTCCTGATAGGATATATTGATTGATTTTGATTTCATAAATGTTTATAGTTTCATTAAGTCATTATTTATTCTCTTGTGTATTTTCTGAAGGTCCCATACCCTACAGGCTTTGCTTTTTATGGGACCTTCCATTTCCATTCCAATCCTCGTATTATGCATATGTATACCTTAGAACATGAATTTATGTTGTTACTCGTGATCACAGTTACGTTTGTATGTTTTTTTTCAAATTGTTACAAATATGTTCTGTTAATGCATTGTATATAATTTTCCCTGTTTATTTAATGGAAATGAAAAAAGAAAGTTAAAGTTTATATTTCCTCAAAACATGTTGTGAAAGAAAAAGTTGAAAGAATAAAACTCAACAGGGTATATTTTCCAATGTGGTTCCTTTTCCTAACATCTCAGTTCAATTTATGTATTGAATTCTACATTGTGTGTGCTTTGGGGCGTGTGCTCGCACGTGCGTGTGTGTGTATGTGTGTGTGTGTGCACTCATGTCTGTATGTGTAGATGAGAAAACATGGACAAATAATGATAGAATGGTATGAGTGGTTTTAGATTCAAAATATTATGAAGTGAAGATACTACATATGAATCAAGAATGTATTCCTAAAACCTGTTAGTTGGGAGATGTTTCATAAACAGTGTGCATGAATGTTGAGCTCATTATTATTTTTTTTAATAGGAACATTAATTGCTATATAATGTGAAGATAGCGTCTCAAAGGGTGACACACTTGCTCCTGTGGCAATTGCTTCAGTTTAATTTCTTCAATACCTCGGAGTAAGGGTTAGGGCTGCGATAGAACTTGAGGTTTAATAGTTTCTTGTGAGGATTAGGATTGAGGGTTAGGTTTGTGGGTAGAATTTATGCTTTGATTACTGTGCGGATATTTCATTGGAACATTATTATCGCAGGAGATGAATGCTTCGCGGCGTTATAAAGTAATCAAATTGAATAAATATCCCTACAAATGCTCTTTATATGCCACACCCCAACAATATGAAATTATTGTAAAGTTACAGTAGCTAATTGAAATTATTGTAATTCTTGCAAAGTTACAATTGAAGGGGTCGGTGGAATATAGTGCTTACCCACACTTTTGTCAAAATTGAGTTACATGCATTTTCATAATCCTTATCCTTCACTCTAACCTCCGTGAAAATATCGTATTTGAATTCAACCAATAAGATGGTAAAAAAATGCATGCATTCATGTTTTATTAATGTACAATGTATGGACTTTCCAAAGATTTAACAGCGATTATCTCAATATAACTATTGTGTGGGTTAGCACTATATTGCACCGACCCCTTCAATTGTCTCAAACCTACAATAATTACTTGGGCAAGTGTTTAATAGGCTATGTACTGAGTGGCCCACATTCCTACAAGCTTGCCGTCTACGAGGGTCCCTCTTTTCCATTAACGCAGTTATTTTGAAAGAATAGTTCCATACTATGCTTAATTTTCTTTTTTGTTGGAATACATTCTACTTTTTTTTTCGAATCTGTATCGATGTCAAATATGTGTTTCATTGGAAATGAAATTGAATTGAAAAGGTGTAGATAATAGAGTGAAGTAAACACAATTTACAATGAAGGAAATATATAAAGTCGCACACACTGATTTTGCGTGAGGACTGTAAATAAGTGAAATGGGTCAACCTAGCCGAACTTGACTTGTTCATATTTTCTGAAAGAGCGGGTCTTCTTTTACATTATTCTAAAATTTGGTATCATAAAACGGGCAGGAAAGTGTGTTTTTTAACAGTCTATCTCGAGCATTTTCTGTAGAATAGTGTGATTAGGTGTTTCCTTAGAATCCCTTTTTCATTTCTGAAAAACCTTGTCCACAGTCTTCACTTTCAACTCTAATAACTTTTGAAAGGATAGGGCTACTGCTTTGAAAGTTGGCATCAAGTATGGACAGAATGTGTTAATGATGCATGCTAAATTTCAGTTTAATTTGATAATCCCTTCATTGTTGTCACTCTGGTGGTTTACTTCCTGTTTTTTGTCCCATTCATCGCATAGCCAGCACGGTTTGGAAAAGATTAAGCGCTTGAATAGACACTGTACTTCAGAGCCTCTTTTCTCAGTTCACACTTTTCCTGAGTTTGTGCTTTCTTTCCATTATTTAGATAGGTTAAGAGAGTCCATTTGATTTGAGTTATACATCATTTTAAAGCTTAAAGTCTGCTCTTTCAGAATATGGTCTTAACTAAAAATTCATGTCTGGCGACTTTTTGTTTGTTTTGAGGTGCAGTGTCACATATTGTATATATACATATGTATATATATATACATATATATACATATATATATATATTTATATATATCATATACATATATATGTATATATATTTGTATATATCATATATATATATATATGTATATACATGTACCGTATATATATATATATATATATTTATATATATACATATTTGTATATATATATATGTGTGTGTGTATATATATATATACGTATCAATATTTGGATATGTATTGAATCGGTGCCAGTTGAAGAAGCACCAAATTGTGGTAAATATGAAAAGAGCCTACAAAATAACAAAACATCTCGTACAATTCGAATCCTTCATAAAGTTCAGATAACAAAGTCCTCCTCTTAGGCATAAATTCGAAATAAAAAAAAAGGTTCCCTGCGAAATGTATTATCAAAAAAAAAATGAATGGGCGCTGTAATGGAGAAGATGAAAACGAAAAATATAAAGTGAAACTCAGATAAGGTTTGTTTAACCGAAAATGACATGAGGTAGTGGAGAGTGAACACCGTCAGTGCCGATTGGAAATAATGTAGCCAGTGACAGGGATTGTAATAGTATGTAAAGCATATTGAAAATTTGGACAAGGTCTAGGATAGGTCTAGATAAAAATTATCTACAATTATCATGATATTATGTGACCCTGCACCACAAAAATCAACAAAAAGTCGCACGACATGTTTTTTTTTTTAGTTGGGAAGATTCTGAAAGAGAAAACTCTAAACTTTATAATGATACATAACTCGACTGAAAGGGATTGTTCTTACCTATCTAATATTGGAAAGAAAGCACGCACTATGGAAAAGTGTGATCTGAAAAAAAGAGGATCTGAAGCACAAAGTCTATTCAAGGGCTTAATCTTTACCAATTAAACCATGCTACCTGTGCAATGAATTGGAAAAACAAACAGGATGTATACCACCGTAGCAACAACAATAAATGGATTATCGATTAAGCTTACATTACGCATGTTCTATTAATACATTCTGTCCATGATTAATGTAAACTTTCAAAGCAGTAGCATTTTCCTTTCAAAAGTTGTTAGACTTGAGAGTGAAAAGTGTGCAAAGAATTTTCAAGAAATAAAAAAGATCGAGGCCTCTAAGACATACCTGATCACACTACACTATACCTAACTAAAAGGGTTGTACAAAAAACTGCTGAAAAAAAACTTTTTACCGTTCATTTTAACATTCCAAACTAAAGAATAATGTAAAAAAAAAGAGAGGCTCTTTCTGAACAAATGGAAAACTAAAAATTGACTTGGTTTACCGTTTCACCTGTGAGTCATCACGTTAAATCAAGGGGTGCGATTAGTTGTTGGTTTTGTAATGCATGGTCGCTCATAGATCGTTAATACAAAAATGAAAAGTGCCTACTCAACATTGGATATCACGGAGCTTATAGTGTTATAATCATTGCGTTACCAACCCTGAGGAAAAAAAAAGATAAAAGAACCCCCAAAATTTGTGTTTTCATATACAATAATGCAACGCCGTAGTTTTTCAGATTTTAATTTCTATTTTTTTTTCTGCGAGACGATCAAAATCCACTTAAACAAAATATTGAGTAACAGACTATTATAAGAAGAAGTAAAAATTCATTTTGAAAAAAAATAATGAAAACAAAATAGTCACAATACATGCACTAAGCAAAAAAAAAAAGAAGAAGAAGAAAGAAACACTAAGCATTACACACTACACCATTTTGAGGTTATATTTTTCATAGCAGATTTTGGTGAAAATCGATGTACCGTATACCATATTAAAGGTAATTCGCTTGTCTCTCAAGCTAATAGGTCAATACAAGAGAAAACTTTAACATGAGTGAACACATTTGTTTTTGTCCCCCTAGGCACAAAGGTAAGATTAGCAAAAATTGGCACATGTTGCCTTCCATATGCAAATGTTCTTGAAGAAGACAATGACGATACTACGAAAACAACAGTAACAAAATACCAGCTAAACACAATGAGAGACTTGAATGAAATAGCAAAAATAAGTTCTCCTTCTCTTTATCTCTTTAGAACCTAGAAAAAAGCAAAATCGAAAACAAAAGGGGGAGAATAAAAGAATTTTCTGTCAGCTCAAAGTACAAAATGTCATAGGGATTAAAGGCGCAAAAGGCGATCGACGCAACAGAATTTCTTAATTTCACTCTTGTAATTTAGTAACTTGATAATTCATGAGACAACTTAACTCAAGGACTAAATATCATTCAAAATATTCCTAATTTGTTGATGTTGCTACGTCTCTCTTTTCATTTGAATTTGGACTTAATAATAATAATAATAATTGCATTTATATTGCGCTTCATACTGGCGTTTCTAAGCGCACTTGTGCTATTCACACAAAAAGACTAGAAGACTAGAAAACTAGAACACACAATAACATTAACAAAACCAGCATATTAACAGTAACAAAAGGAAAAAGACAAAGAAAGAGAAAAAATACATATGATACAATGATACAATAATCAATAACTGACTGTGTGCGCCTCCAGGAAAAATATATTATAACTGATTAAACAGGTGAGTTTTGAGAAGAATTATAAATGATTCAACAGATGGGGCATTCTGAATTATAAAGAGGGAGTAGTTTATTCCAAAGAGTAGGGGCAATGGAAGAGAATGCTCGGTCACCATAACGGGTTTTTGTACGTGGGCCATGAAGTAATTGGAGTGAGGAAGATGAACGGAGGGGTCTGGCAGAAGCAAAGAGAGGAGCGAAGGGAGACCAGGTTTTAAAGGGAAGGTAAACCCAAAAAGCAATGTGGATTGAGTGAAAGCAGCAACATTAGTAGAACACATCAGTGAAAGTTTGAGGAAAATCGGACAATCGATGCAAAAGTTATGAATTTTTAAAGTTTTGGTGTTGGAACCGCTGGATGAGGAGACTACTAGAGGATATGACGTATGAGTGGACAACAATACAAAGAAAATATAAAGGAAATTCAACAAAAATTCACTTTTCTAGAATAATGAAAGAGCAATGGACCAACCTCTTTCAGAAAGCAGGGGGAATAATTGCTACCCTTAACATATGTCAATATCAAGTTGATGGAATTTGTAATTTTCATGAAAAATGGATTTTTGTAGAATTTTCTTTATATTTTCTTGGTATTGTTGTCCACTCATACGTCATAACCTCTAGTAGACTCCTCGTCCAGCGGTTCCAACACCAAAACTTTAAAAATTCATAACTTTTGCATCGATTGTCCGATTTTCTTCAAACTTTCACTGATGTGTTCTACTAATGTTACTGCTTTCACTCAATCCACATTGCTCTTGGGGTTTATCTTCCCTTTAAAGATATGTGGGTGCAAGATTGCGTGTGATTTTGTACGTCAAAAGTAGGATCTTGAAAGTAATACGGGAATGGACCGGTAGCCAATGGAGTGAGCGGAGAACAGGAGATATATGGTCATGTATCCTATCAAGGGAGACTATAAATCTAGCGGCTGAATTTGGGATACGTTGGAGAGGGGATATGTGAGAAAGAGCAGGGAAATGTGTCTCACCTCCCTGGAAAGAGGGAGGCCAGCAAGGAGGGAGTTGCAGTAGTCATGAACGACGAAGGCATGGACGAGCCGCTCAGCTGATGATTGATCAAGCAGACGCCTAATCTTCCCTATTTTGAAAATTACCCCAAGATGCAGACTTGCAGATGTTTGTGATATGGTGTTTAAGAGTTAAGTGTTTGTCCAAAGTAAACACTTTACATTTTACATGCAATTCTTCATTTTCCACCATTATTTTTAGCCTCTTTTGAACTTGTTGGTTTCAAAGATGTTACAGGGTTCATAGATTTAATTTTGCAACTTAAAGGGATTGTACAGTTATGGTTGAGACCTAATTTCAGGTTTCTAACATTTTTTTTGGTGAGATAATGAGAAACCTCTTATAAAATGTGAAAGAGCATGTAATTCTATGAGCAATTCAACGTTTATTTGATGAAAATTGGTTTTGAAATGGCTGAGATATCAAAAAAGATCTATTCTAATAAAGTGTGGGACCCACACTTTATTACGATCGCTTTGTTTTACTTTGTTTTTTGATGTTTCAGTCATTCCAAACCCGATCTTCATCAAATAAACTTTGAATTCCTCTTAAAATGGTATGTTCTGTACTATATTATAAGTGTTTTCTTGTTATCTCGCAAAAAGTTAAAAACCAAATTCTCATCTCCACCAAAACTGTACTATCCCTTTAATTAATGTTTCTTATAGGGTTAAATTTGTCATGTTCTTATGGTTTTGAAGCGCACTTACGCACGAATGACAACTTGTTCATTTTCGCAATTTTTACTTTTCTGCTTTGGAAGAGATAAACCAGGATGTTTACTCATGCGTAAAGTTTCACCTTTTATCATTCCATCAGGTTGATAGCGAATAGAATTATCTTGAATATGATATATAACATGTCGACTTTTAGCCAAGTGATTTATAAGAAATATAAACTTGAAAAAGTGCTTACTCTCTTTTTTTTTTGCTGAGTGTAAATGTTGGGATTCAAGTTTCAGTAGCACTAGCTCTCTCTCTCTCTCTCTCTTCCTCTTTCTCTCTGTATGTGTTTATATCACTTGACGTATAAAGGTATGTAAAAATACACACACACACACACACACACACGTACACAAATGTGTGTGTGTGTGTGTGTGTGTGTGTGTGTGTGCTTCTACTGGCCCTATTGATTGAGGTGAGACAACATCTATTTATTTCAATTCATCTGTAGGCACCTGATAGTCATATGTAAGATGAAAAAGATTTATTCAATGTTATGTAGATCGACATTCTCTCAGAAGATGAGAGAAACAATTGGAATCAATCATGTCCTTAATTCTGTCAGTGTTGGACAATTAAAAGGATGATTCTCTTCTCTCTCTCTCTATCTCCCTTTCTTTCTTCCGGGTTCATTTCCCTTTCTCATAGAGTCGCGTAACATGAACTGCATGTTTAGCCCTTTGGTAAACGTAACTCATCGTTGACAGATTTTCTGCTGGAAAGTTTTTGATAACTTTAAAATGTTCCCATTCTGATATTTTTTCTTTTTTTTCTGAATTCCGAGTACTTACGAGTCGATGGTTCTGGCTATTTTCCTTTTCGAGGTGGAAATAAGACTGTACTAGTATTTCATTAACTCTATATACCGCGGGTACCTGAGACTTCTTCACAAGATCAGAGGGAAAACTAGAAATTTGCATGGAAAGTACCTTTTCATCATTAGTAACATGTCTTCGAAGAGAGTTCCTTTGGATTACTTTCAGCAGGACACCATTACCCTCCATTATCTCATTTTCTTTTTTCTTTATTTGATATTATCCAAATAAAATTAACATTGCAATAAATTGATTAAAACTCTTTGATAAATCGTGATCCTTGCAACTGTAAGGGATCACAAAGAATGCCTTTTCTCACCAAATCTCTCTTTTAGTCTATCAATCATAGGAATAATTCATTTTGTAAATACATGAGGAATCCGAATAAAAATACGAAAAGTGAATATGTTCTTTTGCCAATATTCTTACTCTTAATATTCTTATTCTTAGGACTTTCAAAGCATTTCACGTGGCTATTTGATATTTACCAAAAAAAAAAAATGATACCAAGAGTACGTGTAAGGTAGTTCATGAAGTTCATTGTGTTACAGATTGGAACAAATCAAGCAAATATTTCAAATTAATATCTTGATCCAAAATCGTATATGTTAGCTAATGCGTTTCATGATTCTTTGTTGATCTAGGCCCCGGTTGTGCTAGTAATAGCCCAGCAATAGATAAAGAGCTGCATTATTTCTTAACTAATCCAAATCCTCAATCTGTGTTTTTTACTCCCATCCAAGAATACGAGGTGAAGGACGTAGTTCACAAATTAAAAGCAACAAGGAGTGCTGGACACGATGGCATCACACATTTCCTACTGAACTGTTTTTTTTTCTCTAACACAGTACTACATAATTATTGTATTTCCCCTTGTTACTGGTACAATATGCCTTGTCAAATGAAAATTGCTGAAGTGGTTCCAAGTTTATTAGAAGGGTAATAAAGAAGATGTAAGTTTCTCTTCTCACCACAATTTCCAAGATACTCAAACATTGACATATTCTCATGAAATTAAGTTTGTGAATGAATACAATATGTTTTTGCGACTCTCAATTTTGATAAAATAAAAAAAAACAACCTACTATACTAATCATTCTCTGCTTGCTTCTATCAATATCTATATCATCTATATCTAGATCTATTGATAACTCATCACATACAGTCAGTATATTCCCGGACCTGCACAAGGCTCTGACACTACCGAACAAGATATTTTGTTTACTACATAAACTCTTGCACTATTGCAGTGGCGGATCCACAGGGGGGGGGGGGGGGGCGCAACCGGCGCACGCCCCCTTTATTTTTCGTTAAAAACAACAGAAATAAAGAGAAAAAAAATGAAATGAAACCAGGAACTGGCACCAGAAATATTAGTGACCCCCCCCCCCTCCCCTTTACAGAATTCCTGGATCCGCCCCTGCTATTGGGTACGTGGAAATACGCTGGACTGGTTCAGGAGCCATCTAAAAAAACAGGAAACAGTTTGCTTGTATTAACGGCTTGAGTTCTAGTTTGAAAACACTGTCATGCGAGATCCCTTAAGGATCTCTCTTGGGTCCACTTTTGTTAATCCTTTACAGAAATGATTTCAAAAATTCATCTGTTTTGTTCTTCCTTTTCTGGCCGAGGATTCCGGCCAACATGTTTTATGTTGTTGTTGTTGGTTTTTGTTTTAATCGAAACCCAGCAACCCTTTAAATGTAGTGAACAGATAGTTAAAGTCAGTACTCAATGTGATATCAAGCAAACAAGTTTTCTCTTAATATAAACAAAACCAATTATATGTTATTTAGTAATTCTGTCACTTATATACAGGAAATGTTCGAATAAAGCTCAAACGTTTGTTTTTTTTTCATGAGTATATTTTGAAAAAAAATATTCAACGCATATTTCACCCTACCCTTACCTGTGGGAATTGTGCAAATTTGAGAATACATCTATTTTCAAAATACAAATACGGGCTAATCGTTCAGTTAACCCAGCTGGGTTTTAGTCTCACACGAATTATTCTTCCTTGAAAACAGGACTCCCTAAAGTTTACTTATTTTTTTTATACAACCTTGGCAAATTTATGCAGGCCTATCAGTTATCAGGCAACAACTTGCCTGACATATTCACGTGTATGTTTCAGAGAAGAAAAAAAGCCTATGTGGTTCATGCATACCCTACGTCACAAAGAGATTAATTTCACATGCACGTACCCGCACACTCTTTGCTCAAAGAACAAGTGTTTTCACCGGACGGAAATTCTGGAATGATCTTTCCGCAGACTTAATAGTCAAATGTTCCGGCCTTCTGTTTAATTTCAAACAAAAACCTAAAATGATGCTACTTAATGAGTATAACTTGCCTGATTAAGTTCAGGATCAAGTTGATGAGAATCATGTAACCTGCCATTTTTAAATATCCTCTTTAAATTCATGGCGGTTCGATTTGAAGTGTTCGTTTGTTTTACCTCTAGCTGGTTTCAGCGTTTATCGTGTTTATGCTCTCATAATGTAATCATTACACTAGTATACCCATACTTTGAACTCGTTATGAACTTGATCATTTACATGTGCTCTTATACCTGTGTATTTTTATGCTACTTTCATCAATCACTGCTTATAAAGCATATATGTTATTCTTGGCTGAAAAACATTTGAAGTAATGATCAGTCAGATATTAGGATTGAAGACTTGGGCGTATCTGGGTTTCTGCAGAATGAAAAACACCAATTTGTCAATTCTTTGTGTGTGAACTACGGTATTGCAGTCATCAGCAGAGAATAAATTCATCGTCCTAAAATTACAGTATAAACTCTGTTGGAACATACGATCGCCATGATAATGAATACCTGAATAGCCGTATGGTAATTACATTTGTACCATTGAGCCTTGACCCAAACCGCACCCCCCACACACACACACAAGCACCTTACAAGCGTTCCACCGCAGCTATACCATTCTGCATGTTAAAGGTAAAGTGAAGTTAATAATAAATTCACAATATTGACTTCATGAACGTACAGCCTATTCACAGAAAAGAGCATAACATTTCCCATACGAGTAGCCCAATTGCCTGCTGCAACACAGTGAATTAGTATTTTCTAATAAAAGTCGGTTAGAATAGTGAAAGTCTCGAAAATACAATCTCCCATTTGCATTAAAAACGGCCGTTTTATTATAATCATTAATACGCGCAGAACAATACAATGCAGACTAATGAATGAGGAACACTGACTCTTCAGTTACTCATTCACCACGAGTTGCCTCGTGTTCGTATGTGTGTGTGTGTGTGTGTGTGTGTGTGTGTGTGTGTGTGTGTGTGTGTGTGTCTTTCTACATTTGTCATTTTGCTTTCTTTTTATTAAACTTTACCTTAGTTTGATTAGTTCAGTAATTAGCTATTGTTTAGGGGAGACTGCAGATTACAATCTCTGCTTTTTCTGCAGTTTCCTCAATCTTATACACACATTTTCATTTCAATTCGGGGTAATCAGGAAGGCAAAAGTATAATATACATTTTTTCCTTTTGCTATTATATTGTACTGATTTTGTTTGCATATAGATCTTTTGTGTTTTTGGAAGGTAAGTAACATATGAAATGAAATAAAAGGAAATGACATGAAAACCCTATACAGATTTATTTACATTGTTTTTGCATGTACATGGCAAGGAAAAAGCTATAAAGTGGGTTATGATGATTTCACAAACCCTTTTGTTTTGCTTTACGTCGGTTATCATACATCTTTATTAGGTGATCCGAGTATCCTCTCGGATCACCTATTGTATCTGTACGGATTCTTTCTTCTTCTTCTTCTTCTTCTTCTTTATTTCTTTCTCCTCAAATCTTGTGCAGCGGTTAACTCAAAAAGTCCCCTACCTATCACTTTCAAACTTATACCATATATGTATCATGTCCTAAGGACGACAGATCTAGTGTATCAATGTGATCAGTTAACCGTGACGTCATTATGACGTCATTATCTGAAATCACGTTTACATCAATATCTCATTAATGGAACGGAATTTTTGAATGAAATTAAGACATCATATAGTTCAAGTCAAGGTCTATTTATATAATTCATAAAATTTAGTCATGTTCATAGTAAACGAGCGCGTACGCGCGCGTTGAAATTTTAACATGCTCTAATCAACCTCAAAATTGTTTTGCACACGTTTCAGGTCATTTACAGCATTTCAAAAAAATCGACGGACGCGTACGCGCGCGCGCATATACGCACGCACAGCTCATATGCAATATAAATTTCCCATTTTATCGCACGGATCGAATGTCTGAAATGTCAAGGAATATTTCTACCAAGTTTCAAGTCGATCCGACTCAATATGACGTCATACGGGCCCGTCAAAGTTGAAATTCCGCGCGCGCGTCAATGGCGATATACAGTGCAACTATGCCAAAAAACTGCCAATTTTAAATCCGATTTTACTCGTCAGGATGGACGGTGACCCCGCATTTTCTTTACATATTTTGAAAGCTGATGAGTTGTACATGTCATTTCATTGGATGGCAATGCTGACAAAATGATTAAAAGATATCAAATTTCTTAATAAAGTAAAAAAAGTGAATTTTCAAAATGACGTCATCAAATTTGAAGTTCACTCGACGATATCTCACTAGTCCTTTGTCAATTTTCACCCAGATTTCGGTATGTTGTAGCTTATTTAATGTTCTTACAAACATATATTTACAAAATTTTGATTGGATGACGGTATCACCTCGTAAAAATGGATTGAAAGTAATCTTGTCAAATTTGACCAGTTTACGTGTTATCTCTATGGGAGTGCAGTTTTTCTGGAAATGAAAATTGACATGACTATCTTTATCGAGCACTAGCTCACTTCCCCTTCGGTAAATTTCTCCCAGATTTAAATATGTTGTAGCTGAGACTTTACGCTACCGGAGGTGTGCCCTTCGTTTTTTCATACGATGTCGGAATCACGTCACAAATTTTGGTTGAAATTCAGGCTTATCTTCGATGTATTGAGATATTTCTTTCTTTCTGCAACTTTCTTTGCAATAACTCAAGAAAAACACGCCCTATCACTTCTATATTTTGCACATGTTTAGTTCATGTCACGTACATTATTTCATAAAACTAAAGATTGTAATTTGTCATCACTGACAAATTAAGGTGATCCGATTTTTTTTATCAATGATTCGAGTCCTGATACTGCAAAGTCTCAGCTACAACATATCAAAATCTGAGAGAAATTCACCGAAGCATAAGTAAGATAGTGCTCGATAAAGAGAGTCATGTCAATTTTCACATCTAAAAAATTCCCTCCCATAGAGATAACACGTCATAGCGAACATAGAAAAAGAAGTACATATGACCTTTGACCCCACTTTGCACAGACAAGATGGCATCTGAGCAAAAAGTGGTTATTTTATGAAATGATCCCTGTAACATGGATTTTACGTGTGCAAAATATGGGAAAGATAGGTCATGTATTCACCAAGATACAGGATGAAACATTTATGACCTTTGACCCTAATTTACATACCCAAGATGGCGTCTGATCAAGTAGTTGTTATTTTATGAAATAATGTTCGTGACATGAACTAAACATGTGCAAAATATGGTGGTGATAGGGTATGTTTTTCTTGAGTTATTGCACATAAAGTTGCAAAAAGAAAGGAATATCTCAATACATCGAAGATAAACTTTAATTTCAACCAAGTTTTTTCACGTGATCCCGACAACGTATGAAAAAACAAAGGGCACACTTACGATAGCCCTACGTCTCAGCTACAACATATTAAAACCTTAGAGAAATTCACTAAAGCATAAGTGAGCTAGTGCTCGATAAAGATAGTCATGTCAATTTTCATTTCCATAAAAATTGCACTCCCATAGAGATTACACGTAAACTGGTCAAATTTGACAAGGTTACCTTCAATCCATTTTTTCGAGGTGATGTCGTCATCTAATGAAAATTGTGTATTTAATTTATGAAAGAGCATTTCATAAGCTACAACATATTGAAATTTGGGTGAAAATTGGCAAAGGATAAGTGAGATACGCTCGAGTAAACTTGAAATTTGATGACGTCATTTTGAAAATTTACTTTTTTTACTTTATTAAGAAATTTGATATCTTTTAATCATTTTTTCAGCATCGCCAACCCATGAGATGACATATACAACTCATCAGCTTTCAGAATATGTAAAGGAAATGGGGGGTCACCGTCCATCCTGACGAGTAAAATCGGATTTAAGATTTGCGGTTTTTTGGCATAGTTGCACTGTCTATCGCCATTGACGCGCGCGCGGAATTTCAACTTTGACGGGCCCGTATGACGTCATATTGAGTCGGATTGACTTGAAACTTGGTAGAAATATTCCTTCACATTTCAGACATCTGATCACAGTGAAAAAAATGGGAAATTTCGATTGCATATGAGCTGTGCGTGCGTATATGCGCGCGCGCGTACGCGTCCGTCCGATTTTTTCATTTTTTCAAAAAATGCTCTAAATGGTCTGAAACGTGTGCAAAAAAATTTTGGGCTTGATTGGAGCATACAAATATTTCAACGCGCGCGTACGCGCACGTTTTAAGAGAAAATATAAATTTTGACAATATGAATAGAATTCGCTTGACTTGAAATATATGTGACGTAAATTTCATTTAAAAATTCCATCCCATTAATGAGATATGATTGAGAATGTGTTTTCATATAATGACGTCATAGTGACGTCACGGTCAACTGATCACAATGATTTTACTTGATCTGTCGTCTTTGGGACACGATACATACATGGTATAAGTTTGAACTTGATAGGCATAGCACTTTCTGAGCTAACCTCTGCACAACTTTTGAGGAGAAATAAAGAAAGAAACAAAGAAAGAAGAATAAAGAACTAGAGATTGTAATTTGTCATTACTGACAAATTAAGGTGATCCGATTTTTTTTTAATCAATGATTCGAGGTCTGATCGCAATAGGCATGACCATACAGGTTTCATCTGTGTTTAGAGACATTGGCCGTGTGATGTTTGGATTCTCATTTAAAAAAGGGAGTCATATCTGTCATCTTTGGTACCAAATTCTGTATACACTAGATAACGAAGATTCAGCAACAAATACATAATTTAGGCATGACCATACAGGTTTCATGTGTGTTTAGGGACATTCGCCGTGTGATATTTGGAATCTCATTTACAAAAGCGAGTCAGACCTGCCATCTTTGGTACCAAATTCCGTATACACTGTAACGAAGATACAGAATGAAGTATATTTGACCATTGACCCCACTTTGCACAGCCAGGATGGCATCTAAGCAAAAAGTGGTTATTTCGTAAAATGATTCTTGTAACATGGTCTTTGCGTGTGCAAAATATGGAAGAGATAGGACATGTATTCACTAAGATACAGAATGAAACATTTATGACCTTTGACCCTAATTTACATACCCAAGATGGTGTCTGACTAAGAAGTTGTTATTTTATGAAATAATGTACGTGACATGAACTAAACATGTGCAAACTTTGAGGGTGATAGATGCTGTTTTTCTTGAGTTATTGCAAAGAAAGTTGCAGAAAGAAAGACATATCTCAATACATTGAAGATAAGCTTTAATTTCAACCAAGTTTTTTAACGTGATCCCGACATTGTATGAAAAAACGAAGGGTAAAATACGATAGCCCAAAGTCTCAGCTACAACATATTAAGATCTGGGAGCAATTCACCGAAGCATAAGTGAGCTAGTGCTCGAAAAAGATAGTCATGTCAAATTTCATTTGCAGAAAAACTGCACTCCCATAGAGATAACACGTCATAATGAAGATACAGAAAGAAGAATATATGACCTTTGACCCCACTTTGCACAGACATGATGGCATCTGAGCAAAAAGTCGTTATTTTGTGAAATGATTCTTGTAACATGGTCTTTGCGTGTGCAAAATATGGGAGAGATAGGACATGTATTCACCAAGATACAGGATGGAACATTTATGACCTTTGACCCTAATTTACAAACCCAAGATGGTGTCCGATCAAGTAATTGTTATTTTATGAAATAATATACGTGACATGAACAAAACATGTGCAAAATATGGGATTAATAGCCATTGTTATTGTTCATCTATTGCACAGAAAGTAGTAGAAAGAAAGAAAAATAAAGAAAAAATTATGTTATTTTTATAGAAATTTGAAGGAGAAGCATGAAAAAATCAGAAAAAGATAAAGTTAGGAAAGGAGATTCAGACTAACTAAAGAAAAAGAAGAAAAAAAGTGTTTAAAAAAATATTTAAAAAAACTGGCAGGGGTGAGCATCGAACCAGGGACCTTAGGATTACGAGTCGGATGCGCTATGCAATGACCTATTTCATGCTCCATAGGCCCTGTGTATTAAGCAAAATGACGCTGCATCGAAGCCACATGCAATTTTTCAACCAAGTTTTTCGACGTGATGCCGACGTCGTATGAAAAAATAGAGGGCACATTTACGATAGCTCAAAGTCTCAGCTACAACATACTAAAATCTGGGAAAAATTCACCGAAGCATAAGTGAGCTAGTGCTCGAAAAAGATAGTCATGTCAATTTTCTCTGCCAGAAAAACTGCTCTCCCATAGAGATAACACGTAAACTGGTCAAATTTTACAAGGATACTTTCAATCCATTTTTACGAGGTGATGACGTTATCCAATCAAAATGTTGTTTCAATATTAATGAAAGAACATTTCATAATCTACAACATACTGAAATCTGGGTGAAAATTGGCGAAATTTAAGTGAGATACGCTCGAGTGAATTTGAAATTTGATGACGTCATTTTGAAAATTTACTTTGTTTACTTTATTAAGAAATTTGATATCTTGTAATCATTTTTTCAGTATCGCCAACCTATGAAATGACATGTACAACTCATCAGCTTTTAGAATATATCAAGAAAATGGGGGGTCACCGTCCATCCTGACGAGTAAAATCCGATTTAAATTTGGCGGTTTTTTGGCATAGTTGCACTGTGTATCCCCATTGACGCACGCGCGGAATTTTGAATTTGACGGGCCCGTATGACGTCATATTGAGTCGGATCGACTTGAAACTTGATAGAAATATTCCTTCACATTTCGGACATCCGATCCGTGTGAAAAAACTGAAAATTTCTATTGCATATGAGCTGTGCGTGCGTATATGTGCGCGCGCGTACGCGTCCGTCCGATTTTATCAATTTTTCAAAAAATGCTCCAAATGGTCTGAAACGTATGCAAAAAAAATTTGAGCTCGATTTGAGCATACAAATATTTCAACGCGCGCGTACGCGCACGTATCAAGAGAAAATGTGAATTTTGAGAATATGAGTAGAATGCGCTTAACTTGAAATAAATGTGACGTGAATTTCATTGAAAAACTTCATTCCATTAATGAGATATGATTGAGAATGTGTTTTCATAAAATGACGTCATAGTGACGTCAAGGTCGACTGATCACTTTGATTTTAGTTCGATTGCCGTCTTTGGGACACGATACATACATGGTATAAGTTTGAACTTGATAGGCATAGCACTTTCTGAGCTAACCTCTGCACAACTTTTGGGGAGAAATAAAGAAAGAAGAAGAAAGAATCCGTACAGATACAGAAGGTGATCCGAGAGGATACTCGGATCACCTAACTAGAGATTGTAATTTGTCATTACTGACAAATTAAGGTGATCCGATTTTTTTTAATCAATGATTCGAGTCCTGATCACAATAGGCATGACTATACAGGTTTCAGCTGTGTTTAGAGACATTGGCCGTGTGATGTTTGGATTCTCATTTAGAAAAGGGAGTCAGACCTGCCATCTTTGGTACCGAATTCCGTATACACTAACGGAAATACAGAATGAAGTATATTTGACCTTTCACCTCACTTTGCACACCCAAGATGGCGTCTGAGCAAAAAGTGATTATTCTATAAAATGATTCTTGTAACATGGTCTTTGCGTGTGCAAAATATGGGAAAGATAGGACATGTATTCACTAAGATACAGGATGAAACATTTATGACCTTTGACCCTACTTTACATACCCAAGATGGTGTCCGATCAAGTAGTTGTTATTTTATGAAATAATGTACGTGACATGAACTAAACATGTGCAAAATATTAGGGTGATAGGGTATGTTTTTCTTGAGTTATTGCAAAGAAAGTTGTAGAAAGACAGAAATATCTCAATACATCGAAGATAAACTTTAATTTTAACCACGTTTTTCACGTGATCCCGACACCGTATGAAAATTAAAAGGCATGCATATGATAGCGCAAAGTCTCAGCTACAACATATTAAAATCTGGGAGAAATTCACTGAAGGGTGAGTGAGCAAGTGCTTGATGAAGGGGATCATGTCATATATTTTTCACTTCTAATCCCGACATCGTGTGAAAACACGGAGGACGCTCACACTACAGCTCAATGTCAGCTACAACATTTTAAAATGTGGGAGAAATTAACCTATATAAGGGTAAGTGAGCTAGTGCTCGATAAAGACAATCATGCATGGGCGTCACCAGGGGGGGTGCGTTGGGTGCGAACGCACCCCCTTCAGATCCTTTAAAAAAAAAAAAAAAAAAAAAAAATCAGTCTGCGAGTGACCTCAACGCCGGACGCTAAATAATCATTCTTTTCTATTTTTTTTTTTATAGTTTGCACCAGGGACACACAAAACAAAAAACTCGTCGGCAAAAACAATTCGCATCCCTGGTTCTGGCAGGACTGAATTTATATCTATCAGTATTCTACAGTGTTTATACTATCTATCGACCGTAATGTACATCCGTACGATACGGAGCACTTATACATGTTTGCATGTACGTGTGCTACTTACAAGTATGTAGGGTCTATGTATTGCTTCTGACCAATCCATATTGCCAGCCCAAGAGCGAGCCTTAGCCTCATTAAAAAAAAAAGAGGGGCAAGCATATTTCAGTTTTGCCCCCCCCATAACTAATAATTCCCGAAATAAGAAGATTTTCTTGCTTTTGAAAGAAAAAATGTTTCCCCCATAAAAATATTGGAAGGCAAGCGCACCATTTGCCCACCCCACATAATCATAATTCCCGCGATGAAAAGATTTTCTTGCTTTTTTGTTAGAATTCAAGAAATCTGTCCAATTATTTCACCCAAAAGCAGTGGCGTAACTACGGAGGAGGGGGGGGGGGTGCGCCCCCTCCGAATCCGCTGGTAAAAAAAAAAAAAAGATTTACCGAAATAGTAGTTCAAGTGTTAGTAAACTGTTTTTGAATGAAAGGGTGATCCAGAAATAAGATATTTTTCTATGATTTCCTTGAACCATAATTAAATAGGTATATAGTGTGAAACATTGTTCAACAAGCCCGGACCCGACAAAAGATTGTGATTCCTGGTTGGCATTCTGCATATAAGCAGGATGTGCGCAGTGTACATCCGAACGAAGAGTGGCTACAATGTTGCGCAATGTGATGTTAGAATGTACTTAGTACACCTTTGTACCTTACGCTTCGTTGTATCAAAGCTCGATCATTGATTTTGCAGTGTTGCTTTACATACTAGTATATATAAAAATGTCTTGCATTGCCAATAAAAAGACTTGACCTGGGGTAATTCCTAACTTTTCCATGTAGAACACACACACAAACAAACACGCACAATTAGTTTAGGGGATGCTCTAAAGTGCAGATTTTGGACATCCTTTCCCCGCTTGGTCACTTCGACGCCACCTCGCTGGTCATACCTCCCCCAGTCATGAACATAAACCCACACCCTTGACTTCCACTGTATCCAGGGGGAGGGGCGCATAGGGCGTCCCTCCCCCCCCCCCACCCTTTGATTTTAAAAGCGAAAAAAAAAATAAAATAGCTGCAAACGGCAGTTTTTGGACAGTAAAATGTCAAAATTTTCAAGCTCGCTCGCTCCTCTCGCTCGCATTTAGTCCTAATGCCATTCTCCTGACGTTGCTGCCAGTAATTGCCGGCAGTTGCGCCTGGTGCGCCCCCCCCCCCTTAATTTCCAAAGCAAAAAAATATATAGCTATACAAACGGCAGTTTGGGGACTGTAAAATGTCAAAATTTTCGAGCTCGCTCGCTCCGTTCGCTCGCATTTAATCTTTATGCCATTCTTCTGATGTTGCTGCCAGTAATTGCCTGCAGTTGCGCCCGGTGCGTCCCCCCCCCCCTTAATTTCCAAAGCGAAAAAATATGGCTAAGAACGGCAGTTTTTAGACTGTAAAATGTAAAATTTTCAAGCTCGCTCGTTCCGCTCGCTCGAATGTAATCATTTATGCTCTCCTGATATTGCTGCCAGTATTTGCCAGCAGTTGCGCCCGATGCGCCCCCTTAAATTCTAAAGCAAAGAAATATAGCTATACAAACGGCAGTTTGTTTGTCTTTTACTGTAAAATGTCAAAATTTTCAAGCTCGCTCGCTCGCTCGCATTTAATTGTTACGCAATTCTCCTGATGTTGCTGCCTTGCGCCCAGTGCGCCCCCTCCTTTATTTCCAAAGCGAAAAAAATATGGCTCCAAATGGCAGTTTTGGGACTGTAAAATGTCAAAATTTTCAAGCTCACTCTCTTCGCTCGCTCGCATTTAATTGTTATGCCATTCACCTGATGTTGCTGCCAGTAATTGCCAGCAGTTGCGCCCGGTGCGCCCCCTTAATTTCCAAAGCAAAAAAATATGGCTACAAATGGCAGTTTTGGGACTGTAAAATGTCAAAATTTTCAAGCTCGCTCGCTCGTTCGCTCGCATTTAATTGTTATGCAATTCTCCTGATGTTGCTGCCAGTAATTACCGGCAGTTGCGCCCGTTGCGCCCCCACCCCTCCTTTATTTCCAAAGCGAAAAAATATGGCTCCAAATGGCAGATTTTGGACTGTAAAATGTCAAAATTTTCAAGCTCGCTCTCTTCGCTCGCTCGCATTTAATTATTATGCCATTCACCTGATGTTGCTGCCAGTAATTGCCAGCAGTTACGCCCGGTGCGCCCCCTTAATTTCCAAAGCAAAAAAATATGGCTACAAATGGCAGTTTTGGACTGTAAAATGTCAAAATTTTCAAGCTCGCTCGCTCGTTCGCTCGCATTTAATTGTTATGCAATTCTCCTGATGTTGCTGCCAGTAATTACCGGCAGTTGCGCCCGTTGCGCCCCCACCCTTCCTTTATTTCCAAAGCGAAAAAATATGGCTCCAAATGGCAGTTTTTTGGACTGTAAAATATCAAAATTTTCAAGCTCGCTCTCTTCGCTCGCTCGCATTTAATTGCTATGCCATTCACCTGATGTTGCTGCCAGTGATTGCCAGCAGTTGCGCCCGGTGTGCCCCCCTTAATTTCCAAAGCAAATAAATATGGCTACAAACGGCAGTTTTGGGACTGTAAAATGTCAAAATTTTCAAGCTCGCTCGCTCGCTCGCATTCAATTGTTATGCAATTCTCCTGATGTTGCTGCCAGTAATTACCGCCAGTTGCGCCCGTTGCGCCCGTTGCGCACCCCACCCCTCCTTTATTTCCAAAGCGAAAAAGTATGGCTCCAAATGGCAGTTTTGGGACTGTAAAATGTCAAATTTTTCAAGCTCGCTCTCTTCGCTCGCTCGCATTTGATTATTATGCCATTCACCTGATGTTGCTGCCAGTAATTGCCAGCAGTTGCGCCCTGTGCCCCCTTAATTTACAAAGCAAAAAGATATGGCTACAAACGGCAGTTTTGGGACTATAAAATGTCAACATTTTCAAGCTCGCTCGTTCCCCTCGCTCGCATGTAGTCGTTACGCCATTCTCCTGATATCGCTGCCACTAAGTGCCAGTAATTTGTCGTTTCACACCGTCATTCCATAATCCATTTATAGGGGGTACAACCCCCTCCGGCACTTCCACACCCTCCCCCCACCCTTGCTCGCTCCCTCGCATACTAACCCCCCCCCCCCCCCCCCCCCAAGATGAAATCCTAGCTACGCCGGTGCCCTTTCCCCGCTTGGTTTCCCTCAAAAAACAGTAAAAGTCTAGGGATTGAGAGCTTCCTATATTCCAAATGTCTGTCCAAAAAATTTCGTAAACATTTAGTGTCAAAACGCACCCCCCTTGAAAAAAAGCTGGTGACGCCCCTGCCATGTCAATTTTCATATCTGGAAAAATTCCTTCCCATAGAGATAACACGTACGTCATGAAGATACAGAAAGAAATACCTGGTTCAATACGTATGGCGTACGTTTGACTCCACTTTGCACAGGCTAGATGGCATCTGAGCAAAAAGCAGTTATTTTGTGAGATGATTCTTGTAAAATGGTCTTTGCGTGTGCGATATGGGAGAGATAGGACTTATGTGTTCACCAAGATACAGGATGAGAAAATTGTGACCTTTGTCCCGAACTTACATACCCAAGATGGTGTCCGATCAAGTAGTTATTTTGTGAAATAATGTACGTGACATGAACTAAACATGTGCAAAATATTGGGGTGATGGGGCTGTTTTTCATGCGTTTCTGCAAAGAAATTTGCAGAAAGAAATAATTATGCCGACCGATTTTCCGGTCAACGGCTACCCCATGAAAGGGGGAAACGTACCATTCATCGCCGCAGCTTTGAGAGTATTACTAGTACTAGTATGTGAAAACAAAGTTGTGCGTAACTTGTTTCATAAAGCTGTTCGTATATAAAGTTACGAACAACTTACGAGCGACTGGTGATCAGTTCTGGATTGCTATAGTTACCAGAATTTCAATAATTCAGCACAAGAACTGATCACCAGTCGGTCGAAAGTTGTTGGTGACTTTACGAACAGCTTTATGAAACACCCCCGAATTCTCGGGCGTGTGCGCCGAGCTTTCCATGGTAGTACAGTATCGCGTCTCGCGGTGCTCCCTCCATGATCCACACAGTGCATGCATGCGTGGAGTGTGCGTACCAAGGAGTAAAGAAGCGCACGCGTGCGCTTCTATGCTCTTTATTACTTTGTACGCGATACGTAGTACCTTACCCACGCGTAGTACGTAGTGTGCGGGGTTATTGGAGATGGTGTCTGTCGATACGTGAGCGAGCTGCTAGCAGCTAGTTGCATTGGCGTGACAGCGCTGCGACGTACTTACGTACAGGCTCACAAATATGACTTCTGAAGACCTTTCCTTGAGACTGACGGTTTGATTAGTTTGGAGTTCGAGTACCAGGTAGGTATTCGTGGTGCTCGAGTTAGTGTTAGTGACTATAAACGTGTTAACTGTTAGAGTCTATCAGTAGTATCACTCTTATGTGTTCAGTAGTGTCTGGCCTCAATCGTATCCTCCACAGCTCAGGCCCTATATGTGTTCTAAGCTGTTGTAGTGCGTACACCGTGCGTTTAAATGTCAGGAGTATCAGGAAGGAAGTTGGGTAGTTTTTAACGTTAGACCGCGTTTCCTGAATGGGCAAGGTGTGAGCCATATCATGATTTGCTATGTAATTACTAGGGAGGGTAAGTTCCAAAGAACCTACGTTAAGAGTTGACGTTGACTAAGAGGGCTTACCGATGGGGCTTACTCCCGTGGTTCGCTTCTGGGCGAGATGCGGACGCCATTACATTACTTTAATGCGTAGCTAACACCACGACCAGTAGAGGGCGTATTTTACAGTGCTATAGCAGTGATTCCTGTCCCCCTTTCATTTCACCCTTTTTTAGGGGGCATGCAGGGGAAGAAATATAACGTTCTTAGCCTGGTCCTTGTTTTGTCATACAGAAGTATCATTCCTGTTTAATCATGAAATGTAACTGAAGAAAAGTCATTTATTTACCAATATGCAGACCCACAATTACATATCACAAGCTTAACTTTGAACTAATTTCACTGAGTTACTGACCGTGTTATCAGTGTTGCCAGATGGTGATTTCGGGAACCAAAAAGGGTGAAATTTGGTGATTTTTGAAGTTGTTTGGTGACAAAATTTTAGCCTGGTAACCAAATCAAAATTTGGTGATTTTTGGTAACTTTTTGGTGATTTTTAGACCCATGAAAAATAATCACACTATTAAATTGAAAACGAAAATGCATTTTGCCCAAAGTTTTCCCCTTATTTCCTGCAGAAACATAACATGTGCCCCCCTTTTTTTTTGGTCACAGCGACACACACAAACACTCATAGTCATATATCCATACACATCGTACACATTTTGCACTTAGTGTGTGTGACTACGGTGCGCCGAAAATTGCACCGAGACTGGCGCAGTGTTTGATAAAGGTTTATTGATATAATTTTGTCTTGAAATTGAAGCTTTACCTACGCTTTTCCAAATTTGGTGATTTTTGATGGCTTTTGGTGATTTTTTACAAGCCTTTTGGTGATTTTGCTCTGTTGGGACCTGGCAACGCTGCGTGTTATAACAATAGGGTTTCCCTGTGTATGTATGCACAGTCAAAATGTGTGTTTAAGCAAGATTATAAGTTTAAAAGATGGTTTTCCTTTGTTAGAAGAATTGTTTAGATTGCAGGAACAGTAAAATAATTTTACAAAGATTTGTATAAAAAAGTTGGGTGTTGTGACTCATATTCCTCTCAAGTATTATTTTCAGAATGTGTGTACCTTACATTATTCTCTTTAACACGAGGTCCTCAGGACCAGAAAAATGTGCTTGTTATAATGAAACCTTGTTATATCAGGGTTACAAAAATAATACAATACAAATGAAAATTACAATCTAGGACCACAAAAAAATTACCTTGTTATAGTGAACTTCGTTTCATCAGTGCTCATTTTAATGAGAGTTCACTGTACAGGTGTTGTTGTAATATTTGTATTTTTCCTTTCTTTTCTTTCTGCAGGTACTGGTTGCCTTGGAAGGAGATTTGTGTTGGTCTTGTTGAAAGTACGTTTGTGTTTGTGTTTGTTATTTGTTGAATCATCTTCATCCTACATTTCATCTCATACCATTTCACCTTCATCCTTGAATATTCACTGAATATTCACTGAGATTACATCTTGAAATTCATCCTGGAATTCACGAACTCATCCCTGAAATATCTGATATATACATGAAATACCTTAACTTGAACTTTACCTGAAATACTTTAACTTGAACTTGAAGAAAGCTGAGAACAGAAAACTTCTGAGTGCATGAGAATAAGACAGTATCAGAAGGAGAGAAAGTTTCAGAATCAGAGGCAGAAAGAGTTAGAAAGAGTCAAAGAGAAAAAGAGTGAAATCAAAGAGGAGAAGAGTGAGAGTTGACGAAAAAAGAGTGAAAATTAAACAGAATAACAAGAGTTTTAAGGAGTGTTTGAATGAAAGAGTGCATTCTTTAAAAGGATAGTTAAAAACTGTGGAAAGAGAATTGTCGTAGAGAAGGCAAGAAGTTTGCCGAAAACTTGAAAATAGAAACAGTTAATTTGAGAAAAGGTGTTTAAGAGTCCAGAATACAGTGAAAGATTATTAAAGAGTGAAAGCATTATAGTGTCGTAAACGTAATTAGGGTAGACAATATTTGCACCTTCCAGGATTATTTGATATTTGATATATTCTGCATTGAAAGTTGCTGCAAATAATTCAACTACAGTTGACAAGAGTTAATAGCTAGGAGTTGAAATTTTGAAGGAATTGTTAAAAGTGTGGGAAACAATTTATGAGGTGAGGCGAAAAGTATACTAAAAATTTTATGTAAAAATATTTTTTGGTATTTTGAGTCTTGAATTTTCGTTAATTGTTAATAGGATAAAAGAATAATTGAAGAGCGCCATCTTCAGATAAAAGCATTTTGGTCATAGTAAACGAAGGGAGAGATTAATATCGCACCTTCAAGGGCTATTTATAAATATTGGGCAGTGAAAACAAAAGCACAATTAGTAAAAGATATCTTTATTGCAAAAGGAGTCATCTCAAAACAGAAACATTACTGTTTCTTTAATTGTCAGTGAAGACAAAGAATAATTGGTGAAATTGAAATTTTTGTTGCAAAAAGCCGTGCCCTAAGAGAAAAACATATAAGGGAGACTGATTATTGTGCTGTTAAGGCAAAAGCATTATTGGTAAAATTGAAACCTTTATTGCAAAGAGCATAATCTCGAGATAAAGGCATAATTTGGTCAAATTAAATGTTACAGAATTGAAGCAGAAATTTCTGTTGGCAGGTGTCGTAAAAGGAAATTGGCATAGCTTTTCCACAAAGTAGGAATTGAAGCACGTAACAGACAAAGAGTGCCACGTGTTGCTGGAAACAAGCAAACATTGTAGAAAAATCCCCACCTGTTGGTAGAAACATTATATGGATCGTTGTCGCAGCTTACTGCTGGAATTTGTATTGCACTGAAATATATTACATGTGCTGCACACATTAGTGCAACTTTCAAAGCTGTTCAATCTGACAATTTTGTTACCAATCGCAGTACTAGTGGAGTAGGTGTGATTCATAGAGGCATAGTGATACAAGGAATACAACTGTGTTGATTGAACAGTTGATTGATATACATTTATTTAGTAATAGATACCATATGCTTTCAAAGATTCGAAAGCCCTGTAGTTTGACAATGGAAGCAAGTGAATTCAAGATTGTTATTGGTGATATCCTAGATATCCTCCATAGTTGTGACTTGATGAGAAATCTAGAGGTCAGTGAATGTGGTGCATGTTGCAATGTGATCAATGAAAATGAAAGCAGTGTACCATGTGAGGATTGTGGCAAGCAGTTTCATGTGATGTGTACAGGAGCTATTTCTCATGAGGCTAGAATGTGTGATGCAAGGTTGATTTGGATTTGTTCAGCATGTGGAAGCAATAATATTGCCCATCGCATCTTTGACAAAATTGGCATTCCCTGTCATTTCAATAGATACGAGCTTCTTGAAGACCTTGGTGATGAAGATTTTCATGTTGATGTTTCACTTTCATCATGCAAGAGCAACCAGGGGAAGAAACCAATGAAGAGACTGAAAAAGAGGTATGTGAAAAGAAAGAACAAACGTGGTGTTCTAGAAATGACAAATGTATGTGTGGAGGAAAGAGCAAATTGTGACAGAGATGAATCAGATCCGACATTCATCTCAAATCTCACTAGGAGGCAATTTCAACCATTAGAAACTGCAGTTGATGATGGTTGGACAACTGTGAAATCAAGGAAGACAAAAATGATTGAGAAGGCCAAACTGACAACATCCCAAACAATGACTGACAATCCTAAGACCAAGACCAATAACAAGAGCTCAGTGAGATCAGTAAATGGTGTGATTCTCCAACCTGGCGTGACCTACATTGGTAAAGCAATGAAAGCCTACTATCTTGAAAAACAGAGAAGAGCCAAGACCAGCAAAGGCCAAAAGTCAAAAGTAGAAATAAGGCAAGAAGAACATGGTGAACTCGTGAAGCGAAATATGAATCCAAACTTGGACACAGAACGAAATGATAGTCTGCAGGTATATACTGAATCTGTATTGAATGTGTATTCAAAGTGTGTTCAGTCACCTCATGTTATGGCAAAATACTCTGAGCAAATCTATGCAAAAATACAGAGAAGTTGGGCTGATGTGGCTAAAAGCACTCCGAATATGACTAATGAATGTTTTGTTCTGAATGGTGATCAGGCTACATGTGTCTCTGTCGTTTCCACAGACTTTGAAAAAGAAGTTTGGAATGTAAACAGGCTCTATGGAGGTGGAAATGCACGGCAACCAAGAAAGAAAGGTCGTTTCACAAAGATCCGCAACAAACAAAGTGTGCCACCGGTGAAAAATGCTGACTCACAGGTGCGTAATAATGAAAAGGTGAAACATGACATTCCTGAAGGAGAACATGCAGCAAAGAATGAAAAGTTGTGTAAGAATGAAATATCTGACCATGAGGACTGTAATTCCACAAGTAGAGATAAGTACTTGAATGATATGTCCAAAGTGAAATGTGACAGAATCCACAATGTGCATGAACTAAACCCATGTTACAGTGAAACAAAAGGTGTTGAAGGTGACAGTCAAATATCAGTGAAGGAATTGTTCTCTATGAATTCTACTACAAATGTAAATGTTCACTCTCTATGTCGCAGACCTGTTTCAGGTACACAAAACATGTGTGTTCAAGTTTGTAATGAATCAATATTCCTGCCTGAACGTGAAAAAACTACTAATCCATCTGATTGCATAGTAACGAATGATGATTCTGCAAAAAGTGTTGACCACCATTATTCATATGATGTTCAGGAATCGACAGTACTTATGTTAGATGATGTACCAGCTGCAAGTAATTTAGAAACTGAAGAACGTGTGTTTGAGCCTGTTCCTCTTTCAGATTCTGAATGTGGTGGAAGGCAATCATATTCTGTGACCAAAACAATTGCACAAGGAAATTTTAATCAAGGTGATCAACGCTTTGGTTATACTGCTGGCAAACAATGTGCGTGTAATTCCCTTGTGGCAGTTCTCTACATCCAAACAAAGAATGGAATCGAAATGAGACCTCGTAATCTTGATCAGATTCTGACACTTGGGAATGAGTTGTATTATTACATAAAGAAGGATTCACCATTGAATGAAGAGCTTGTAATGATAGATGAATTACCCAAGGAACTTCATATTCTGGATGAAAACTTTCAAATAACCTATGCTGAATCAAAATATGGTGTGTTGGATGGAAATCAAAACAATTTGTCAAATTTTGGTGCTTTGTCATTGAACCAAGCATTAGAACAAGAACTGTGCAGATATGATGCATGTCTTATGAATTTTGCTGAGAGTACATTTGCAATCATTAGACATGACAAGGGTTATTATGTGTTTGATTCTCATTCCAGAAGTCATGATGGGTACTTGGTTCAAGATGGATGCAGTGTGTTGCTTAGCATTTCATCATGGCAAGGTGTACAGGTACACTGTTTGAATTTGGCAAAATCAATGGCATGTGATTTACGTACTACTCAGTTTGAACTAACTGGTCTGGCATTAGAATTGAATTCTAAGAAAAATGCATTGACAACTAGTGGCTCCAAGAGATCAAACCCATTAGATACTGCATGTGGGAATACCAGTGATCAAAATAGCAACATTTCAAAACATTGCGATCATGTTAAAGGAATTAATAGTGATGGCTGTAAAATTCAAAATGAAACAAAGAAAAATAGAGAATATGTAAACAGTGATGACTATGGAAATACGAATGAAGTTGAATTTGTTTCAGTTGAGAAGACAACAGATAGAAGAACTCGAAATTTCAAATTTGTTCCAATTACATACGCAGACAAGCAGTATTTGTGCAATAAATTGAATGTCAGTTACGGTGGTACTGCCAGTGAATCAGTGGAGGATAGAAATGAAAGTTTGTGTACGAGGAAACCTGTAAATATCAAGAGAGTTAGAGGTGATGGCAACTGCTTTTACAGAAGTATTGCTCATGTAGTTACTGGCAGCGAAAGAAACCATTTCATGCTCAGGAAATCCAATGTGGCACATTTACTGGAAACAGGCGATTTATTTAAAAATGTAATAGACACAGTGAAA
The DNA here is from genome assembly GCF_040938485.1 of Diadema antillarum. Lineage (NCBI taxonomy): Eukaryota > Metazoa > Echinodermata > Echinoidea > Diadematoida > Diadematidae > Diadema > Diadema antillarum. The sequence continues at coordinate 187,988 of NW_027270968.1, read as the reverse complement.
TATGAGAGTGTCAGGGACTTTGTTCTTCAAGAAAAATTGATGAATTTAGGAACATGGGCTGGTCACACTGATATTAGTTCAATGGCACATATGTTGGATCATGATATATATGTGTATGATGATCGAACAAAAAATTGGCAAATGCTGTCTGCAAGGAAACCTGGATACTACAACAAAGTAACAACTGAGAGAGGCATATATATTCTGTTCACTGGAGGCAATCATTTTGATGCAGTGGAAAGTGTAACTAATGTTCTGTCTAGTACTTTGGATGAGAAATTGCCTGTATTTCATGTGAATTCAGATACAAGTGTGGAAAACAAGAAGGAAAGTCATGATTTATCATCTCAGATTATTAAAACCCCAACATTAAAGAAATGCAGTGTTAAAATGAGGAAAATGACATCAAAACAAATAATGGTAGCAAACCGGCAAGAGACACAAATTCCATTACAAAACACATGTGAACAGACAGTAAATGTCGATATCGATGCATCTGAGGTGAAACAAGTGGGAGAAATAAAAAGTATTAATCTCAAGTACAGTCCTGTGAATAAATCTGATAGAGAGATGTTTTGTTGCAAATTAGGTATAAAGGTTAATGACAAATGTAGCAGTGCTGATATGCAAAAAGATTTGGTAGAAAATGATGATATTACTATTCTGTCACAACCATTGACTATCTATAGAATTACTGGTGATGGAAATTGCTTTTACAGAGCTATATCATATGTCACATGTGGCAAGGAAGATTCACACCGTGATGTTCGAAAAGCAATAGTTATGCATATTTTGCAAAACAAGCAAGATTATGTAAGCCTTTTAAGATCAGGATACACAGATATTGTAAAATACATTGCAAAGGAAAGAGTATTCAACAATGGCACATGGGCTACAGAATTGGAAATAATGGCCTTATCAAATCTACTAGATACTGATATTTATACATATGAAGAAAACTGTTCAAAATGGAAATTATTTGGTGCAAGCAAACTTCAGTTTGGAATTGTTACATCACAAAGAGGTGTTTACTTGCAACACACAAATGGCAATCATTACGATGTTGTAGAGTCTGTATGTCCAAGGATCCAAACATTAAGTTCATGCCAAAACTTGTCAAGACCACAAAACATTACCGCTATGGAAACGCCTGTGACAAGAAAGAGAAGACTCACAACTGAGAGAAAAGTTACGAAACAAGTCGGTGATTGTCAAATCAATGTATTGAACAATGAAGTCTTAGAGGATGACATTGAACGTGCTGTTAAAATGAGTAGGGATACTGAAGAATCTGAAGAAGTTGAAACTACAAGGCAAACTACAAAAAGGAAAAAACAAAGAAAAAAAAGTAATGCAAATATTACCAGACGAAAAAATAGAGATCGAATGAGAGCACAGAGAGAAAAGAAAAAAAATGAGCGAAGACAGTTAGAAATAGAATGTTTATCAGATGTTCAGCCTTTTCTATTCCGCAAACTAAAAAATGCAGCTGCAAAGAAAGTAAAATATCAAACAGATGAACCTTACCGGTTCGAAAAGAGAAGAGAAATTAAGGAGAGACAAAGAAACAGGTACTTGTTCGATCCTACTTACAGAGAAAATGTCAAGAGAGCAATGAGCAGAAAGATGAGAGCTAGATATCAACGCAATGCTTTATTAAGAGAAAAAATCAAGAAAATGATGAGGACAAAGAAGAAAGCTAGATACCAAAATGATGCTTCATTTCGAGAAAAAATTAAGAAAAGGATGAGAACAAAGATGAAAGCCAAATATCAAAACAGTGCTTCATTCAGAAAAAGGCTGAAGACAATGAGGAAAGTAAACTATGGGTGCAATGTTCTACATAGAGAAAGGCTTAAGAAAATGAGGAAAGCTAGATATCAAAACAATGCTTTATTCAGAGAGAGGCGTAAGAAAATTATGAGGAAAGTTTCAAACATTAAGTACAAGACAAATTTTTTGTACAGACAGCAGGTTGCAATGAGAAACATGAAACGAAAAAAACAAGAAAAAATGAATATGAGAAATTGTGACCATGTTTTGAAAAAATTTAGGGAAATTGTTTCACACGGCCCTGAATATGTATGTTGCGTATGTTTGAAATTATTATTCAAGAATCAAGTATTGAAGTGTACAAAAGCAAAATATAACGATTTGAGGTGCTTAAAGGAGGAGTATTTACATACATGCAGCGATGACTGTGATATTGACTGTCAAATAGTAAAGTCATCAAGAAATTTTTTATGGGTTTGTTACACTTGCCACAGGAAATTATTAGCTGGTAATATGCCTGCTGAAGCTAGCAGAAATAATTTAGAATTACGTGCTATTCCTGCGGAACTTGGAAATCTGAATCAGTTGGAAACACATTTGATTGCACTAAACATTCCATTTATGAAAGTTTTGAATTTGCCTAAAGGAGGACAATATGGAGTGCATGGCCCAACAGTTTGTGTACCTTCACGCACAAATGAAACTGTAAAGATATTACCTCGACCGGAGACTGATGATCAATTAATTCGCGTAAAGCTAAAGAGGAAACTGTCATATAAAGGACATTATGAATATCAGTTTGTCAAGAAAAACAATGTCCTAGCTGCATTGGAATATTTGAAAAAGAATAATAAGTGGTATTCTGATATTGCTATTGATAGCGAATGGGACTCTGATTTATCAGACAAAAATAGTAAAACAGCTTGTGGTAAACTATTTGATTTAAGTGAAACTAATGATGATGATGATGATATAGAGGATGATCAAGATGGACGATTACAAGGCATTCAGTTGGGCACATGTTTGCAGAAGGTTGATATGAGACAAGAAGTGCTTGATCAGTTTTTTGATGATATTATATGCTGTGCTCCTTGTGAAAAGAATAGTCCTGTGTCACTATTGATGGATGAGAGTAATGAGGCAAAATGTTTTCCTGCTCTGTTTCCAACAGGCCAGCCAACATTTCATGATACCAGGTACATTAAAGTAACACTTGGTCGTTATTTGCATAATCGTTTGATGCATGTAGACAACAGATTTGCAAAAAATACAGAATATATTTTCTATGCTCAGTGTATTTATGAACTGCAACAAATACTTTCTAGTGTTTCTATAGCTGTCAGAAAAAGCTCAGAGAAAATAGATAATTCCACATTGATGCGATGTTCAGATCTAAAGGATGCAAGAAAACTTCATGAGATACTGGATTCGAATAAAGGATATAAATTTCTGAAACAAATACGAGGAACACCTCCATACTGGCAATCTACACAGAAAGATGTATTAGCAATGGTTAGACAACTTGGAAAGCCTACATGGTTTGCATCATTTTCATCAGCTGAAATGAGATGGCCTGAAGTTATTAACACATTGCTAAATCAACAAGGTGATGGGAGAAAAGCAAGTGATCTGGATTGGACAGATAAGTGTAATTTATTAAAATCAAATCCAGTGACAGTAGCTCGTATGTTTGATAAACGCTTTCATGCATTTTTGAACAGAGTGATTCTTTCTGAGGCAAAACCTATTGGCAAGATAATTGACTATTTTTACAGGATTGAATTTCAACAGAGAGGATCTCCACATACACACTGTTTATTCTGGGTTGAAAATGCACCTAATTTGGGTGTCGAGAAAGATGAAACTGTCATAGATTTTATTGATAAGTATATTTCATGCAACATTCCATGTGAGGATGAAGATGAAGAACTGTATGAAATAGTGAAGAATGTTCAGCTTCACTCAAAGAAACATTCAAAATCATGCAAGAAAAAGGGAACCTCCTGTAGATTTAATTTTCCAAGACCACCTTCTGAGAAAACATTTGTTGTGAAGCCTGATGATAATCCAGAAGTTACAGATGAGGCTCAAGATGTTCTGTCTGCAGTAAAGAATTCATCATGTGTGGAAGGCAAATATGATAATGCTAGGCAGCTCTTTGAAGCTCTTGGGATGTCTCAAAAGGAATTTGAAGATGCCTATAATGCTGTAGCTACAAAAGAAGATGTAGTCATGAAAAGAGATCCAAAAGATATATGGGTTAATCAATATAATTCATTCTTACTCAGAGCTTGGAATGCCAATATGGATTTGCAGTATATAACAAATGAGTATGCCTGCATTGTTTATGTTGTGTCATACATGTCAAAAGCAGAAAGAGAAATGAGTTTGCTCTTGAAAAATGCTGAAAGTGAAATGAGAGAGGGCAATGAAGATGCTCGAAAGAGTATGAAAGAAATAGGACATGTGTATATGCAAAACCGTGAAGTTTCAGCACAAGAAAGTGTGTATCGTGTTTGTGGCCTGAGATTGAAAGAGTGCTCAAGAAAAGTAGAGTTTATACCTGTTGGACCAAACCCTGTGAGAATGAGTCTACCACTGAGTGTTATTCAAAGCAGACGAGACGATGATGATAGGAGCCCATGGATGCCAAGCAGAATTGATAAATATAAAGCCCGACCTGATGGTTTTGAATTTGAAAATATGTGTTTAGCCACATTTTGTTCAAAGTATAGACTACTCAGTGAATCTGATATAAAGGGTAAGAAACAGAAACAGAGTGTGTTTAAATTGAGAGATCAGCTGGGCTATATACAAAAAAGAACAAGAACCAATGATGCTGTAGTGAGATACCCTCGTTTTTCACCGACTGTAACCCCAGAAAAATATTATCAGAGTATATTGCAACTATTTTTGCCATATCGTACTGATAAACAGTTAAAACCTGACCAATTTTTGACATATGAGGAATTTTATCAAAATGGATCTGTTCGAATGTTTAATAAGAATTTGGAAAGTGTCAAAAGTATTGCCAATGAAAATCTCAGGCAGTATGAAAAAAATGCTGATACAATTGATCAGGCACAAGAATATCTTGAGAAATTTGGTGCACAAGAAGATGCATGGGGATTACTCTGTCCAGAAACAGAAGTTGAAAGACATGAAACAGCTAAAATCCATGTAGAAGTTGAAGATGCTGACAATGAGTTTAGAATCCCAGATCTTGAATCTAAATCTCAGGAGAAAGAGTCATATGGCATAGAATTTCGATCATGTAGCATTTCGAGAGAAGACAGTAATGTCTTATTAAGAACTTTAAACAGCAAGCAGCAAAAAGTGTTCTACAAAATACGACAATGGTGTCTTGACAGAGTTAATGGAAAAGAAGCCACACCGTTTCAGATATTTGTGACAGGTGGTGCTGGAACAGGAAAAAGTCATCTGGTGAAATGCATATGTAATGAAGGGACAAGAATTCTAGGTAAAATGATGCATAATCCAGATGATCTTTCAATTATGAAAGTAGCTCCAACTGGAATTGCAGCCTACAATATTGATGGTAGTACTATTCATAATGCACTGTCCATACCCATTTCTGCTTCATTACCTTATCAACCCCTTGGAGAAGAAAAGATAAGTCATTTACGTACTCAGCTGGGCCAATTACAGATACTAATAATTGATGAAATATCCATGGTTGATCAGAAGCTACTGTGGTATGTACATGGACGTTTAAGGCAAATAAAGCAGACGCGTGATGATGCTCCATTTGGAAAGGTTTCAGTTATTGCAGTTGGAGATTTTTATCAGTTACCCCCAGTAAAAGGTACTCCTTTGTATAAAGATACATTGCAAAGTTCTTTATGGACGGACAACTTCTCTATGATTAACTTGGATGAAATAATGAGACAAAAGGATGATGCAGACTTTGCTGTTCTTTTGAACAAATTAAGGGTAAAAGAAAAGAAAGATGAATTATCAAGTGATGATTTTGCAGTTCTTCAATCATGCCAAACTGGAGAACAATGTGAGGATGCACTGCATATATATTCTTCAAACAAACAAGTAAATGACTGGAATAAAATAATGCTTCACAAGAAATGCACAAATATCATCTGTATTGATGCAGAAGATTTTGAACTTGGCGATAAGGGTAAAAACAAAGCATGTGACAAGCCACGGAGATGTACTAAAGCTTCTTTGCCAGCATATCTTTGGGTTGCTGAAAATTCTAGAGTGATGCTGATCAAAAATGTGAATGTGACCAAAGGTTTATCAAATGGCTGCATTGGCACTGTAACTGACTTAGTAAGAGTAAATGAAAATGCCAGACCCTCAAGTGTGCTTGTGAAATTTGACAATGAAAAAGTAGGAACACAGTCAATAGAAATGCAACAGGAATCAATTGGGAAAAAATATACGAGGAAACAATTTCCCTTGAAATTAGCATATGCATGCACAATACATAAAGTACAGGGCATGACAATGGAAAAAGCTGTTGTTTCTCTGAAAAATATATTTTTGCCCGGACAAGCATATGTTGCTCTGAGCCGTGTCACATCAATACGTGGACTAACTATTGAAGATTTTGATCCCAAAGTTATATATTGCAATCCAACTGTTAAAGAAAGTTTAGAAAACATGCCAACATTTGTTGATGAAAAGAGCTTTGATAATGATGTTTCTGTTGCGACTCTGAATATAATGCTACATAACATTCAAGGTCTTAAAGCACATTTCAAAGATATCCAATCAAACCTCCTATGTAGAAATTCTGATATTATTTGTTTAACTGAAACTTGGCTTAATGATGACATTTTTGATGTGAATTTAGATCATTTTAAAATGTACAATCAACCTCGGTCAAAATCTTATTCAGATGAAAGTCCCTTATTTTCAGCACTGAAAAATCAAGCACATGGTGGAGTTGCAGTGTACAGTAAAATCAAATCTATTAGTAGGCTGGATTTACATGTCAATAATCTAGAATATATTACATTTGCAGTAACTTGTCCTTCATGTCTCATTTCTGTGATATATAGACCTCCCAGATATGATAAGAAACAATTTTGTGAGAAACTGAAGAGACTACTCGTAGAATTGCAGCAGAGAAGTACGAAACGCATAGTTATTGGTGACTTCAATGAAAATCTCAGACAAGGTTCAAGTGATTCATGTGTGCATAAATTGATGTATTCTTACGGATATCAACAACATGTACTTGATGCTACAACAGAAGGTAATACATTGATTGATCATGTATATAGCACAGGTATAGACTCACTTCATGTTGAAGTTATTCCACTTTACTACAGTTACCATGAGGCTATCAGAATACAGTTCTGATGAGTGATGTCTTGAGTTTACGCAAAGTAATGTGGCACATATATTCAAATCAATTGATATTTATTTTCTTTTGTCATCATATTTCCTTTTGTAATACAGAATGAGGAAAATAAAAAAGTGTGAATAGGACAGAGCATACAGCAATTCAAAAACAAATGAGTAGAAGTGATACTTATGATCAATACTGAGGTGTTTGAAGTTAAAAAAAAAAATTGCAATGAGTAAAACATGTGAAGTATGGAGGGTTCCACTGGGAAGATTATGCTTGTGAATATGAAACAAGACTTCAACAAAAGTATGACTACTAGTACTACAGAAAACAGCGACATTATGAGACAGAAAGTGACAATTCAGTGATTATAGACTTCCTAAATATGACCCAAAAATAATGTGAGAAATTATGGAAATTAGTTGTTGAATTGCACCAAATAAGTACAAAAAGCATAGTTATTGGTGAATTTAATGAAATTCTCAGACAAGGTTCAAGTGATTTGCTTGGCATAATTTGATGTGTTCTCATGAATATCAACAACATGAAGTTGATGCTACAACAGAAGGTGACACATTTATCGGTCATGTATGTAGTATAGGTATTAATGATCTCACCATTGAAGTTATTCGCCTTTACTACAGTTACCATGAAGCTATTTGAATACTGTTTCACTGAACTTGTTTTTACTAATAACATTAGATGTTTATTCAAGGTTTTTTTCATAATGCTGAAATCAAATGAAATATATTTTCATCTTTCATCATACATATTTTTATGATGTTATGGAGAATAGATGAAATATGATGAATGAAATGAACAGAATGTACAACAGTAGTGAAACCTTATGATAATATTAAATTGTAATGAATACTGAAGTGATTGAAGTGAGGAAAACAGTGTGCCATGAGCAAAGTGTGCAAAGGGTGGAGAGATCCACTGAAGCGACCTTGATTGTGCACAGGAAACAAAACTTGGGCAACAATAAAAGTACTACATAACACATTGACATTATAAAGAAAAAATAAATAGACAACGACAAGAGCATGCAACAGAAACAATGATCTTTGATTGCTTGTTGAAAGAAATGTGGGCTTGCATGTCAAGAAGAAGGAAAAACACATAAATTGTGTAATTGCAAAAATGATTTAAAGGACTGTAATTATAATGTTACATGTATGTCAGCAATAGTGGTGATATTAAAAATTTATGAAGTGGTAATGCTGAATCTAGGTGAGAATTATCAACCCTTTTCACAAAGCAGTAGCTGAGCTGGTAGTTGCTCTTCTCTAAATATCATTGTTGGAAATGTAACTATAAAAGGAAGATACAAGTTCAGTATGGAACAGAAATAAAACAAAAGACAGAAAATGGAATTGAAATAGAATAGACAAAGAATAAAAATAGAACAGGCACAACAGAAATAAAACATAGCCCAGAAAATGACAGTGCAGAAAGGTAGATTTTGGCATAATAATCATTTTGAAAAATATTTTTTTTCAGAGAATTAAATGCTGATAATGATAAGTTTGTCTTACTATTTGATGAGCATTTAGAGCTGAGGAAAATCAAATTGTAAATGCTGATGAAAGTGCTTTGAAATAAATGGAAAAAGTAGGAGTTGCATTTATATGTGCAAAACCTGATCAATAGGCATATGTTGTAATTGATAGAAATGAATATTTCACCAGAGAAGATAGAGTGAAATCCATGAGTGATCATGTGTATGGTGCAAGAATTGTATTTATTACGTAAACATTATGAGCTATATAGCACAAGTTTTGATTAATTTCATGCAAATTTATGAAAAATGTTTTGAGTTTTCAAACCCCTGTTTCTCAAACATTTGCTTTCATTGATTGATGTCATTGTTTCTCTTTAGCACCCATGGTAGTGAGAATAAAGCACTGGCCAAAATGAAAAAAGCATCAATTAGGTGTATTTCATCTAGGTGTTTATGGCTAACATCTTTATGTCTTTACATTTGCCTGGTGAATGATGAACTGGTCTGTGCTTGTGCCGCAATCATGTCCAGCCTTGTACCCAAGTGTTTCCACCGGTGAGTTTTATTTCTTTTTTGCTTTTTTTTCCCCCTACTTTTTGTCAGATTTGTATGCATTTAACTTTTCACACAACTTTTTGACAAAATCAGGCTCAATCATACTCAGTGTTCAAATTAAATTCTCACAATAATCTCTCCAGGTGTGTTTTTAAGCTGTATTAGCATAACCTGTAGAATTATGCATACACAGGTGTTTCTTCAGAATTATTTTTTTTCCCCCTGAAATGTTTGTAATATATGTTCTATCATCTAAAGTCTGTGATCTGAAACAGTTTGTTAATTCCATATTACATTTATGAAATGTTATTCACATATTCCTTATTCTTATAAATGTGACTGTACAAGTGTAGTTTTGTTCTGTCCAATTTACATTGTAGCTAAACATGATATACATCCAGAGAACTATAATGTATATGCTGTACTCCTGTAAGAGAAATAGGTATATGTATTCATGAAAAGAAAGGTTAACATAAAAGGTGATGTGATGTTATGTGAAGTTGTGAATGTTTCAGTACAGTTGTGTTCGCAAGTTATGACTACAAGAAATTGGTTGTATCTGTCTAAAATATGTAAAACATAATGTAACTTTCTTCGTAACATTTCTGATAATGATATTTATGTTCTCCCATTCTAACAACACATATTTCAGTTCTTTCATTTTATCGATGTTAAAAGATAAGCAGTGTACTTCATTTGTAACAGTATGTTGTTTATGTCTTTTAAAGCAGGGTCTTGACCAACAGAGAGAACACACCAGCTTTGCTTTGCAGCGTTGGTGTAGCACAGGGAGTAGAACTCTACTGGTTAAAGGCTCAAAACCAGTCAATTGGACCAGGTGTGGATCGCATCTATTTCAACTGTGTGGACAGCTGTCAATCTTGGATCAAACTTGGTTGACATGCAAGCACTTCATATCAGATGATAACAGATGAGCAACGTAATAGTTTCTCAGGACTTCCACTCTCTTCCATCTACAATAATTCTAAGCACAGTGAACAGTATGCATGATAAATGCAAAAGCAAAGGGTATAAATGTAATTGAAGTATTGTGGAATGATTTACGCAACATAAAATACCTCAATAATTATTAATTTTATGTTTATGTGGTGCTAATCAGATCATGTGTAGTATTGGAAGGTACGGTAAGTTAGCCATAGTGGCATGTTAAGCCCCCGTCCCTGGAGACACTCAAGTGGTAACGTGTTAATGACCCATAGCATAATCATTTACACCACCATATTGTTTTCGTGATTGACACAGAAACGTCTTTGATTAAGGGCAAAACCAAAATGTAGACCATAAAAGTAGAAGTATGTGAAATGCAAATGTGCAGTATTTTTACATTTTTCCATTATGGATCAAAGCTATGACTTAGATATTAGATGATGATTGTGAGAAGCAAGTGTGGGTCTTTTTTTCTGTTTTATCCTTTGAATAATTGCAAAGATGCAAAGTTTAAAAAAAATTAACAACAAGATTTTCATGACTTAGCGTCTTTGCGCTCGCGCAAACGAGAAGGGTATTCCCCCTCCCACAGTAAGGAGCCTTTTTTAAATTTGTAGCTGTTAATAAAGGATCTGGTGCATAATTAAGTGACTATTGTTTGCTAATTTGGCATGATGAAGGGAAATACACCTTCAATTGCAAGCATCACTTCAATCCTTTTAGCTACACTCCTCATTTTTGGTTCAAGTTGCAATTTCACTTGATGTCTGAGAAAAATGGGTACTATGTGTGAAATCGTGAGACAGACCCTAAATGCATGAGTCTCACCATAATGAGAGACTTGGTCTGTAATTGATGCATATATTTTGTGTATGCACATATATGTAAACCTTCAGTAATGCTCTAGGTGTGGGGTTAGTTGAGGAAGACTCTATGACCCTGTTTACAGTGTGGGGCTGCACCATGCTGCGGCCAAGCCGTGGTTGAGCATAACCTCAATTGCGAGGCCAAGCCCCGCAATTTTGTTCCTTCACACTACTGGGCTCGGCCGCGCTTTTATTTCAAACCTTTTAATATTTTGTCATAGTGGCGCTCTACTTGTAAACAAACACAATTCGGTGTTGTCTGGTTTTCAGACCCTTTGCCAACTGAATTTCATGGCAACGAAATCACCGTTCGGGCAAAGGCCCTTTCCGAAGGGAAAGATCCTTTGCAGGACAAGACCACATTAAACTATGCTAGTTTTCGATGTTGAGGGGGTTAATATCCTGAATAGCGAAATAGTACAAGTACGGGGTTTGGAAACCAGAATAAAATTGGCAGCGCATTTGGCCCCATTTGCGTTTACACAGAGAAAAAGGCCAGGCTCAGCCGCGGCTTAGCCACCTCCAGAGCGAGGCCAAATGCAAGGCCAACTTTGGCCTTGCATTTGGCCTTTTGCACGTTTACACTGAAATGGAGGTTGGCTGGGCTATCGTTGAACTGCGGCCAAGCCTCGCATCGTAAACAGGGTCTATGTGGCAAATTGAGCTATGGCTCAACTTGCCCTAAAGACCTGCATTCATGTCCATGGTACAATTGAAAACATAGTTGAGACCATGGACAATTTGTATGGAGCACTAGGCGTGGTGTGGCCTATTTTGTTAGGAAATTAGTCATTTGTCAACGTAATGACCATTTCTTTAAAAAATGTTCATTTCATTCAACATTTTGAAACATTACAAAGTGACTGATTTTGTAATGAAATAGGCCATGTAATATTTAAGGCTCTATTCAAATTGTCCATGATTTCAATTTTACCATCTTCATAAATTTATGCCATAAAGTCTAGCACATTTTACTAAATATAATGCGTGTAATCACTTCATACTTTTAAATACTTCTGAGATATGAAACTAAAAAAAAGAAGTCCATTTGATTTATGTTGGATAGTAAAAAACAAAACAAAAAACAAAAACATGTTTTTTAAAGAGAGTTTCAAAACTTACACTGCTTCTCTGTGTGGGAGTAGCAAGTAAGCACTACATGTAGCTACCTCGAATTTTTCCAGAGGATTAATTGCAATGGCATGACACAAATTTCTGCAAGACACTCAGTTATTTCTGATGCATCATGCAAAAAACAAAAATTGACCCATAATACCTTACATTCACCAAGTGCAGATAAAGTAAAATTTTAAACCATTTGAGGGTTTTCATGAAACAAGAATGGAATTTGTGTGTAGAATATGTTTCAGTGGTAATTCTAGATGCTGCATTTTTCTGGGGAAAAATATATTTGAAGAGGTTGCTTTGTCATATTTAGAATTGTTGAATATTGTCATTTGAATTGAATCAAATGATGGAAAAATCTTTTGTGTTATAAATTGTACATTAGGAAATTTAGTGTCCATATAACATATTGTCAATGTGACTTGAAAGAAAATGATGGCCATGTTGAAAGTAGCTCTCATTGCTTATTCAATATTTTGTTTCATTGTAAGTGTAATCAATTCCAGCAGTATTGATGTTTTAGTTATATGTTTTAATAGATATTTATTGCCTACATATCAGATATGACCTGTGACAAAAGTGGTGCCATTTTTGTAGCTGCTTGCTTTCTTCAAGAAAGCTGCCATTGTTAATTGATGTTTTTTGACATTGTTTATAAAGGTTTAAAGTTGAAGGGAAGAAATGTTTCTCTTTTGTATTATAAATCACAGATCAGCAGTTTCTACTGTTTTTATATTCAGCTGAGCATTGGTTAGTGTCAAAAAAGGCTGCCATTGTCATAATGATTGCCATTGTTTATTTGAAATTCTTTGACATTGTCAAATCAATTTAAGGATTGGAACTATTTGTATGTGTGAGTGTGTGTGTGTGTGTGTGTGTGTGTGTGTGTATAAATCAGGAATTTCATTGTCCATGTTTTAGTTAAAGTGGCAAATAATTGAGTCAATATTGTGACAAGTCAATTTTTAAAGCCATGATGCGCCAAGTAATGGACATCATGAAGACTGTAGTTGATGTCCTGAACCCCAGTCAGATTCCAGTCCTTACATGCAATCAAGCACTCTACACTATGGCAAAGGGGGTCCAATGGAGCAGCCCTAGAAGTTATATTCCAGGGATTATTCCATAGTGATTTTTGGTTGACGATGCGTTTTGAGGATATCCTGACTCATATCACATTGTGTCAGATCTAAACACACATTGCAGCAGATAGGATCAACCCAGTCCTGAATGCAGTTTGCAGAGCTATCTCTGGATGTCTGCGACCAACAAGAGTAGATGACCTTTATTAACTGTGTGTTATTGCCCCACCACACATCAGGCGAGAGGTCTCAGCACAGATGGAGAAAACCAAGCAAGAAGTTAACCCTCGCCACCCACTCTACAATCGCGAACTTGCTAAAAAGAGACTCAAATCCAGACGCAGTTTTCTCCATTCAACCGAATCCCTTGATGGCACCGCCCACGGTCGAAGGATTACCCTATGGTCCAACCACCTCCAGTCTGTGACGAATAAGCTCTCCTATGGACCAAGTGAATCACTCCCTCCGGGTTCAAGTGAGGCATGGCCCACCTGGTCATGCCTGAATCGCCTACGGACAAGAACAGGACGATGCAAAGTCCTCATGCAGAAATGGGACTACAATAGGGATGGAGAAACTGCTTGCAACTGTGGGCAGGATCAGACAATGCAACATCTTTTGGTCTGCCCCCTCCTACCAGAGCCATGCACTGTCAATGATCTGGAGACTTTCAACACCAAAGCCGGATCCTGCACTCTGCGCTGGGCAGGACTTGTGTGGTGACTCGAGAAGAAGAAGAAGAAGAAGCAGATAGGTTGCAGACAGATTCTTGCAGCATGAGAGCAAACTGAGCAGGAGACAATTTGAGCTATCAACTGTGGTTACTAAAATGGCAACATTTTTTGCATAACATAATTAAAACCAGACGACTCTGCTGTACTTCTTGGTCTCTAATGGAAGAGACATTAGCACCAACAAAGATCTCATCACCACACAAGGTAGTGGCATTCTTTGCTGCGATTGTCCGGACATGTCAGATGATAGCACCGTGCACGTGTGAGGAGGCAGACACTGGTACATCGTATACTTGTGCACCTATAGGATGCCGTACATTCGCAGATTAGCAACATGCCAATATGCACTGTTCATACAAGTGTTGCACCCTTTGAGCTTGTCCTAGCAGCAGCCATCACCAGAATATCCATGAACAGTGGATTGCCTTTGGAGCTGGGAAGAACTTCAGGTTCATAGCTTCTTTATGGGATCACCAAAACTTGGCTGATGTGTTGCCATGCCAATGTTTCATGTTTTTAGTGGCTGTGGCTTAGCGTCTTGTTTTTGTAACAAGGCAGAAAGATTGCGTGGGTACCTGGACTACCTATGAACAAATCACAACCGTATTCAACGCCTTCTATGCTATGCAGACTTACATACTATTGAGGAGTAGATGCAGCTCAATGGAGCAATTTGTAGTTTGTTGGAGTGTCGCTGAAAGAAAAGAATAGATGCAGAGTGTTAAAGTTGACAATGCCAGAATGTGACTTTGCAGTGTGCAGCTCCTTATTTGTTGTTGTTGTTGTTGTTGTTGTGTTTTGTTGTTTGTTTTGTTTTGTTTTGTTTTGTTTTGATTTTTTTTTTTTTTTTTTTTTTTAGTGCAGGGGGAATTGGCCTGAGTTTCAAACCCACAAAAAAAAAGGGTGCTGGCAAGCATCTTGAAAGGTAGCTATTTTTGTCACAGGTCAAATCTGAGATGTTATGCACACAGTAAAATTACTGATGTTTGACTGAAAATACCACAGGAAAACATTTGCACCCAACAATGTATTTAATCTCTAATATCAAAAACTTGCTAATAAAGATATATAGCCATTTTCATAATGGTCACCATTTTTGTCAAAGTCAAATTTGCCTAGCTCTACATCCGTATTTAAGCTAGTATTTTCACGTACAGTTATTTTGGTAATGAGAAGATCACATGAAGTGTATTAACAGGGTATTATACAGTAGAAATCAGTGTGTGACCAGTTGGACTGTCTGTTGCAAATGTTGCGTAGAGAATTCTTACAGTTTTGAAGCAATCTTTATGGAAATAGGGATACATCATGAAATTGAGGCTTCTTGGCTGAGCAAAACTGGAAGGGTGTCATAATTTTCTTGTTACTATTTGCTGTGTTTTTCACTTTATATTGAAAGATACAACAGAGGTTAATGTTAATTGGGCAAAATTGTATACCTCATTGGAAAACATCGAGTGTTGTTGTCTGGGAAAGCTGATTTTTTTTTTCAGCCTTTTTTTACAGGAATCTGCCACATATTGTCAGTTGAGAATGATAAGGGCTTTAAGGTGCCACTGAATCCATAATGTTCAAGACAACTTAATGCCCTTCTCATTCTCAACAGATGAGTATGATGGATGTGTGTCAGTTGAAAGTTCATGTCACAGAAGGAAATCCCCCAAATATGCAAATGGAAGTGATAAATCAAGGGTCTTTTGTTTGATATTGGTATGTAAATGTTACATGTAGAATTGCACAGATGCGAATTATGAGGTATGCAACAATGGAATGTTGTGTGAGCAAAACATGCCATTCTAAAAATGTCTGTCAGTGAATGTGCTTAGACTGTAATTGCACAGGTATTATTATTGTTATTGTTACTATTTTTGTTATATTTATTTGTGTCATTCATTTACTTATTTATTTATTCATTTATTTATTTGGCCATGCTATTGCAATTTAAAGTACAATTTCATGTTACATACAGGGTATAAAGACTCATGTATAAACCCATAATTGCTGGAAATTGCACATGTAAACATAAATGTCAAAGTTGGGTTGAAGCAAATTGACCAAGTTTGCAACTGACATGAAAGAAAGTTAAGTCACATGGCACAGAAATTAGGGCATGAACATTGCATGTTTTGTAGACATGGAAATGGAAAAAATGAGACTTCCTGTGATGCAGCCATAAATAATGAATGAGTTGATGAAAGTTGAGAATAATTGCAGAAATCAATTTAAAGCTCTGTTGTAGTTGATGCAGCTGTATTGTGTCAGTTTAGTTCAGATTTCAGAGTTCTACGCTTATTCATACAGTGGTGAAAATTATGGATAGATATTTCCCTTGGAGCAAGACTGAAGGTGTTATGTCAACGGAACTGTAACACACAAACTATGAATCAGTTTGAAGCTGACATGCACTTCAGAATGTGGTAAAATTATTAATACCGGCACGTGTATGCAAAAGTTGCAGCTACCGTACAGTGTAATTGTGTACTTGCAGCCTTATTTCAATAAAAATTGGATTAGTTTCATGATTTGAGAACAGACACAGTGCATAAATTATGTATTTAGTGTTGATATTTTGGGTGCTTGTTTGTTAAAATTATTCCCAAGGTTCGCTATTCTGAAGGGTCGTTAATCCGAAACACACAAATTTCCTGCACCGAAAGGTTCGTTAATCCGAAAATGAAAAAGGGTTCATTATCCGAACATTTGTGGCGTTATTCCTAAGGTTTGTTATTCCAAAGATTCATTAATCCGAAATGAAATTCGGAACAATGAACCTTCGAAATACCAAATCTTTTGACTAAAGAGCCTTCGAAATAACGAACCTACACAATAACGAGCTGTAACCAATATTTTAAGTCTTGAGATCAAATACTTGATTAGTTCATTTTGTTCATTGCATGCAAGGCAGGTAGTGATATAACAGCGGAGTAAAATATACCTGTACATGTGCCACTTTGACGTAGAGATACAGCAATACATACAAAAAGTGCATTGGCTGTTAATCCCCAACCATTGTATGTGACAGTGTAAAGGGATGGCACAGTATTGGTGGAGATGAGGATCGTGCTTTTAACTTTTCGCAGGATACCTAGTAACTTATGAAGTAGTATGTAGCATACCATTTGAAGAGGAATTCAAAGTTTAATTGAAGAAAATCAGGTTTGGAATGACTGAAACTTGAATTTTTCATGGATTTACATGTTCTTTCATATTTCATAAAAGGTTTCTCATTATCTTACCAAAAAAAAAATGTTAGAAAGCCTGAAATTAGGTCTCGAATAAAACTTTATTGCACAATCATTTTAATGAGTCAGAGCATGCATTCATCAAGAGTAAGAGCAAAAAAGCTTACACACGTATGCACATAAGAGGTTGAATGTGTGGTTACAAAGTAAACTATGCTTTTTTCATGTGACAACAAATATCTGGTGTATCAAATAGGAATAGTAAGATAATTTTCAGATGATAAGAGTAGCCGGTTCAATATCATTCATAAGAGCATGCATTAAGCATACAATGGTGATTGTGCTAACTACAGGTATGTGGGTGGATAAAAAGGAATACACTGTATATGCAATAGCAAAGTACAGTTGTATGAGCTATACATTGTTTAACAGGCAAGTGTTAAAAGAATATGCACACAACAGAAACTGTGTAACACGAAAGCAACATTATTTATGGAATATGAATATTTCTGTTGTTCACCTATGTGTACGCAGATGGAATTAACCATGACCATGACCATGAGAGTAACCAGAGTAGCTGACCCTTGGTGAATCTTTTAAGAATGCAATAAAGAAACATATCACAACAATCAAAATATGATAAGAATCTACTTTCTTCCTAAGCTATTCAGAGGCGTAGATATGCAAGGCATGTTGCTTTTGGGGTTTTTTTCAAACGTGTGTGTCTGTGTGTGTGTGTGTCTGTGTGTGTGTCTGTGTCTGTGTGTATGTGTGTTTGTCACAAAAGATGTTGCTTTGGTAATCACAATTGTCCAGAACCTTAGCTTGTGGAGCAAAATTCTTCTACAGTATTAAAACATTTTTAAAAAAAAAAAATACAAATCAGTGATTCGAGTCTTGATCGTAATAGGCATGACCATACAGACTTCATCTGTGTTTAGAGACATTGGCCGTGTGATGTTTGGATTCTCATTTAGAAAAATGGAGTCATATCTGTCATCTTTGGTGCCAAATTCTGCATACACTATAACGAAGATACAGCAACAAGCACATATGACCTTTGACCCACCTTCATACTCCCTAGATGGCATCTGAGCAAAAAGTGGTTGTTTTGTGAAATGATTCTTGCGACATCGTCTATACGTGTGCAAAATATGGGAAAGATAGGACCGGTATTCACCAAGATACAGGATGAAACATTTATGACCTTTGACCCTAATTTGCATATCCAAGATGATGTCCGATCAAATAGCTGTTATTTTATGAAATGATGTACGTGACATGAATTAAACATGTGCAAAATATGAGGGTGTTTTGAGTCATTGCAAAGAAAGTTGCAGAAAGAAAGAAATAACTCAATACATCGAAGATAAGCTTTAATTTCAGCCAAATTTTTTAACGTGATCCCGACATCGTATGACAAACCAAAGGGAACACATACGATTACAACATATTAAAATCAAGGAGAAAATCTCCGAATGGTAAGTGAGCTAGTGCTCGATATTTAAGACAATCATGTCAATTTTCACATCTAGAAAAATTCCCTCCCACAGAAATAACACGGCACAACGAAGATACACAAAGAAGTACATATGACCTTTGACCCCACTTCGCACAGACAAGATGGCATCTAAGCAAAAAGTGATTATTTTGTGAAGTGATCCCTGTAACATGGTCTTTGCGTGTGCAAAATATGGAAGAGGTAGGACATGTATTCACCTTGACCGAAAGATCGGTCTGTATCTGTCCGTCGGGGAATGTTCCGCGGAGACTGCGTCTGGCTTCACGGATCCCCTCCGACAGCGTTAATGGCAAAATATAAAAGAGTCCTCCGGACAGACGGATCTTTCTGTCTAGTATTCACCAAGACACAGGATGAAACATTGATGACCTTTGACCCAATTTACATGCCCAAGATGGTGTCTGATCAAGTAGTTGTTATTTTATGAAATAATGTACGTGACATGAACTAAATATGTGCAAAATATGGGGATGATAGGAGCTGTTTTTCTTGAGTTATTGCAAAGAAAGTTGCAGAAAAAAAGAAATATCTCAATACGTCTAAGATAAGCTTTAATTTCAACCAAGTATTTTGACGTGATCCTGACATCGCATAAAAAAACAAAGGGCACATTACGATAGCCCAAAGTCTCAGCTATAACATATTAAAATCTGGGAGAAATTCACGGAAGCATAAGTGAGCTAGTGCTCGATAAAGACAATCATGTCAATTTTCACATCTAGAAATATTCCCTCCCATGAGATAACACGTCATAACGAAGACACACAAAGAAGTACATGTGACCTTTGACACCTGGGGCTGTTTTTCTTGAGTTATTGCAAAGAAAGTTGCAGAAAGAAAGAAATATCTCAATACATCGAAGATAAGCATTAATTTCAACCAAGTTTTTTGACGTGATGACGACGTCGTATGAAAAAACAGAGCGAACATTATCGATAGCCCAAAGTCTCAGCTACAACATATTCAAATCTGGGGGAAATTCACTGAAGGGTAAGTGAGCTAGTGTTCGATAAAGACAATCATGTCAATTTTCACATCTAGAAAAATTCTCTCCCATAGAGATAACACGTCATAACGAAGATACAGAAACAAGTACATATGACCTTTGACCCCACTTTGCACAGACAAGATGGCATCTGAGCAAAAAGTGATTATTTTATGAAGTGATCCTTGTAACATGGTCTTTACGTGTGCAAAATATGAGAAAGATAGGACATGTATTCACCAAGATACAGGATGAAACATAAATGACCTTTGACCCTAATTTGCATACCCAAGATGTTGTCCGATCTAGTAGTTGTTATTTTATGAAATAATGTACGTGACATGAACTAAACATGTGCAAAATATGGGGGTGATAGGGCGTGTTTTTCTTGAGTTATTGCAAAGAAAGTTGCAGAAAAAAGAAATATCTCAATACATAGAAGATAAGCTTTAATTTCAACCAAGTTTTTTTATCGTGATTCCGACATCGTATGAAAAAACGAAGGGCAACTTGACGATAACGCAAAGTCTCAGCTACAACATATTAAAATCTGGGAGAAATTCACCGAAGGGTAAGTGAGCTAGTGCTGGATAAAGACAACCATGTCAATTTTCACATTAAAAAAAATCCCTCCCATAGAGATAACACGTCATAACGAAGACACAAAAAGAAGTACATATGACCTTTGACCAAAATTTGCACAGACAAGATGGCATCTGAGTAAAAAGTAGTTATTTTGTGAAATGATCCTTGTAACATGGTCTTTGCGTGTGCAAAATATGGCAAAGATAGGACATGCATTCACTAAGATACAGGATGAAACACTTATGACCTTTGACCCTCATTTACATACCCAAAATGGTGTCCGATCAAGTAGTCGTTATTTTATGAAATAATTTACGTGACATGAACTAAACATGTGCAAAATATGGAAGTGATAGAGGCCGTTTTTCTTGAGTTATTGCAAAGAAAGTTGCAGAAAGAAAGAAATATCTCAATACATAGAAGATAAGCCTGAATTTCAACCAAAATTGTTGACGTGATCCCGACAACGTATGAAAAAACGAAGGGCACATTTACGGTAGCGTAAAGTCTCAGCTACAACATATTTAAATCTGGGAGAAATTTACCGAAGGGTAAGTGAGCTAGTGCTCGATAAAGATAGTCATGTCAATTTTCATTTCCAAAAAAACTGCACTCCCATAGAGATAACACGTAAACTGGTCAAATTTGACAAGATTACATTCAACCCATTTTTACGAGGTGATACCGTTATCCAGTCAAAATTTTGTAATTTTATGTTTGAAAGAACATTAAATAAGCTACAACATACTGAAATATGAGTGAAAATTGACAAAGGACTAGTGAGATACGCTCGAATAAACTTGAAATTTGATGACGTCATTTTGAAAATTTACTTTTTTTACTTTATTAAGAAATTTGATATCTTTTAATCATTTTGTCAGCATTGCCACCCTATGAAATGACACGTACAACTCATCAGCTTTCAAAATATGTAAAGAAAATGGGGGGTCACCGTCCATCCTGACGAGTAAAATCGGATTTAAAATTGGTGGTTTTTTGGCATAGTTGCACTGTACATCGCCATTGACGTGCGCGCGGAATTTCAACTTTGACGGGCCCGTATGACGTCATATTGAGTTGGATTGAGTTGAAACTTGGTAGAAATATTCCTTGACATTTCAGACATCCGATCAAAGTGAAAAAAACGGGAAATTTCAATTGCATATGAGCTGTGCGTGCGTATATGCGCGCGCGCGTACGCGTCTGTCCGATTTTTTCAATTTTTCAAAAAATGCTCCAAATGGTCTGAAACGTGTGCAAAAAAAATTTGAGCTCGATTGGAGCATACAAATATTTTAACGCGCGCGTACGCGCACGTTTTAAGAGAAAATATGAATTTTGAGAACATGAGTAAAATGCGCATAACTTGAAATATATGTGACGTAAATTTCATTGAAAATTTTTATTCCATTAATGAGATATGATTGAGAATGTGTTTTCATATAATGACGTCATAGTGACGTCACGGTCAACTGATCACATTGATACATTAGATTTGTCGTCTTTGGGACATGATGCAAACATGGTATGATTTTGAAATTGATAGGCAGCGGACTTTCTGAGCTAACCTCTGCACAACTTTTGCGGAGAAATAAAGAAACAAAGAAGAAGAAAGAATCCGTACAGATACAGAAGGTGATCCGAAGGATACTCGGATCACCTAACTAGAGATTGTAATTTGTCATCACTGACAAATTAAGGTGATCCGATTTTTTTTTAATCAATGATTCGAGTCCTGATCGTAATAGGCATGACAATACAAGTTTCATCTGTGTTTAGAGACATTGGCCGTGTGAGGTTTGGATTCTCATTTAGAAAAGGGAGTCATATCTGCCATCTTTGGTACCAATTCTGTATACACTGAATAACGAAGATACAGCAACGAATACATATGACCTTTGACCCACCTTTACACTCCCAAGATGGCATCTGAGGAAAAAGTGGTTATTTTGTGAAATGATTCTTGCGACATCGTCTATATTCGTGTGCAAAATATGGCAAAGATAGGATAGGTATTCACCAAGATGCAAAATGCAAAGTCTTAGGTACAACATAAAATCTGGGAGAAATTCACCGAAGGGTAAGTGAGAGCTAGTGCTCGATAAAGAAAAGCATGTCGATTTTCACATTAAAAAAAAATCCCTCCCATAGAGATAACACGTCATAACGAAAATACAGAAAGAAGTACATATGACCTTTGACCTCACTTTGCACGGACAAGATGGCGTCTGAGCAAAAAGTGGTTATTTTGTGAAATTATCCTTGTTACATTGTCTTTGTGTGTGCAAAATATGGGAAAGATAGGACATGTATTCACCAAGATACAGGATGAAACATTTATGACCTTTGACCCTAATTTACATACCCAAGATGGTGTCTGATCAAGTAGTTGTTATTTTATGAAATAATGTACGTGACATGAACTAAACATGTGCAAAATATGGGATTGATAGCCATTGTTGTTGTTCATCTATTGCACAGAAAGTAGTAGAAAGAAAGAAAAATAAAGAAAAAAATATGTTATTTTATAGAAATTTGAAGGAGAAGCATAAAAAAATCAGAAAAAGATAAAGTTAGGAAGGGAGATTAAGACTAACTAAAGAAAAAGAAGAAAAAAAGTGTTTAAAAAAATGAAAAAAAAATATTGGCAGGGGTGAGCCTCGAACCAGGGACCTTAGGATTACGAGTCGGATGCACTATGCAATGACCTATTTCATGCTCCATAGGCCCTGTGTATTAAGCAAAATGACGCTGCATCGAAGCCACGTGCCATTTTCAACCAAGTTTTTCGACGTGATGCCGACGTCGTATGAAAAAATGAAGGGCACACTTATGATAGCCCAAAGTCTCAGCTACAACATACTAAAATCTGGGAAAAATTCACCGAAGCAAAAGTGAGCTAGTGCTCGAAAAAGAGAGTCATGTCAATTTTCACTGCCAGAAAAACTGCTCTCCCATAGATATAACACGTAAACTGGTCAAATTCTACAAGGATACATTCAATCCATTTTTACGAGGCGATGACGTCATCCAATCAAAATGTTGTTTTTACATTAATGAAAGAACATTTCATAAGCTACAACATATTGAAATATGGGAGAAAATTGGCAGAGGATAAGTGAGATACGCTCGAGTAAACTTGTAATTTGATGACGTCATTTTGAAAATTTACTTTTTTTACTTTATTAAGAAATTTGATATCTTTTAATCATTTTGTCAGCATTGCCTACCCATGAAATGACATGTACAACTCATCAGCTTTCAATATATGTAAAGAAAATGGGGGGTCACCGTCCATCCTGACGAGTAAAATCGGATTTAAAATTGGCAGTTTTTTGGCATAGTTGCACTGTATATCGCCATTGACGCGCGCGCGGAATTTCAACTTTGACGGCCCCGTATGACGTCATATTGAGTCGGATTGACTTGAAACGTGGTATAAATATTCCTTGACATTTCAGACATTCGATCAAAGTGAAAAAACTGGAAATTTCAATTGCATATGAGCTGTGCGTGCGTATATGCGCGCGCGCGTACGCGTCCGTCCGATTTTTTCAATTTTTCAAAAAATGCTCCAAATGGTCTGAAACGTGTGCAAAAAAATTTTGAGCTCGATTGGAGCATACAAATATTTCAACGCGCGCGTACGCGCACGTTTTAAGAGAAAATATGAATTTTGAGAACATGAGTAGAATGCGCATAACTTTAAATATATGTGACGTAAATTTCATTGAAAAATTCAATTTCATTAATGAGATATGATTGAGAATGTGTTTTCATATAATGACGTCATAGTGACGTCACGGTCGACTGATCACAATGATACATTAGATTTGCCGTCTTTGGGACATGATGCATACATGATATAATTTTGAAATTGACAGGCAGCGGACTTTCAGAGCTAATCTCTGCACAACTTTTGAGGAGAAATAAAGAAGAAGAAGAAAAACTAGAGATTGTAATTTGTCATCACTGACAAATTAAGGTGATCCGATTTTTTTTTATCAATGATTCGAGTCCTGATCGCAATAGGCATGACCAGACAAGTTTCATCTGTGTTTAGAGACATTGGCCGTGTGATGTTTGCATTCTCATTTAGAAAAGGGAGTCATATCTGCCATCTTTGGTACCAAATTCTGTATACACTGAATAACGAAGATACAGCAATGAATACATATGACCTTTGACCCACCTTTGCACTCCCAAGATTGCATCTGATGAAATAGTGGTTATTTTGTGAAATGATTCTCGCGACATCGTCTATACGTGTGAAAAATATGGGAAAGATAGGACAGGTATTCACTAAGATACAAGATGAAACATTTATGACCTTTGACCCTAATTTACATACCCAAGATGTTGTCCGATCTAGTAGTTGTTATTTTATGAAATAATGTACGAGACATGAACTAAACATGTGCAAAATATGGGGGTGATAGGGCGTGTTTTTCTTGAGTTATTGCAAAGAAAGTTGCAGAAAGAAAGAAATATCTCAATACATAGAAGATAAGCTTTCATTTCAACCAATTTTTTATCGTAATTCCGACATCGTATGAAAAAACGAAGGAAATGAAATAGCGCAAAGTCTCAGCTACAATATATTAAAATCTGGGAGAAATTCACCGAAGGGTAAGTGAGCTAGTGCTCGATAAAGACAATCATGTCAATTTTCACATTAAAGAAAATTCCCTCCCATAGAGATAACACGTCATAACGAAGATACAAAAAGAAGTACATATGACCTTTGACCTCAATTTGCACAGACAAGATGGCATCTGAGTAAAAAGTGATTATTTTGTGAAATGATCCTTGTAACATGGATTTTGCGTGTGCAAAATATGGGAAAGATAAGACATGTATTCACTAAGATACAGGGTGAAACACCTATGACCTTTGACCCTAATTTACATACCCAAGATGGTGTCCGATCAAGTAGCTGTTATTTTATGAAATAATTCACGTGACATGAACTAAACATGTGCAAAATATAGAAGTGATAGAGGCCGTTTTTCTTGAGTTATTGCAAAGAAAGTTGCAGAAAGAAAGAAATATCTCAATACATCGAAGATAAGCCTGAATTTCAACCCAATTTTTTGACGTGATTTTGACATCGTATGAAAAAACAAAGGGCACACTTACGGTAGCGTAAAGTCTCAGCTACAACATATTAAAATCTGGGAGAAATTTACCGAAGCTTAAGTGAGCTAGTGCTCGATAAAGATAGTCATGTCAATTTTCATTTCCAGAAAAACTGCACTCCCATAGAGATAACACGTAAACTGGTCAAATTTGACAAGATTACTTTTAATCCATTTTTACGAGGTGATACCGTTATCCAATCAGAACACTGTAATTTTATGTTTGAAAGAACATTAAATAAGCTACATCATACTGAAATCTGGGTGAAAATTGACAAAGGACTAGTGAGATACGCTCGAATGAACTTGAAATTTGATGACGTCATTTTGAAAATTTACTTTTTTTACTTTATTAAGAAATTTGATATCTTTTAATCATTTTGTCAGCGTTGCCAACCCATGAAATGACATGTACAACTCATCAGTTTTCAAAATATGTATAGAAAATGGGGGGTCACCGTCCATCCTGACGAGTAAAATCGGATTTAAAATTGGCAGTTTTTTGGCATAGTTGTACTGTATATCGCCATTGACGCGCGCGCGGAATTTCAACTTTGACGGGCCCGTATGACGTCATATTGAGTCGGATTGACTTGAAACTTGGTAGAAATATTCCTTGACATTTCAGGCAGCCGATACGTGTGAAAGAACGGGAAATTTCTATTGCATATAAGCTGTGCGTGCGTATATGCGCGCGCGCGTACGCGTCCGTCCGATTTTTTCAATTTTTCAAAAAATGCTCCAAATGGTCTGAAACGTGTGCAAAAAAAATTTGAGCTCGATTTGAGCATACAAATATTTCAACGCGCGCGTACGCGCACGTACCAAGAGAAAATGTGAATTTTGAGAATATGAGTAGAATGCGCATAACTTGAAATATATGTGACGTAAATTTCATTGAAAAACTTCATTCCATTAATGAGATATGACTGAAAATGTGTTTTCATATAATGACGTCATAGTGACGTCACGGTCGACTGATCACTTTGATTTTAGTTCGATTGCCGTCTTTGGGACACGATACATACATGGTATAAGTTTGAAATTGATAGGCAGAGTACTTTCTGAGCTAACCTCTGCACAACTTTTGGGGAGAAATAAAGAAAGAAGAAGAAGACTAGAGATTGTAATTTGTCATCACTGACAAATTAAGGTGATCCGATTTTTTTTTTAATCAATGATTCAAGTCCTGATCGCAATAGGCATGACCATGACAGGTTTCATCTGTGTTCAGAGACATTGGCCGTGTGATGTTTGGATTCTCATTTAGAAAAGGGAGTCATATCTGCCATCTTTGGTACCAAATTCTGTATACACTGAATAACGAAGATACAGCAATGAATACATATGACCTTTGACCCACCTTTGCACTCCCAAGATTGCATCTGGTGAAATAGTGGTTATTTTGTGAAATGATTCTCGCGACATCGTCTATACGTGTGGAAAATATGGGAAAGATAGGACAGGTATTCACTAAGATACAAGATGAAACATTTATGACCTTTGACCCTAATTTACATACCCAAGATGTTGTCTGATCTAGTAGTTGTTATTTTATGAAATAATGTACGAGACATGAACTAAACATGTGCAAAATATGGGGGTGATAGGGCGTGTTTTTCTTGAGTTATTGCAAAGAAAGTTGCAGAAAGAAAGAAATATCTCAATACATAGAAGATAAGCTTTAATTTCAACCAATTTTTTATCGTAATCCCGACATCGTATGAAAAAACAAAGGAAATGAAACGATAGCGCAAAGTCTCAGCTACAACATATTAAAATCTGGGAGAAATTCACCGAAGGGTAAGTGAGCTAGTGCTCGATAAAGACAATCATGTCAATTTTCACATTAAAGAAAATTCCCTCCCATAGAGATAACACGTCATAACGAAGATACAAAAAGAAGTACATATGACCTTTGACCTCAATTTGCACAGACAAGATGGCATCTGAGTAAAAAGTGGTTATTTTGTGAAATGATTCTTGTAACATGATCTTTGCGTGTGCAAAATATGGGAAAGATAGGACATGTATTCACTAAGATACAGGGTGAAACGCTTATGACCTTTGACCCTACTTTACATACCCAAGATGGTGTCCGATCAAGTAGTTGTTATTTTATGAAATAATGTACGTGATATGAACTAAACATGTGCAAAATATAGAAGTGATAGAGGCCGTTTTTCTTGAGTTATTGCAAAGAAAGTTGCAGAAAGAAAGAAATATCTCAATACATCGAAGATAAGCCTGAATTTCAACCCAATTTTTTGACGTGATTCCGACATCGTATGAAAAAACAAAGGGCACACTCACGGTAGGGTAAAGTCTCAGCTACAACATATTAAAATCTTGGAGAAATTTACCGAAGCTTAAGTGAGCTAGTGCTCGATAAAGATAGTCATGTCAATTTTCATTTCCAGAAAAACTGCACTCCCATAGAGATAACACGTAAACTGGTCAAATTTGACAAGGTTACTTTCAATCCATTTTTACGAGGTGATACCGTTATCCAATCAAAATTTTGTAAATTTATGTTTGAAAGAACATTAAATAAGCTACAACATACTGAAATCTGGGTGAAAATTGAGAAAGGACTAGTGAGATACGCTCGAATGAACTTGAAATTTGATGACGTCATTTTGAAAATTTACTTTTTTTACTTTATTAAGAAATTTGCTATCTTTTAATCATTTTGTCAGCATTGCCACCCCATGAAATGACATGTACAACTCATCAGGTTTTAAAATATGTAAAGAAAATGGGGGGGTCACCATCCATCCTGACGTGTAAAATTGGGTTTAAAATTGGCGGTTTTTTGGCATAGTTGCACTGTATATCGCCATTGACGCGCGCGCGGAATTTCAACTTTGACGGGCCCGCATGACGTCATATTGAGTTGGATTGATTTGAAACTTGGTAGAAATATTCCTTGACATTTCAGATATCCGATCTGAGTGAAAAAACGGGAAATTTCTATTGCATATTAGCTGTGCGTGCGTATATGCGCGCACGCGTACGCGTCCGTCCGATTTTTTCAATTTTTCAAAAAATGCTCCAAATGGTCTGAAACGTGTCCAAAAAAATTTTGAGCTCGATTGGAGCATACAAATATTTGAACGCGCGCGTACGCGCACGTTTGAAGAGTACAGATGAATTTTGAGAACATGAGTAGAATCAACTTGATTCGAACTATATGTGAGGTAAATTTCATAGAAAAATTCCATTCCATTAATGAGATATGAATGAGAATGTGTTTTCATATAATGACGTCATAGTGACGTCACTTTCGACTGATCACTATGATTTTATTAGATCTGTCGTCTTTGGGACATGATACATATATGGTATAATTTTGACATTGATAGGATGAGGACTTTCTGAGCTAACCTCTACACAACATTTGAGGAGAAAGAACTTTTTTGTGACAACGGGAAGTTTAACACTAGAGATTGTAATTTGTCATTACTGACAAATTAAGGTGATCCGATTTTTTTTTCATCAATGATTCGAGTCCTGATCGCAATAGGCATGACCATACAGGTTTCGTCTGTTGTTAAAAACGTTGGCCGTGTGATGTTTGAATTCTCGTTTAGAAAAGGGAGTCATATCTGCCATCTTTGGTACCAAATTCCGTATACACTAGATAACGAAGATACAACAAATACATATGACCTTTGACCCACCTTTACACTCCCAAGATGGCATCTGAGGAAAAAGTGGTTATTTTGTGAAATGATTCTTGCGACATCGTCTATACGTGTGCAAAATATGGGAAAGATAGAACAGGTATTCGCCAAGATACAAGATGAAACATTTATGACCTTTGACTCTAATTTACATACCCAAGATGTTGTCCGATCAAGTAGTTGTTATTTTATGAAATAATGTACGTGACATGAACTAAACATGTGCAGAATATGGGGGTGATAGGGCGTGTTTTTCTTGAGTTATTGCAAAGAAAGTTGCAGAAAGAAAGAAATATCCCAATACATAGAAGATAAGCTTTAATTTCAACCAAGTTTTTTTATCGTGATCCCGACATCGTATGAAAAAACAAAATCAAAATTAACGATAGCGCAAAGTCTCAGCTACAACATATTAAAATCTGGGAGAAATTCACCGAAGGGTAAGTGAGCTAGTGCTCGATAAAGACAATCATGTCAATTTTCACATTTAAAAAAATTCCCTCCCATAGAGATAACACGTCATAACGAAGATACAAAAAGAAGTACATATGACCTTTGACCTCAATTTGCACAGACAAGATGGCATCTGAGTAAAAAGTGGTTATTTTGTGAAATGATCCTTGTAACATGGTCTTTGCGTTTGCAAAATATGGGAAAGATAGGACATGTATTCACTAAGATACAGGATAAAACACCTATGACCTTTGACCCTAATTTACATACCCAAGATGGTGTCCGATCAAGTAGTTGTTATTTTATGAAATAATGTACGTGACATGAACTAAACATGTGCAAAATATGGAAGTGATAGGGCGTGTTTTTCTTGAGTTATTGCAAAGAAAGTTGCAGAAAGAAAGAAATATCTCAATACATCGAAGATAAGCCTGAATTTCAACCAAAATTTTTGACGTGATCTCGACATCGTATGAAAAAACAAAGGGCACACTTACGGTAGCGTAAAGTCTCAGCTACAACATATCAAAATCTGGGAGAAATTTTCCGAAGGGTAAGTGAGCTAGTGCTCGATAAAGATAGTCATGTCAATTTTCATTTCCAGAAAAACTGCACTCCCATAGAGATAACACGTAAACTGGTCAAATTTGACAAGGTTACTTTTAATCCATTTTTACGAGGTGATACCGTTATCCAATCAAAATTTTGTAATTTCATGTTTGAAAGAGCATTAAATAAGCTACAACATACTGAAATCTGGGTGAAAATTAACAAAGGACTAGTGAGATACGCTCGAATGAACTTGAAATTTGATGACGTCATTTTGAAAATTTACTTTTTTTACTTTATTAAGAAATTTGCTATCTTTTAATCATTTTGTCAGCATTGCCACCCCATGAAATTACATGTACAACTCATCAGGTTTTAAAATATGTAAAGAAAATGGGGGGTCACCGTCCATCCTGACGAGTAAAATCGAATTTAAAATTAGCAGTTTTTTGGCATAGTTGCACTGTATATCGCCATTGACGCGCGCGCGGAATATCAACTTTGACGGGTCCGTATGACGTCATATTGAGTCGCATTGATTTGAAACTTGGTATAAATATTCCTTAACATTTCAGACATCCGATCAAAGTGTAAAAACTGGAAATTTCAATTGCACATGAGCTGTGCGTGCGTATATCCGCGCGCGCGTACGCGTCCGTCCGATTTTTTCAATTTTTCAAAAAATGCTCCAAATGGTCTGAAACGTGTGCAAAAAAATTTTGAGCTCGATTGGAGCATACAAATATTTCAACGCGCGCGTACGCGCACGTTTTAAGAGAAAATATGAATTTTGAGAACATGAGTAGAATGCGCATAATTTGAAATATATGTGACGTAAATTTCATTGAAAATTTTCATTCCATTAATGAGATATGATTGAGAATGTGTTTTCATATAATGACGTCATAGTGACGTCACGGTCGACTGATCACAATGATACATTAGATTTGTCGTCTTTGGGACATGATGCATACATGGTATGATTTTGAAATTGATAGGCAGCGGACTTTCTGAGCTAACCTCTGCACAACTTTTGCGGAGAAATAAAGAAAGAAAGAAGAAGAAAGAATCCGTACAGATACAGAAGGTGATCCGAAGGATACTCGGATCACCTAACTAGAGATTGTAATTTGTCATCACTGACAAATTAAGGTGATCCGATTTTTTTTTAATCAATGATTCGAGTCCTGATCGCAATAGGCATGACCATACAAGTTTCATCTGTGTTTAGAGACATTGGCCGTGTGATGTTTGCATTCTCATTTAGAAAAGGGAGTCATATCTGCCATCTTTGGTACCAAATTCTGTATACACTGAATAACGAAGATACAGCAATGAATACATATGACCTTTGACCCACCTTTGCACTCCCAAGATTGCATCTGATGAAATAGTGGTTATTTTGTGAAATGATTCTCGCGACATCGTCTATACGTGTGGAAAATATGGGAAAGATAGGACAGGTATTCACTAAGATACAAGATGAAACATTTATGACCTTTGACCCTAATTTACATACCCAAGATGTTGTCTGATCTAGTAGTTGTTATTTTATGAAATAATGTACGAGACATGAACTAAACATGTGCAAAATATGGGGGTGATAGGGCGTGTTTTTCTTGAGTTATTGCAAAGAGAGTTGCAGAAAGAAAGAAATATCTCAATACATAGAAGATAAGCTTTAATTTCAACCAATTTTTATCGTAATCCCGACATCGTATGAAAAAAACAAAGGAAATGAAACGATAGCGCAAAGTCTCAGCTACAACATATTAAAATCTGGGAGAAATTCACCGAAGGGTAAGTGAGCTAGTGCTCGATAAAGACAATCATGTCAATTTTCACATTAAAGAAAATTCCCTCCCATAGAGATAACACGTCATAACGAAGATACAAAAAGAAGTACATATGACCTTTGACCTCAATTTGCAACGACAAGATGGCATCTGAGTAAAAAGTGGTTATTTTGTGAAATGATCCTTGTAACATGGTCTTTGCGTGTGCAAAATATGGGAAAGATAGGACATGTATTCACTAAGATACAGGGTGAAACACTTATGACCTTTGACCCTACTTTACATACCCAAGATGGTGTCCGATCAAGTAGTTGTTATTTTATGAAATAATGTACGTGACATGAACTAAACATGTGCAAAATATAGAAGTGATAGAGGCCGTTTTTCTTGAGTTATTGCAAAGAAAGTTGCAGAAAGAAAGAAATATCTCAATACATCGAAGATAAGCCTGAATTTCAACCCAATTTTTTGACGTGATTCCGACATCGTATGAAAAAACAAAGGGCACACTTACGGTAGGGTAAAGTCTCAGCTACAACATATTAAAATCTGGGAGAAATTTACCGAAGCTTAAGTGAGCTAGTGCTCGATAAAGATAGTCATGTCAATTTTCATTTCCAGAAAAACTGCACTCCCATAGAGATAACACGTAAACTGGTCAAATTTGACAAGATTACTTTTAATCCATTTTTACGAGGTGATACCGTTATCCAATCAAAATATTGTAATTTTATGTTTGAAAGAACATTAAATAAGCTACATCATACTGAAATCTGGGTGAAAATTGACAAAGTACTAGTGAGATACGCTCGAATGAACTTGAAATTTGATGACGTCATTTTGAAAATTTACTTTTTTTACTTTATTAAGAAATTTGATATCTTTTAATCATTTTGTCAGCATTGCCACCCCATGAAATGACATGTACAACTCATCAGCTTTCAAAATATGTACAGAAAATGGAGGGTCACCGTCCATCCTGACGAGTAAAATCGGATTTAAAATTGACAGTTTTTTGGCATAGTTGTACTGTATATCGCCATTGACGCGCGCGCGGAATTTCAACTTTGACGGGCCCGTATGACCTCATATTGAGTCGGATTGACTTGAAACTTGGTAGAAATATTCCTTGACATTTCAGGAAGCCGATAAGTGTGAAAAAACGGGAAATTTCTATTGCATATGAGCTGTGCGTGCGTATATGAGCGCGCGCGTACGCGTCCGTCCAATTTTTTCAATTTTTCAAAAAATGCTCCAAATGGTCTGAAACGTGTGCAAAAAAAATTTGAGCTCGATTTGAGCATACAAATATTTCAACGCGCGCGTACGCGCACGTTTTAAAATATAGATGAATTTTGAGAATGTGAGTAGAATGCGCTTGACTTGAACTATATGTGACGTAAATTTGATTGAAAAATTCCTTTCCATTAATGAGATATGAATGAAAATGTGTTTTCATATAATGACGTCATAGTGACGTCACGGTCGACTGATCACAATGATTTTACAAGATTTGTCGTCTTTGGGTCACCATACATATATGCTATAAGTTTGACATTGATAGGCAATGCACTTTCTGAGCTAACCTCTGCACAACTTTTGGGGAGAAATAAAGAAAAACTAGAGATTGTAATTTGTCATCACTGACAAATTAAGGTGATCCGATTTTTTTAATCAATGATTCGAGTCCTGATCGTAATAGGCATGACAATACAAGTTTCATCTGTGTTTAGAGACATTGGCCGTGTGAGGTTTGGATTCTCATTTAGAAAAGGGAGTCATATCTGCCATCTTTGGTACCAATTCTGTATACACTGAATAACGAAGATACAGCAACGAATACATATGACCTTTGACCCACCTTTACACTCCCAAGATGGCATCTGAGGAAAAAGTGGTTATTTTGTGAAATGATTCTTGCGACATCGTCTATATTCGTGTGCAAAATATGGCAAAGATAGGACAGGTATTCACCAAGATGCAAAATGCAAAGTCTTAGGTACAACATAAAATCTGGGAGAAATTCACCGAAGGGTAAGTGAGAGCTAGTGCTCGATAAAGAAAAGCATGTCGATTTTCACATTAAAAAAAAAATCCCTCCCATAGAGATAACACGTCCTAACGAAAATACAGAAAGAAGTACATATGACCTTTGACCTCACTTTGCACACCCAAGATGGCGTCTGAGCAAAAAGTGGTTATTTTGTGAAATGATCCTTGTTACATGGTCTTTGTGTGTGCAAAATATGGGAAAGATAGGACATGTATTCACCAAGATACAGGATGAAACATTTATGACCTTTGACCCTAATTTACATACCCAAGATGGTGTCTGATCAAGTAGTTGTTATTTTATGAAATAATGTACGTGACATGAACTAAACATGTGCAAAATATGGGATTGATAGCCATTGTTGTTGTTCATCTATTGCACAGAAAGTAGTAGAAAGAAAGAAAAATAAAGAAAAAAATATGTTATTTTATAGAAATTTGAAGGAGAAGCATAAAAAAATCAGAAAAAGATAAAGTTAGGAAGGGAGATTAAGACTAACTAAAGAAAAAGAAGAAAAAAAGTGTTTAAAAAAATGAAAAAAAAAAATATTGGCAGGGGTGAGCCTCGAACCAGGGACCTTAGGATTACGAGTCGGATGCGCTATGCAATGACCTATTTCATGCTCCATAGGCCCTGTGTATTAAGCAAAATGACGCTGCATCGAAGCCACGTGCCATTTTCAACCAAGTTTTTCGACGTGATGCCGACGTCGTATGAAAAAATGAAGGGCACACTTACGATAGCCCAAAGTCTCAGCTACAACATACTAAAATCTGGGAAAAATTCACCGAAGCAAAAGTGAGCTAGTGCTCGAAAAAGAGAGTCATGTCAATTTTCACTGCCAGAAAAACTGCTCTCCCATAGAGATAACACGTAAACTGGTCAAATTCTACAAGGATACATTCAATCCATTTTTACGAGGCGATGACGTCATCCAATCAAAATGTTGTTTTTAAATTAATGAAAGAACATTTCATAAGCTACAACATACTGAAATATGGGAGAAAATTGGCAGAGGATAAGTGAGATACGCTCGAGTAAACTTGTAATTTGATGACGTCATTTTGAAAATTTACTTTTTTTACTTTATTAAGAAATTTGATATCTTTTAATCATTTTGTCAGCATTGCCTACCCATGAAATGACATGTACAACTCATCAGCTTTCAATATATGTAAAGAAAATGGGGGGTCACCGTCCATCCTGACGAGTAAAATCGGATTTAAAATTGGCAGTTTTTTTGCATAGTTGCACTGCATATCGCCATTGACGCGCGCGCGGAATTTCAACTTTGACGGCCCCGTATGACGTCATATTGAGTCGGATTGACTTGAAACGTGGTATAAATATTCCTTGACATTTCAGACATGCGATCAAAGTGAAAAAACTGGAAATTTCAATTGCATATGAGCTGTGCGTGCGTATATGCGCGCGCGCGTACGCGTCCGTCCAATTTTTTCAATTTTTCAAAAAATGCTCCAAATGGTCTGAAACGTGTGCAAAAAAATTTTGAGCTCGATTGGAGCATACAAATATTTTAACGCGCGCGTACGCGCACGTTTTAAGAGAAAATATGAATTTTGAGAACATGAGTAGAATGCGCATAACTTTAAATATATGTGACGTAAATTTCATTGAAAAATTCTATTTCATTAATGAGATATGATTGAGAATGTGTTTTCATATAATGACGTCATAGTGACGTCACGGTCGACTGATCACAATGATACATTAGATTTGCCGTCTTTGGGACATGATGCATACATGATATAATTTTGAAATTGACAGGCAGCGGACTTTCTGAGCTAACCTCTGCACAACTTTTGAGGAGAAATAAAGAAGAAGAAGAAGAAGAAGAAGAACTAGAGATTGTAATTTGTCATCACTGACAAATTAAGGTGATCCGATTTTTTTTTATCAATGATTCGAGTCCTGATCGCAATAGGCATGACCATACAAGTTTCATCTGTGTTTAGAGACATTGGCCGTGTGATGTTTGCATTCTCATTTAGAAAAGGGAGTCATATCTGCCATCTTTGGTACCAAATTCTGTATACACTGAATAACGAAGATACAGCAATGAATACATATGACCTTTGACCCACCTTTGCACTCCCAAGATTGCATCTGATGAAATAGTGGTTATTTTGTGAAATGATTCTCGCGACATCGTCTATACGTGTGGAAAATATGGGAAAGATAGGACAGGTATTCACTAAGATACAAGATGAAACATTTATGACCTTTGACCCTAATTTACATACCCAAGATGTTGTCCGATCTAGTAGTTGTTATTTTATGAAATAATGTACGAGACATGAACTAAACATGTGCAAAATATGGGGGTGATAGGGCATGTTTTTCTTGAGTTATTGCAAAGAAAGTTGCAGAAAGAAAGAAATATCTCAATACATAGAAGATAAGCTTTAATTTCAACCAATTTTTTATCGTAATTCCGACATCGTATGAAAAAACGAAGGAAATGAAACGATAGCGCAAAGTCTCAGCTACAATATATTAAAATCTGGGAGAAATTCACCGAAGGGTAAGTGAGCTAGTGCTCGATAAAGACAATCATGTCAATTTTCACATTAAAGAAAATTCCCTCCCATAGAGATAACACGTCATAACGAAGATACAAAAAGAAGTACATATGACCTTTGACCTCAATTTGCACAGACAAGATGGCATCTGAGTAAAAAGTGATTATTTTGTGAAATGATCCTTGTAACATGGTCTTTGCGTGTGCAAAATATGGGAAAGATAAGACATGTATTCACTAAGATACAGGGTGAAACACCTATGACCTTTGACCCTAATTTACATACCCAAGATGGTGTCCGATCAAGTAGCTGTTATTTTATGAAATAATTCACGTGACATGAACTAAACATGTGCAAAATATAGAAGTGATAGAGGCCGTTTTTCTTGAGTTATTGCAAAGAAAGTTGCAGAAAGAAAGAAATATCTCAATACATCGAAGATAAGCCTGAATTTCAACCCAATTTTTTGACGTGATTTTGACATCGTATGAAAAAACGAAGGGCACACTTACGGTAGCGTAAAGTCTCAGCTACAACATATTAAAATCTGGGAGAAATTTACCGAAGCTTAAGTGAGCTAGTGCTCGATAAAGATAGTCATGTCAATTTTCATTTCCAGAAAAACTGCACTCCCATAGAGATAACACGTAAACTGGTCAAATTTGACAAGATTACTTTTAATCCATTTTTACGAGGTGATACCGTTATCCAATCAAAATATTGTAATTCTATGTTTGAAAGAACATTAAATAAGCTACATCATACTGAAATCTGGGTGAAAATTGACTAAGGACTAGTGAGATATGCTCGAATGAACTTGAAATTTGATGACGTCATTTTGAAAATTTACTTTTTTTACTTTATTAAGAAATTTGATATCTTTTAATCATTTTGTCAGCATTGCCACCCCATGAAATGACATGTACAACTCATCAGCTTTCAAAATATGTACAGAAAATGGGGGGTCACCGTCCATCCTGACGAGTAAAATCGGATTTAAAATTGGCAGTTTTTTGGCATAGTTGCACTGTATATCGCCATTGACGCGCGCGCGGAATTTCAACTTTGACGGGCCCGTATGACGTCATATTGAGTCGGATTGATTTGAAACTTGGTATAAATATTCCTTAACATTTCAGACATCCGATCAAAGTGAAAAAACTGGAAATTTCAATTGCATATGAGCTGTGCGTGCGTATATGCGCGCGCGCGTACGCGTCCGTCCGATTTTTTCAATTTTTCAAAAAATGCTCTAAATGGTCTGAAACGTGTGCAAAAAAATTTTGAGCTCGATTGGAGCATACAAATATTTCAACGCGCGCGTACGCGCACGTTTTAAGAGAAAATATGAATTTTGAGAACATGAGTAGAATGCGCATAATTTGAAATATATGTGACGTAAATTTCATTGAAAAATTTCATTCCATTAATGAGATATGATTGAGAATGTGTTTTCATATAATGACGTCATAGTGACGTCACGGTCCACTGATCACAATGATACATTAGATTTGTCGTCTTTGGGACATGATGCATACATGGTATAATTTTGAAATTGATAGGCAGCGGACTTTCTGAGCTAACCTCTGCACAACTTTTGCGGAGAAATAAAGAAAGAAAGAAGAAGAAAGAATCCGTACAGATACAGAAGGTGATCCGAAGGATACTCGGATCACCTAACTAGAGATTGTAATTTGTCATCACTGACAAATTAAGGTGATCCGATCTTTTTTTTTATCAATGATTCGAGTCCTGATACTGCAAAGTCTCAGCTACAACATATTAAAATCTGAGAGAAATTCACCGAAGCATAAGTAAGATAGTGCTCGATAAAGAGAGTCATGTCAATTTTCACATCTAAAAAAATTCCCTCCCATAGAGATAACACGTCATAGCGAAGATAGAAAAAGAAGTACATGTGACCTTTGACCCCACTTTGCACAGACAAGATGGCATCTGAGCAAAAAGTGGTTATTTTGTGAAATGATCCTTGTTACATGGTCTTTGTGTGTGCAAAATATGGGAAAGATAGGACATGTATTCACCAAGATACAGGATGAAACATTTATGACCTTTGACCCTAATTTACATACCCAAGATGGTGTCTGATCAAGTAGTTGTTATTTTATGAAATAATGTACGTGACATGAACTAAACATGTGCAAAATATGGGATTGATAGCCATTGTTGTTGTTCATCTATTGCACAGAAAGTAGTAGAAAGAAAGAAAAATAAAGAAAAAAATATGTTATTTTATAGAAATTTGAAGGAGAAGCATAAAAAAATCAGAAAAAGATAAAGTTAGGAAGGGAGATTAAGACTAACTAAAGAAAAAGAAGAAAAAAAGTGTTTAAAAAAATGAAAAAAAATATTGGCAGGGGTGAGCCTCGAACCAGGGACCTTAGGATTACGAGTCGGATGCGCTATGCAATGACCTATTTCATGCTCCATAGGCCCTGTGTATTAAGCAAAATGACGCTGCATCGAAGCCACGTGCCATTTTCAACCAAGTTTTTCGACGTGATGCCGACGTCGTATGAAAAAATGAAGGGCACACTTACGATAGCCCAAAGTCTCAGCTACAACATACTAAAATCTGGGAAAAATTCACCGAAGCAAAAGTGAGCTAGTGCTCGAAAAAGAGAGTCATGTCAATTTTCACTGCCAGAAAAACTGCTCTCCCATAGAGATAACACGTAAACTGGTCAAATTCTACAAGGATACATTCAATCCATTTTTACGAGGCGATGACGTCATCCAATCAAAATGTTGTTTTTACATTAATGAAAGAACATTTCATAAGCTACAACATACTGAAATATGGGAGAAAATTGGCAGAGGATAAGTGAGATACGCTCGAGTAAACTTGTAATTTGATGACGTCATTTTGAAAATTTACTTTTTTTACTTTATTAAGAAATTTGATATCTTTTAATCATTTTGTCAGCATTGCCTACCCATGAAATGACATGTACAACTCATCAGCTTTCAATATATGTAAAGAAAATGGGGGGTCACCGTCCATCCTGACGAGTAAAATCGGATTTAAAATTGGCAGTTTTTTGGCATAGTTGCACTGTATATCGCCATTGACGCGCGCGCGGAATTTCAACTTTGACGGCCCCGTATGACGTCATATTGAGTCG
Source organism: Diadema antillarum (assembly GCF_040938485.1). Taxonomy (NCBI): domain Eukaryota; kingdom Metazoa; phylum Echinodermata; class Echinoidea; order Diadematoida; family Diadematidae; genus Diadema; species Diadema antillarum. Next base: position 148,428 of record NW_027270968.1, on the reverse strand, counting down.
GATTGACTTGAAACGTGGTATAAATATTCCTTGACATTTCAGACATGCGATCAAAGTGAAAAAACTGGAAATTTCAATTGCATATGAGCTGTGCGTGCGTATATGCGCGCGCGCGTACGCGTCCGTCCGATTTTTTCAATTTTTCAAAAAATGCTCCAAATGGTCTGAAACGTGTGCAAAAAAATTTTGAGCTCGATTGGAGCATACAAATATTTCAACGCGCGCGTACGCGCACGTTTTAAGAGAAAATATGAATTTTGAGAACATGAGTAGAATGCGCATAACTTTAAATATATGTGACGTAAATTTCATTGAAAAATTCTATTTCATTAATGAGATATGATTGAGAATGTGTTTTCATATAATGACGTCATAGTGACGTCACGGTCGACTGATCACAATGATACATTAGATTTGCCGTCTTTGGGACATGATGCATACATGATATAATTTTGAAATTGACAGGCAGCGGACTTTCTGAGCTAACCTCTGCACAACTTTTGAGGAGAAATAAAGAAGAAGAAGAAGAAAAACAAAGAATCCGTACAGATACAGAAGGTGATCCGAGAGGATACTCGGATCACCTAAAAAGAAGAAAGAATCCGTACAGATACAGAAGGTGATCCGAGAGGATACTCGGATCACCTAACTAGAGATTGTAATTTGTCATTACTGACAAATTAAGGTGATCCGATTTTTTTTTTAATCAATGATTCGAATCCTGATGACCATACAGGTTTCATCTGTGTTTAGAGACATTGGCCGTGTGATGTTTGGATTCTCATTTAGAAAAGGAAGTCATATCTGTCATCTTTGGTACCAAATTCTGTATACACTAGATAACGAAGATACAGCAACAAATACACATGACCTTTGACCCACCTTTACACTCCCAAGATGGCATCTGAGGAAAAAGTAGTTATTTTGTGAAATGATTCTTGCGACATCGTCTATACGTGTGCAAAATATGGGAAAGATAGGACAGGTATTCACCAAGATACTAGATAAAAAATGTATGACCTTTGACCCTAATTTGCATACCCAAGATGTTGTCAGATCAAATCGTTATTTTATGAAATAATGTACGTGACATGAACTAAACATGTGCCAAAGATAGGGGTGATAGGGCCTGTTTTTTCTTGAGTTATTGCAAAGACAGTTGCAGAAAGAAAGAAATATGAAAATACATCGAAGATAAGCTTTCATTTCCACCAAGTTTTTTGACGTGATGCCGACGTCATATGAAAAAGTGGAGGGCACATGACGATAGCCCAAAGTCTCAGCTACAACATATCAAAATCTGGGAGAAATTCACCGAAGGTTAAGTGAGCTAGGGCTCGATAAAGACAATCACGTCAATTTTCACATCTAGAAAAATTCTCTCCCATAGAGATAGCACGTCATAGCGAAGATACAGAAAGATGTACATATGACCTTTGCCCCCACTTTGCACAGACAAGATGGCATCTGAGCAAAAAGTGGTTATTTTGTGAAATGATCCTTGTAATATGGTCTTTGCGTGTGCAAAATATGGGAAAGATAGGACAGGTATTCACCAAGATACAGGATGAAACATTTATGACCCTTGACCCTAATTTACATACCCAAGATGGTGTCCGATCAAGTAGTTGTTATTTTATGAAATAATGTACGTGACATGAATTAAACGTGTGCCAAAGATGGGGGTGATAGGGCCTGTTTTTCTTGAGTTATTGCAAAGAAAGTTGCAGAAAGAAAGAAATATGAAAATACATCGAAGATAAGCTTTCATTTCCACCAAGTTTTTTACATGATGCCGACATTGTATGAAAAACTGCAGGGCAGATAACGATAACCTAAAGTCTCAGCTACAACATATTAAAATCTGGGAGAAATTCACCGAAGGTTAAGTGAGCTAGGGCTCGATAAAGACAATCACGTCAATTTTCACATCTAGAAAAATTCTCTCCCATAGAGATAACACGTCATAGCGAAGATACAGAAAGATGTACATATGACCTTTGCCCCCACTTTGCACAGACAAGATGGCATCTGAGCAAAAAGTGGTTATTTTGTGAAATGATCCTTGTAACATCGTTTTTGCGTGTGCAAAATATGGGAAAGATAGGACATGTATTCACCAAGATACAGGATGAAACATTTATGACCTTTGACCCTAATTTACATACCAAAGATGGTGTCTGCTGAAGTAGTTGTTATTTTATGAAATAATTAACGTGACATGAACTAAACGTGTGCCAAAGATGGGGGTGATAGGGCCTGTTTTTCTTGAGTTATTGCAAAGAAAGTTGCAGAAAGAAAGAAATATCTCAATACATCGAAAGTAAGCTTGAATTTCAACCAAACGTTTTGACGTGATCCCGACATCGTATGAAGAAATGAAGGGCACACTTACGATAGCGTAAAGTCTCAGCTACAAGATATTAAAATCTGGGAGAAATTCACTGAAGGGTAAGTGAGCTAGTGCTCGAGAAAGATAGTCGTGTCAAATTTCATTTCCAGAAAAACTGCACTCCCATAGAGATAACACGTAAACTGGTCAAATTTGACAAGATTACATTCAATCCATTTTTACGAGGTGATGCTGTCATCCAATTAAATTTTTGTAAATTTATGTTTGAAAGAACATTATATAAGCTACAACATACTGAAATTTGGGTGAAAATTGACAAAGTATTAATGAGATACGCTTGAATAAACTTGAAATTGGATGACGTCATTTTGAAAATTTACTTTTTTTACTTTATTAAGAAATTTGATATCTTTTAATCATTTTGCCAGCATTGCCACCCCATTAAATGACATGTACAACTCATCAGCTTTCAAAATATGTAAAAAAAATGGGGGGTCACCGTCCATCCTGACGAGTAAAATCGGATTTAAAAATGGCGGTTTTGGGGCATAGTTGCACTGTATATCACCATTAACGCGCGCGCGGAATTTCAACTTTGACGAGCCCGTATGATGTCGTATTGAGACGGATTGACTTGAAACTTGGTAGAAATATTCCTTGACACTTCAGACATCCGATCCGTGTGAAAAAACGGGATATTTTCGTCGCATATGAGCTTTGCGCGCGTATATGCGCGCGCGCGTACGCGTCCGTCGATTTTTTCTGAAATACTCCAAATGACCTGAAACGTATGCAAAACAATTTTGAGCTCGATTGGAGCACGTTAAAATTTCAACGCGCGCGTACGCGCTCGTTTACCAGGGTCGCGATGAAATTTTATTAAATATATCGATAGAACTTGACTTGAACTATATGATATGTAAATTTCATTGAGAAATTCCATTTCATCAATGAGATACGAATGTGAACGTTATTTCAGATAATGACGTCATAGTGACGTCATGGTTGACTGATCACAATGATACATTAGATCTGTCGTTCTTATGACGTGATACATATATGGTATAAGTTTAAAAGTGATAGGTGAATGACTTTTTGAGTTAATCGCTGCACAACATTTGAGGAGAAAGAAATAAAGAAGAAAGATTCAGTACAGATACAATAGGTGATCCGAGAGGATACTCGGATCACCTAACTAGAGATTGTAATTTGTCATCACTGACAAATTAAGGTGATCCGATTTTTTTTTAATCAATGATTCGAGTCCTGATCGTAATAGGCATGACAATACAAGTTTCATCTGTGTTTAGAGACATTGGCCGTGTGAGGTTTGGATTCTCATTTAGAAAAGGGAGTCATATCTGCCATCTTTGGTACCAATTCTGTATACACTGAATAACGAAGATACAGCAACGAATACATATGACCTTTGACCCACCTTTACACTCCCAAGATGGCATCTGAGGAAAAAGTGGTTATTTTGTGAAATGATTCTTGCGACATCGTCTATATTCGTGTGCAAAATATGGCAAAGATAGGACAGGTATTCACCAAGATGCAAAATGCAAAGTCTTAGGTACAACATAAAATCTGGGAGAAATTCACCGAAGGGTAAGTGAGAGCTAGTGCTCGATAAAGAAAAGCATGTCGATTTTCACATTTAAAAAAAATCCCTCCCATAGAGATAACACGTCATAACGAAAATACAGAAAGAAGTACATATGACCTTTGACCTCACTTTGCACACCCAAGATGGCGTCTGAGCAAAAAGTGGTTATTTTGTGAAATGATCCTTGTTACATGGTCTTTGTGTGTGCAAAATATGGGAAAAATAGGACATGTATTCACAAAGATACAGGATGAAACATTTATGACCTTTGACCCTAATTTACATACCCAAGATGGTGTCTGATCAAGTAGTTGTTATTTTATGAAATAATGTACGTGACATGAACTAAACATGTGCAAAATATGGGATTGATAGCCATTGTTGTTGTTCATCTATTGCACAGAAAGTAGTAGAAAGAAAGAAAAATAAAGAAAAAAATATGTTATTTTATAGAAATTTGAAGGAGAAGCATAAAAAAATCAGAAAAAGATAAAGTTAGGAAGGGAGATTAAGACTAACTAAAGAAAAAGAAGAAAAAAAGTGTTTAAAAAAATGAAAAAAAAATATTGGCAGGGGTGAGCCTCGAACCAGGGACCTTAGGATTACGAGTCGGATGCGCTATGCAATGACCTATTTCATGCTCCATAGGCCCTGTGTATTAAGCAAAATGACGCTGCATCGAAGCCACGTGCCATTTTCAACCAAGTTTTTCGACGTGATGCCGACGTCGTATGAAAAAATGGAGGGCACACTTACGATAGCCCAAAGTCTCAGCTACAACATACTAAAATCTGGGAAAAATTCACCGAAGCAAAAGTGAGCTAGTGCTCGAAAAAGAGAGTCATGTCAATTTTCACTGCCAGAAAAACTGCTCTCCCATAGAGATAACACGTAAACTGGTCAAATTCTACAAGGATACATTCAATCCATTTTTACGAGGCGATGACGTCATCCAATCAAAATGTTGTTTTTAAATTAATGAAAGAACATTTCATAAGCTACAACATACTGAAATATGGGAGAAAATTGGCAGAGGATAAGTGAGATACGCTCGAGTAAACTTGTAATTTGATGACGTCATTTTGAAAATTTACTTTTTTTACTTTATTAAGAAATTTGATATCTTTTAATCATTTTGTCAGCATTGCCTACCCATGAAATGACATGTACAACTCATCAGCTTTCAATATATGTAAAGAAAATGGGGGGTCACCGTCCATCCTGACGAGTAAAATCGGATTTAAAATTGGCAGTTTTTTTGCATAGTTGCACTGTATATCGCCATTGACGCGCGCGCGGAATTTCAACTTTGACGGCCCCGTATGACGTCATATTGAGTCGGATTGACTTGAAACGTGGTATAAATATTCCTTGACATTTCAGACATGCGATCAAAGTGAAAAAACTGGAAATTTCAATTGCATATGAGCTGTGCGTGCGTATATGCGCGCGCGCGTACGCGTCCGTCCGATTTTTTCAATTTTTCAAAAAATGCTCCAAATGGTCTGAAACGTGTGCAAAAAAATTTTGAGCTCGATTGGAGCATACAAATATTTCAACGCGCGCGTACGCGCACGTTTTAAGAGAAAATATGAATTTTGAGAACATGAGTAGAATGCGCATAACTTGAAATATATGTGACGTAAATTTCATTGAAAAACTTCATTTCATTAATGAGATATGATTGAGAATGTCTTTTCATATAATGACGTCATAGTGACGTCACGGTCGACTGATCACAATGATACATTAGATTTGCCGTCTTTGGGACATGATGCATACATGATATAATTTTGAAATTGACAGGCAGCGGACTTTCTGAGCTAACCTCTGCACAACTTTTGCGGAGAAATAAAGAAGAAACTAGAGATTGTAATTTGTCATCACTGACAAATTAAGGTGATCCGATTTTTTTTTTCAATGATTCGAGTCCTGATCGCAATAGGCATGACCATACAGGTTTCGTCTGTTGTTAAAAACGTTGGCCGTGTGATGTTTGAATTCTCGTTTAGAAAAGGGAGTCATATCTGCCATCTTTGGTACCAAATTCTGTATAGACTGAATAACGAAGATACAGCAACGAATACATATGACCTTTGACCCACCTTTACACTCCCAAGATGGCATCTGAGGAAAAAGTGGTTATTTTGTGAAATGATTCTTGCGACATCGCCTATATACGTGTGCAAAATATGGCAAAGATAGGACATGTATTCACCAAGATACAAAATGCAACATTTATGACCTTTGACCCTTATTTACATACCCACGATATTGTCCAATCAAGTAGTTGTTATTTCATGAAATAATGTTCGTGACATGAACTAAACATGTGCAAAAACTGGTGGTGATAGGGTATGTTTTTCTTGAGTTATCGCACATAAAGTTGCAAAAAGAAAGAAATATTTCAATACATCGAAGATAAACTTTAATTTCAACCAAGTTTTTTTTTTACGTGATCCCGATATCGTATGAAAAAACGAAGGGCACACTTACGATAGCCAAAAGACTCAGTTACAACCTGTTAATATCTGGGAGAAATTCACCGAAGGGTAAGTGAGCTAGTGCTCGATAAAGACTATCATGTCAATTTTCACATTTAAAAAATTCCGTCCCATAGAGATAACACGTCATAACGAAGATACAGAAAGAAGTACATATGACATTTGACCCCAATTTGCACAGACAAGATGGCATCTGAGCAAAAAGTGGTTATTTTGTGAAATGATCCTTGTAACATGGCTTTTACGTGTGCAAAATATGGGAAAGATAGGACATGTATTCACCAAGATACAGGATGAAACATCTATGACCTTTGACCCTAATTTACATACCCAAGATGACGTCTGATCAAGTAGTTGTTATTTTATGAAATAATGTACGTGACATGAACTACACATGTGCAAAATGTGGGATCAATAGCCATTGTTGTTGTACATCTATCGCACAGAAAGTAGTAAAAAGAAAGAAAAATAAAGAAAAAAATATGTTATTTTATAGAAATTTGAAGGAGAAGCATAAAAAAATCAGAAAAAGATAAAGTTATGAAGGGAGATTAAGACTAACTAAAGAAAAAGAAGAAAAAAAAGCATTTAAAAAATTAAAAAATATATTGGCAGGGGTGAGCCTCGAACCAGGGACCTTAGGATTATGAGTCGGATGCGCTATGCAATGACCTATTTCATGCTCCATAGGCCCTGTGTATTAAGCAAAATGACGCTGCATCGAAGCCACGTGCCATTTTTCAACCAAGTTTATCGACGTGATGACGACGTCGTATGAAAAAATGGAGGGCACACTTACGATAGCCCAAAGTCTCAGCTACAACATACTAAAATCTGGGGAAAATTCACCGAAGCATAAGTGAGCTAGTACTCGACAAAGATAGTCATGTCAATTTTCACTGCCAGAAAAACTGCTCTCCCATAGAGATAACACGTAAACTGGTCAAATTTGACAAGGTTACTTTCAATCCATTTGTACGAGGTGATGCCGTCATCCAACCAAAATTATGTTTTTATATTTATGAAAGAACATTTTATAAGCTACAATATATTGAAATTTGGGTGAAAATTGGCAAAGGATAAGTGAGATACGCTCGAGTAAACTTGAAATTTGATGACGTCATTTTGAAAATTTACTTTTTTTACTTTATTAAGAAATTTGATATCTTTTAATCATTTTGTCAACATCGCCAACCCATGACATGACATGGACAACTCATCAGCTTTCAGAATATGTCAAAAAAATGGGAGGTCACCGTCCATCCTGACGAGTAAAATCCGATTTAAAATTGGCGGTTTTTTGGCATAGTTGCACTGTGTATCCCCATTGACGCAAGCGCGGAATTTTGATTTTGACGGGCCTGTATGACGTCATATTGAGTCGGATCGACTTGAAACTTGGTAGAAATATTCCTTGACAATTTGGACATCCGAACCGTGTGAAAAAACTGAAAATTTCTATTGCATATGAGCTGTGCATGGGAATATGTGCGCGCGCGTACGCGTCCGTCCAATTTTTTTCAATTTTTCAAAAATGCTCCAAATGGTCTGAAACGTGTGCAAAAAAATTTTGAGCTCGATTTGAGCATACAAATATTTTAACGCGCGCGTACGCGCGCGTTTTGAGATAAAAATGAATTTTGAGAATATGAATAGAATCCACTTAACTTGAAATATATGTGACGTAAATTTCATTGAAATATTCTATTCCATTAATGAGATATGAATGAAAATGTGTTTTCATATAATGACGTCATAGTGACGTCACGGTCGACTGATCACAATGATACATTAGATTTGTCGTCTTTAGGACATGATGCATACATGGTATAAGTTTGAACTTCATAGGCATAGCACTTTCTGAGCTAACCTCTGCACAAATTTTGGGGAGAAATAAAGAAAAACTAGAGATTGTAATTTGTCATCACTGACAAATTAAGGTGATCCGATTTTTTTTTTATCAATGATTCGAGTCCTGATCGCAATAGGCATGACCATACAAGTTTCATCTGTGTTTAGAGACATTGGCCGTGTGATGTTTGCATTCTCATTTAGAAAAGGGAGTCATATCTGCCATCTTTGGTACCAAATTCTGTATACACTGAATAACGAAGATACAGCAATGAATACATATGACCTTTGACCCACCTTTGCACTCCCAAGATTGCATCTGATGAAATAGTGGTTATTTTGTGAAATGATTCTCGCGACATCGTCTATACGTGTGGAAAATATGGGAAAGATAGGACAGGTATTCACTAAGATACAAGATGAAACATTTATGACCTTTGACCCTAATTTACATACCCAAGATGTTGTCCGATCTAGTAGTTGTTATTTTATGAAATAATGTACGAGACATGAACTAAACATGTGCAAAATATGGGGGTGATAGGGCGTGTTTTTCTTGAGTTATTGCAAAGAAAGTTGCAGAAAGAAAGAAATATCTCAATACATAGAAGATAAGCTTTAATTTCAACCAAGTTTTTATCGTAATCCCGACATCGTATGAAAAAACGAAGGAAATGAAACGATAGCGCAAAGTCTCAGCTACAATATATTAAAATCTGGGAGAAATTCACCGAAGGGTAAGTGAGCTAGTGCTCGATAAAGACAATCATGTCAATTTTCACATTAAAGAAAATTCCCTCCCATAGAGATAACACGTCATAACGAAGATACAAAAAGAAGTACATATGACCTTTGACCTCAATTTGCACAGACAAGATGGCATCTGAGTAAAAAGTGATTATTTTGTGAAATGATCCTTGTAACATGGTCTTTGCGTGTGCAAAATATGGGAAAGATAAGACATGTATTCACTAAGATACAGGGTGAAACACCTATGACCTTTGACCCTAATTTACATACCCAAGATGGTGTCCGATCAAGTAGTTGTTATTTTATGAAATAATTCACGTGACATGAACTAAACATGTGCAAAATATAGAAGTGATAGAGGCCGTTCTTCTTGAGTTATTGCAAAGAAAGTTGCAGAAAGAAAGAAATATCTCAATATATCGAAGATAAGCCTGAATTTCAACCCAATTTTTTGACGTGATTTCGACATCGTATGAAAAAACAAAGGGCACATTTACCACAGCGTAAAGTCTCAGCTACAACATATTAAAATCTGGGAGAAATTTACCGAAGCTTAAGTGAGCTAGTGCTCGATAAAGATAGTCATGTCAATTTTCATTTCCAGAAAAACTGCACTCCCTTAGAGATAACACGTAAACTGGTCAAATTTGACAAGATTACTTTTAATCCATTTTTACGAGGTGATACCGTTATCCAATCAGAACATTGTAATTTTATGTTTGAAAGAACATTACATAAGCTACATCATACTGAAATCTGGGTGAAAATTGACAAAGCACTAGTGAGATACGCTCGAATGAACTTGAAATTTGATGACGTCATTTTGAAAATTTACTTTTTTTACTTTATTAAGAAATTTGATATCTTTTAATCATTTTGTCAGCATTGCCAACCCATGAAATGACATGTACAACTCATCAGCTTTCAAAATATGTATAGAAAATGGGGGGTCACCGTCCATTCTGACGAGTAAAATCGGATTTAAAATTGGCAGTTTTTTGGCATAGTTGTACTGTATATCGCCATTGACGCGCGCGCGGAATTTCAACTTTGACGGGCCCGTATGACGTCATATTGAGTCGGATTGACTTGAAACTTGGTAGAAATATTCCTTGACATTTCAGGCAGCCGATACATGTGAAAAAACGGGAAATTTCTACTGCATATGAGCTGTGCGTGCGTATATGCGCGCGCGCGTACGCGTCCGTCCAATTTTTTCATTTTTTCAAAAAATGCTCCAAATGGTCTGAAACGTGTTCAAAAACAATTTGAGCTCGATTTGAGCATACAAATATTTCAACGCGCGCGTACGCGCACGTTTTAAGATATGGATGAATTTTGAGAATATGAGTAAAATGCGCTTGACCTGAAATATATGTGACGTAAATTTTATTGAAAAACTCCATTCCATTAATGAGATATGACTGAAAATGTGTTTTCATATAATGACGTCATAGTGACGTCACGGTCAACTGATCACCATGATTTTATTAGATCTGTCGTCTTTGGGACATGATACATATATGGTATAATTTTGACATTGATAGGATGAGGATTTTCTGAGCTAGCCTCTACACAACATTTGAGGAGAAAGAACTTTTTTTGTGACAACGGGAAGTTTAACACTAGAGATTGTAATTTGTCATCACTGACAAATTAAGGTGATCCGATTTTTTTTATCAATGATTCGAGTCCTGATCGCAATAGGCATGACCATACAAGTTCTATCTCTGTTTAGAGACATTGGCCGTGTGATGTTTGCATTCTCATTTAGAAAAGGGAGTCATATCTGCCATCTTTGGTACCAAATTCTGTATACACTGAATAACGAAGATACAGCAATGAATACATATGACCTTTGACCCACCTTTGCACTCCCAAGATTGCATCTGATGAAATAGTGGTTATTTTGTGAAATGATTCTCGCGACATCGTCTATACGTGTGAAAAATATGGGAAAGATAGGACAGGTATTCACTAAGATACAAGATGAAACATTTATGACCTTTGACCCTAATTTACATACCCAAGATGTTGTCCGATCTAGTAGTTGTTATTTTATGAAATAATGTACGAGACATGAACTAAACATGTGCAAAATATGGGGGTGATAGGGCGTGTTTTTCTTGAGTTATTGCAAAGAAAGTTGCAGAAAGAAAGAAATATCTCAATACATAGAAGATAAGCTTTAATTTCAACCAATTTTTTATCGTCATCCCGACATCGTATGAAAAAACAAAGGAAACGAAACGATAGCGCAAAGTCTCAGCTACAACATATTAAAATCTGGGAGAAATTCACAGAAGGGTAAGTGAGCTAGTGCTCGATAAAGACAATCATGTCAATTTTCACATTAAAGAAAATTCCCTCCCATAGAGATAACACGTCATAACGAAGATACAAAAAGAAGTACATATGACCTTTGACCTCAATTTGTACAGACAAGATGGCATCTGAGTAAAAAGTGGTTATTTTGTGAAATGATCCTTGTAACATGGTCTTTGCGTATGCAAAATATGGGAAAGATAGGACATGTATTCACTAAGATACAGGGTGAAACACTTATGACCTTTGACCCTAATTTACATACCCAAGATGGTGTCCGATCAAGTAGTTGTTATTTTATGAAATAATTCACGTGACATGAACTAAACATGTGCAAAATATGGAAGTGATAGAGGCCGTTTTTCTTGAGTTATTGCAAAGAAAGTTGCAGAAAGAAAGAAATATCTCAATACATCGAAGATAAGCCTGAATTTCAACCCAATTTTTTGACGTGATTCTGACATCGTATGAAAAAACAAAGGGCACACTTACGGTAGCGTAAAGTCTCAGCTACAACATATTAAAATCTGGGAGAAATTTACCGAAGCTTAAGTGAGCTAGTGCTCGATAAAGATAGTCATGTCAATTTTCATTTCCAGAAAAACTGCACTCCCATAGAGATAACACGTAAACTGGTCAAATTTGACAAGATTACTTTTAATCCATTTTTACGAGGTGATACCGTTATCCAATCAAAATATTGTTATTTTATGTTTGAAAGAACATTAAATAAGCTACATCATACTGAAATCTGGGTGAAAATTGACAAAGGACTAGTGAGATATGCTCGAATGAACTTGAAATTTGATGACGTCATTTTGAAAATTTACTTTTTTTACTTTATTAAGACATTTGATATCTTTTAATCATTTTGTCAGCATTGCCACCCCATGAAATGACATGTACAACTCATCAGCTTTCAAAATATGTACAGAAAATGGGGGGTCACCGTCCATCCTGACGAGTAAAATCGGATTTAAAATTGGCAGTTTTTTGGCATAGTTGCACTGTATATCGCCATTGACGCGCGCGCGGAATTTCAACTTTGACGGGCCCGTATGACGTCATATTGAGTCGGATTGATTTGAAACTTGGTATAAATATTCCTTAACATTTCAGACATCCGATCAAAGTGAAAAAACTGGAAGTTTCAATTGCACATGAGCTGTGCGTGCGTATATGCGCGCGCGCGTACGCGTCCGTCCGATTTTTTCAATTTTTCAAAAAATGCTCCAAATGGTCTGAAACGTGTGCAAAAAAAATTTGAGCTCGATTGGAGCATACAAATATTTCAACGCGCGCGTACGCGCACGTTTTAAGAGAAAATATGAATTTTGAGAACATGAGTAGAATGCGCATAATTTGAAATATATGTGACGTAAATTTCATTGAAAAATTTCATTCCATTAATGAGATATGATTGAGAATGTGTTTTCATATAATGACGTCATAGTGACGTCACGGTCCACTGATCACAATGATACATTAGATTTGTCGTCTTTGGGACATGATGCATACATGGTATAATTTTGAAATTGATAGGCAGCGGACTTTCTGAGCTAACCTCTGCACAACTTTTGCGGAGAAATAAAGAAAGAAAGAAGAAGAAAGAATCCGTACAGATACAGAAGGTGATCCGAAGGATACTCGGATCACCTAACTAGAGATTGTAATTTGTCATCACTGACAAATTAAGGTGATCCGATTTTTTTTTATCAATGATTCGAGTCCTGATCGCAATAGGCATGACCATACAAGTTTCATCTGTGTTTAGAGACATTGGCCGTGTGATGTTTGCATTCTCATTTAGAAAAGGGAGTCATATCTGCCATCTTTGGTACCAAATTCTGTATACACTGAATAACGAAGATACAGCAATGAATACATATGACCTTTGACCCACCTTTGCACTCCCAAGATTGCATCTGATGAAATAGTGGTTATTTTGTGAAATGATTCTCGCGACATCGTCTATACGTGTGGAAAATATGGGAAAGATAGGACAGGTATTCACTAAGATACAAGATGAAACATTTATGACCTTTGACCCTAATTTACATACCCAAGATGTTGTCCGATCTAGTAGTTGTTATTTTATGAAATAATGTACGAGACATGAACTAAACATGTGCAAAATATGGGGGTGATAGGGCATGTTTTTCTTGAGTTATTGCAAAGAAAGTTGCAGAAAGAAAGAAATATCTCAATACATAGAAGATAAGCTTTAATTTCAACCAATTTTTTATCGTAATTCCGACATCGTATGAAAAAACGAAGGAAATGAAACGATAGCGCAAAGTCTCAGCTACAATATATTAAAATCTGGGAGAAATTCACCGAAGGGTAAGTGAGCTAGTGCTCGATAAAGACAATCATGTCAATTTTCACATTAAAGAAAATTCCCTCCCATAGAGATAACACGTCATAACGAAGATACAAAAAGAAGTACATATGACCTTTGACCTCAATTTGCACAGACAAGATGGCATCTGAGTAAAAAGTGATTATTTTGTGAAATGATCCTTGTAACATGGTCTTTGCGTGTGCAAAATATGGGAAAGATAAGACATGTATTCACTAAGATACAGGGTGAAACACCTATGACCTTTGACCCTAATTTACATACCCAAGATGGTGTCCGATCAAGTAGCTGTTATTTTATGAAATAATTCACGTGACATGAACTAAACATGTGCAAAATATAGAAGTGATAGAGGCCGTTTTTCTTGAGTTATTGCAAAGAAAGTTGCAGAAAGAAAGAAATATCTCAATACATCGAAGATAAGCCTGAATTTCAACCCAATTTTTTGACGTGATTTTGACATCGTATGAAAAAACGAAGGGCACACTTACGGTAGCGTAAAGTCTCAGCTACAACATATTAAAATCTTGGAGAAATTTACCGAAGCTTAAGTGAGCTAGTGCTCGATAAAGATAGTCATGTCAATTTTCATTTCCAGAAAAACTGCACTCCCATAGAGATAACACGTAAACTGGTCAAATTTGACAAGATTACTTTTAATCCATTTTTACGAGGTGATACCGTTATCCAATCAAAATATTGTAATTCTATGTTTGAAAGAACATTAAATAAGCTACATCATACTGAAATCTGGGTGAAAATTGACTAAGGACTAGTGAGATATGCTCGAATGAACTTGAAATTTGATGACGTCATTTTGAAAATTTACTTTTTTTACTTTATTAAGAAATTTGATATCTTTTAATCATTTTGTCAGCATTGCCACCCCATGAAATGACATGTACAACTCATCAGCTTTCAAAATATGTACAGAAAATGGGGGGTCACCGTCCATCCTGACGAGTAAAATCGGATTTAAAATTGGCAGTTTTTTGGCATAGTTGCACTGTATATCGCCATTGACGCGCGCGCGGAATTTCAACTTTGACGGGCCCGTATGACGTCATATTGAGTCGGATTGATTTGAAACTTGGTATAAATATTCCTTAACATTTCAGACATCCGATCAAAGTGAAAAAACTGGAAATTTCAATTGCACATGAGCTGTGCGTGCGTATATGCGCGCGCGCGTACGCGTCCGTCCGATTTTTTCAATTTTTCAAAAAATGCTCCAAATGGTCTGAAACGTGTGCAAAAAAATTTTGAGCTCGATTGGAGCATACAAATATTTCAACGCGCGCGTACGCGCACGTTTTAAGAGAAAATATGAATTTTGAGAACATGAGTAGAATGCGCATAATTTGAAATATATGTGACGTAAATTTCATTGAAAAATTTCATTCCATTAATGAGATATGATTGAGAATGTGTTTTCATATAATGACGTCATAGTGACGTCACGGTCCACTGATCACAATGATACATTAGATTTGTCGTCTTTGGGACATGATGCATACATGGTATAATTTTGAAATTGATAGGCAGCGGACTTTCTGAGCTAACCTCTGCACAACTTTTGCGGAGAAATAAAGAAAGAAAGAAGAAGAAAGAATCCGTACAGATACAGAAGGTGATCCGAAGGATACTCGGATCACCTAAAAAGAATCCGTACAGATACAGAAGGTGATCCGAGAGGATACTCGGATCACCTAACTAGAGATTGTAATTTGTCATCATTGACAAATTAAGGTGATCCGATTTTTTTTAATCAATGATTCGAGTCCTGATCGCAATAGGCATGACCATACAGGTTTCAGCTGTGTTTAGAGACATTGGCCGTGTGATGTTTGGATTCTCATTTAGAAAAGGGAATCATGTCTGCCATCTTTGGTACTATTCTGTATACACTAGATAACGAAGATACAGCAACAAATACATATGACCTTTGACCCACCTTTACACTCCCAAGATGGCAACTGAGGAAAAAGTGGTGATTTTGTGAAATGATTCTCGTGACATCGTCTATACGTGTGCAAAATATGGGAAAGATAGGGCAGGCATTCACCAAGATACAAGACGAAACATTTATGACATTTGACCCTAATTTACATACCCAAGATGTTGTCCGATCAAGTAGTTGTTATTTTATGAAATAATGTACGTGACATGAACTAAACATGTGCAGAATATGGGGGTGATAGGGCGTGTTTTTCTTAAGTTATTGCAAAGAAAGTTGCAGAAAGAAAGAAATATCTCAATACATAGAAGATAAGCTTTAATTTCAACCAAGTTTTTTATCGTGATCCCGACATCGTATGAAAAAACAAAATAAATTTAACGATAGCGCAAAGTCTCAGCTACAACATATTAAAATCTGGGAGAAATTCACCGAAGGGTAAGTGAGCTAGTGCTCGATAAAGACAATCATGTCAATTTTCACATTTAAAAAAATTCCCTCCCATAGAGATAACACGTCATAACGAAGATACAAAAAGAAGCACATATGACCTTTGACCTCAATTTGCACAGACAAGATGGCATCTGAGTAAAAAGTAGTTATTTTGTGAAATGATCCTTGTAACATGGTTTTTGCGTTTGCAAAATATGGGAAAGATAAGACATGTATTCACTAAGATACAGGATGAAACACTTATGACCTTTGACCCTAATTTACATACCCAAGATGGTGTCCGATCAAGTAGTTGTTATTTTATGAAATAATGTACGTGACATGAACTAAACATGTGCAAAATATAGAAGTGATAGGGCGTGTTTTTCTTGAGTTATTGCAAAGAAAGTTGCAGAAAGAAAGAAATATCTCAATACATCGAAGATAAGCCTGAATTTCAACCAAAATTTTTGACGTGATCCCGACATCGTATGAAAAAACGAAGGGCACATTTGCGGTAGCGTAAAGTCTCAGCTACAACATATCAAAATCTGGGAGAAATTTACTGAAGGGTAAGTGAGCTAGTGCTCGATAAAGATAGTCATGTCAATTTTCATTTCCAGAAAAACTGCACTCCCATAGAGATAACACGTAAACTGGTCAAATTTGACAAGGTTACTTTCAATCCATTTTTACGAGGTGATACCGTTATCCAATCAAAATTTTGTAATTTTATGTTTGAAAGAACATTAAATAAGCTACAACATACTGAAATCTGGGTGAAAATTGACAAAGGACTAGTGAGATACGCTCGAATAAACTTGAAATTTGATGACGTCATTTTGAAAATTTACTTTTTTTACTTTATTAAGAAATTTGCTATCTTTTAATCATTTTGTCAGCATTGCCACCCCATGAAATGACATGTACAACTCATCAGGTTTCAAAATATGTAAAGAAAATGGGGGGTCACCGTCCATCCTGACGAGTAAAATCGAATTTAAAATTAGCAGTTTTTTGGCATAGTTGCACTGTATATCGCCATTGACGCGCGCGCAGAATTTCAACTTTGACGGGCCCGTATGACGTCATATTGAGTCGCATTGATTTGAAACTTGGTATAAATATTCCTTAACATTTCAGACATCCGATCAAAGTGAAAAAACTGGAAATTTCAATTGCACATGAGCTGTGCGTGCGTATATGCGCGCGCGCGTACGCGTCCGTCAGATTTTTTCAATTTTTCAAAAAATGCTCCAAATGGTCTGAAACGTGTGCAAAAAAATTTTGAGCTCGATTGGAGCATACAAATATTTCAACACGCGCGTACGCGCACGTTTTAAGAGAAAATATGAATTTTGAGAACATGAGTAGAATGCGCATAATTTGAAATATATGTGACGTAAATTTCATTGAAAAATTTCATTCCATTAATGAGATATGATTGAGAATGTGTTTTCATATAATGACGTCATAGTGACGTCACGGTCGACTGATCACATTGATACATTAGATTTGTCGTCTTTGGGACATGATGCATACATGGTATAATTTTGAAATTGATAGGTAGCGGACTTTCTGAGCTAACCTCTGCACAACTTTTGCGGAGAAATAAAGAAACAAAGAAGAAGAAAGAATCCGTACAGATACAGAAGGTGATCCGAAGGATACTCGGATCACCTAACTAGAGATTGTAATTTGTCATCACTGACAAATTAAGGTGATCCGATTTTTTTTTATCAATGATTCGAGTCCTGATCGCAATAGGCATGACCATACAAGTTTCATCTGTGTTTAGAGACATTGGCCGTGTGATGTTTGCATTCTCATTTAGCAAAGGGAGTCATATCTGCCATGTTAGGTACCAAATTCTGTATACACTATAACGAAGAAACAGCAACAAGTACATATGACCTTTGACCCACCTTTGCACTCCCAAGATTGCATCTGATGAAATAGTGGTTATTTTGTGAAATGATTCTCGCGACATCGTCTATACGTGTGAAAAATATGGGAAAGATAGGACAGGTATTGACTAAGATACAAGATGAAACATTTATGACCTTTGACCCTAATTTACATACCCAAGATGTTGTCCGATCTAGTAGTTGTTATTTTATGAAATAATGTACGAGCCATGAACTAAACATGTGCAAAATATGGGGGTGATAGGGCGTGTTTTTCTTGAGTTATTGCAAAGAAAGTTGCAGAAAGAAAGAAATATCTCAATACATAGAAGATAAGCTTCAATTTCAACCAAGTTTTTTATCGTAATTCCGACATCGTATGAAAAAAACGAAGGGCACATAACGATAGCACAAAGTCTCAGCTACAACGTATTAAAATCTGGGAGAACTTCACCGAAGGGTAAGTGAGCTAGTGCTCGATAAAGACAATCATGTCAATTTTCACATTAAAAAAAATTCCCTCCCATAGAGATAACACGTCATAACGAAGATACAAAAAGAAGTACATATGACCTTTGACCTCAATTTGCACAGACAAGATGGCATCTGAGTAAAAAGTGGTTATTTTGTGAAATGATCCTTGTAACATGGTCTTTGCGTGTGCAAAATATGGGAAAGATAGGACATGTATTCACTAAGATACAGGGTGAAACACTTATGACCTTTGACCCTAATTTACATACCCAAGATGGTGTCCGATCAAGTAGTTGTTATTTTATGAAATAATTCAAGTGACATGAACTAAACATGTGCAAAATATGGAAGTGATAGAGGCCGTTTTTCTTGAGTTATTGCAAAGAAAGTTGCAGAAAGAAAGAAATATCTCAATACATCGAAGATAAGCCTGAATTTCAACCCAATTTTTGGACGTGATTCTGACATCGTATGAAAAAACAAATGGCACACTTACGGTAGTGTAAAGTCTCAGCTACAACATATTGAAATCTGGGAGAAATTTACCGAAGCTTAAATGAGCTAGTGCTCGATAAAGATAGTCATGTCAATTTTCATTTCCAGAAAAACTGCACTCCCATAGAGATAACACGTAAACTGGTCAAATTTGACAAGATTACTTTCAATCAATTTTTACGAGGTGATACCGTTATCCAATCAAAATTTTGTTATTTTATGTTTGAAAGAACATTAGATGAGCTACATCATACTGAAATATGGGTGAAAATTGACAAAGGACTAGTGAGATACGCTCGAATGAACTTGAAATTTGATGACGTCATTTTGAAAATTTACTTTTTTTACTTTATTAAGAAATTTGATATCTTTTAATCATTTTGTCAGCATTGCCACCCCATGAAATGACATGTACAACTCATCAGCTTTCAAAATATGTACAGAAAATGGGGGGTCACCGTCCATCCTGACGAGTAAAATCGGATTTAAAATTGGCAGTTTTTTGGCATAGTTGTACTGTATATCGCCATTGACGCGCGCGCGGAATTTCAACTTTGACGGGCCCGTATGACGTCATATTGAGTCGGATTGACTTGAAACTTGGTAGAAATATTCCTTGACATTTCAGGCAGCCGATAAGTGTGAAAAAACGGGAAATTTCTATTGCATATGAGCTGTGCGTGCGTATATGCGCGCGCGCGTACGCGTCCGTCGATTTTTTCTGAAATACTCCAAATGACCTGAAACGTGTGCAAAACAATTTTGAGCTCGATTGGAACATATTAAAATTTCAACGCGCCCGTACGCGCTCGTTTACCAGGGTCGTGATGAAATTTTATTAAATATATCGATAGAACTTGACTTGAACTATATTATATGTAAATGTCGTTGAGAAATTCCATTTCATTAATGAGATACGAATGTGAACGTGATTTCAGATAATGACGTCATAGTGACGTCATGGTTGACTGATCACAAAGATACATTAGATCTGTCGTTCTTATGACGTGATACATATATGGTATAAGTTTAAAAGTCATAGGTGAATGACTTTTTGAGTTAATCGCTGCACAACATTTGAGGAGAAAGAAATAAAGAAGAAAGATTCAGTACAGATACAATAGGTGATCCGAGAGGATACTCGGATCACCTAACAAAGAATCCGTACAGATACAGAAGGTGATCCGAGAGGATACTCGGATCACCTAACTAGAGATTGTAATTTGTCATCACTGACAAATTAAGGTGATCCGATTTTTTTAATCAATGATTCGAGTCCTGATCGTAATAGGCATGACAATACAAGTTTCATCTGTGTTTAGAGACATTGGCCGTGTGAGGTTTGGATTCTCATTTAGAAAAGGGAGTCATATCTGCCATCTTTGGTACCAATTCTGTATACACTGAATAACGAAGATACAGCAACGAATACATATGACCTTTGACCCACCTTTACACTCCCAAGATGGCATCTGAGGAAAAAGTGGTTATTTTGTGAAATGATTCTTGCGACATCGTCTATATTCGTGTGCAAAATATGGCAAAGATAGGACAGGTATTCACCAAGATGCAAAATGCAAAGTCTTAGGTACAACATAAAATCTGGGAGAAATTCACCGAAGGGTAAGTGAGAGCTAGTGCTCGATAAAGAAAAGCATGTCGATTTTCACATTAAAAAAAAAATCCCTCCCATAGAGATAACACGTCCTAACGAAAATACAGAAAGAAGTACATATGACCTTTGACCTCACTTTGCACACCCAAGATGGCGTCTGAGCAAAAAGTGGTTATTTTGTGAAATGATCCTTGTTACATGGTCTTTGTGTGTGCAAAATATGGGAAAGATAGGACATGTATTCACCAAGATACAGGATGAAACATTTATGACCTTTGACCCTAATTTACATACCCAAGATGGTGTCTGATCAAGTAGTTGTTATTTTATGAAATAATGTACGTGACATGAACTAAACATGTGCAAAATATGGGATTGATAGCCATTGTTGTTGTTCATCTATTGCACAGAAAGTAGTAGAAAGAAAGAAAAATAAAGAAAAAAATATGTTATTTTATAGAAATTTGAAGGAGAAGCATAAAAAAATCAGAAAAAGATAAAGTTAGGAAGGGAGATTAAGACTAACTAAAGAAAAAGAAGAAAAAAAGTGTTTAAAAAAATGAAAAAAAAAATATTGGCAGGGGTGAGCCTCGAACCAGGGACCTTAGGATTACGAGTCGGATGCGCTATGCAATGACCTATTTCATGCTCCATAGGCCCTGTGTATTAAGCAAAATGACGCTGCATCGAAGCCACGTGCCATTTTCAACCAAGTTTTTCGACGTGATGCCGACGTCGTATGAAAAAATGAAGGGCACACTTACGATAGCCCAAAGTCTCAGCTACAACATACTAAAATCTGGGAAAAATTCACCGAAGCAAAAGTGAGCTAGTGCTCGAAAAAGAGAGTCATGTCAATTTTCACTGCCAGAAAAACTGCTCTCCCATAGAGATAACACGTAAACTGGTCAAATTCTACAAGGATACATTCAATCCATTTTTACGAGGCGATGACGTCATCCAATCAAAATGTTGTTTTTAAATTAATGAAAGAACATTTCATAAGCTACAACATACTGAAATATGGGAGAAAATTGGCAGAGGATAAGTGAGATACGCTCGAGTAAACTTGTAATTTGATGACGTCATTTTGAAAATTTACTTTTTTTACTTTATTAAGAAATTTGATATCTTTTAATCATTTTGTCAGCATTGCCTACCCATGAAATGACATGTACAACTCATCAGCTTTCAATATATGTAAAGAAAATGGGGGGTCACCGTCCATCCTGACGAGTAAAATCGGATTTAAAATTGGCAGTTTTTTTGCATAGTTGCACTGCATATCGCCATTGACGCGCGCGCGGAATTTCAACTTTGACGGCCCCGTATGACGTCATATTGAGTCGGATTGACTTGAAACGTGGTATAAATATTCCTTGACATTTCAGACATGCGATCAAAGTGAAAAAACTGGAAATTTCAATTGCATATGAGCTGTGCGTGCGTATATGCGCGCGCGCGTACGCGTCCGTCCAATTTTTTCAATTTTTCAAAAAATGCTCCAAATGGTCTGAAACGTGTGCAAAAAAATTTTGAGCTCGATTGGAGCATACAAATATTTTAACGCGCGCGTACGCGCACGTTTTAAGAGAAAATATGAATTTTGAGAACATGAGTAGAATGCGCATAACTTTAAATATATGTGACGTAAATTTCATTGAAAAATTCTATTTCATTAATGAGATATGATTGAGAATGTGTTTTCATATAATGACGTCATAGTGACGTCACGGTCGACTGATCACAATGATACATTAGATTTGCCGTCTTTGGGACATGATGCATACATGATATAATTTTGAAATTGACAGGCAGCGGACTTTCTGAGCTAACCTCTGCACAACTTTTGAGGAGAAATAAAGAAGAAGAAGAAGAAGAAGAAGAACTAGAGATTGTAATTTGTCATCACTGACAAATTAAGGTGATCCGATTTTTTTTTATCAATGATTCGAGTCCTGATCGCAATAGGCATGACCATACAAGTTTCATCTGTGTTTAGAGACATTGGCCGTGTGATGTTTGCATTCTCATTTAGAAAAGGGAGTCATATCTGCCATCTTTGGTACCAAATTCTGTATACACTGAATAACGAAGATACAGCAATGAATACATATGACCTTTGACCCACCTTTGCACTCCCAAGATTGCATCTGATGAAATAGTGGTTATTTTGTGAAATGATTCTCGCGACATCGTCTATACGTGTGGAAAATATGGGAAAGATAGGACAGGTATTCACTAAGATACAAGATGAAACATTTATGACCTTTGACCCTAATTTACATACCCAAGATGTTGTCCGATCTAGTAGTTGTTATTTTATGAAATAATGTACGAGACATGAACTAAACATGTGCAAAATATGGGGGTGATAGGGCATGTTTTTCTTGAGTTATTGCAAAGAAAGTTGCAGAAAGAAAGAAATATCTCAATACATAGAAGATAAGCTTTAATTTCAACCAATTTTTTATCGTAATTCCGACATCGTATGAAAAAACGAAGGAAATGAAACGATAGCGCAAAGTCTCAGCTACAATATATTAAAATCTGGGAGAAATTCACCGAAGGGTAAGTGAGCTAGTGCTCGATAAAGACAATCATGTCAATTTTCACATTAAAGAAAATTCCCTCCCATAGAGATAACACGTCATAACGAAGATACAAAAAGAAGTACATATGACCTTTGACCTCAATTTGCACAGACAAGATGGCATCTGAGTAAAAAGTGATTATTTTGTGAAATGATCCTTGTAACATGGTCTTTGCGTGTGCAAAATATGGGAAAGATAAGACATGTATTCACTAAGATACAGGGTGAAACACCTATGACCTTTGACCCTAATTTACATACCCAAGATGGTGTCCGATCAAGTAGCTGTTATTTTATGAAATAATTCACGTGACATGAACTAAACATGTGCAAAATATAGAAGTGATAGAGGCCGTTTTTCTTGAGTTATTGCAAAGAAAGTTGCAGAAAGAAAGAAATATCTCAATACATCGAAGATAAGCCTGAATTTCAACCCAATTTTTTGACGTGATTTTGACATCGTATGAAAAAACGAAGGGCACACTTACGGTAGCGTAAAGTCTCAGCTACAACATATTAAAATCTGGGAGAAATTTACCGAAGCTTAAGTGAGCTAGTGCTCGATAAAGATAGTCATGTCAATTTTCATTTCCAGAAAAACTGCACTCCCATAGAGATAACACGTAAACTGGTCAAATTTGACAAGATTACTTTTAATCCATTTTTACGAGGTGATACCGTTATCCAATCAAAATATTGTAATTCTATGTTTGAAAGAACATTAAATAAGCTACATCATACTGAAATCTGGGTGAAAATTGACTAAGGACTAGTGAGATATGCTCGAATGAACTTGAAATTTGATGACGTCATTTTGAAAATTTACTTTTTTTACTTTATTAAGAAATTTGATATCTTTTAATCATTTTGTCAGCATTGCCACCCCATGAAATGACATGTACAACTCATCAGCTTTCAAAATATGTACAGAAAATGGGGGGTCACCGTCCATCCTGACGAGTAAAATCGGATTTAAAATTGGCAGTTTTTTGGCATAGTTGCACTGTATATCGCCATTGACGCGCGCGCGGAATTTCAACTTTGACGGGCCCGTATGACGTCATATTGAGTCGGATTGATTTGAAACTTGGTATAAATATTCCTTAACATTTCAGACATCCGATCAAAGTGAAAAAACTGGAAATTTCAATTGCATATGAGCTGTGCGTGCGTATATGCGCGCGCGCGTACGCGTCCGTCCGATTTTTTCAATTTTTCAAAAAATGCTCTAAATGGTCTGAAACGTGTGCAAAAAAATTTTGAGCTCGATTGGAGCATACAAATATTTCAACGCGCGCGTACGCGCACGTTTTAAGAGAAAATATGAATTTTGAGAACATGAGTAGAATGCGCATAATTTGAAATATATGTGACGTAAATTTCATTGAAAAATTTCATTCCATTAATGAGATATGATTGAGAATGTGTTTTCATATAATGACGTCATAGTGACGTCACGGTCCACTGATCACAATGATACATTAGATTTGTCGTCTTTGGGACATGATGCATACATGGTATAATTTTGAAATTGATAGGCAGCGGACTTTCTGAGCTAACCTCTGCACAACTTTTGCGGAGAAATAAAGAAAGAAAGAAGAAGAAAGAATCCGTACAGATACAGAAGGTGATCCGAAGGATACTCGGATCACCTAACTAGAGATTGTAATTTGTCATTACTGACAAATTAAGGTGATCCGATTTTTTTTTCATCAATGATTCGAGTCCTGATCGCAATAGGCATGACCATACAGGTTTCGTCTGTTGTTAAAAACGTTGGCCGTGTGATGTTTGAATTCTCGTTTAGAAAAGGGAGTCATATCTGCCATCTTTGGTACCAAATTCCGTATACACTAGATAACGAAGATACAACAAATACATATGACCTTTGACCCACCTTTACACTCCCAAGATGGCATCTGAGGAAAAAGTGGTTATTTTGTGAAATGATTCTTGCGACATCGTCTATACGTGTGCAAAATATGGGAAAGATAGAACAGGTATTCGCCAAGATACAAGATGAAACATTTATGACCTTTGACTCTAATTTACATACCCAAGATGTTGTCCGATCAAGTAGTTGTTATTTTATGAAATAATGTACGTGACATGAACTAAACATGTGCAGAATATGGGGGTGATAGGGCGTGTTTTTCTTGAGTTATTGCAAAGAAAGTTGCAGAAAGAAAGAAATATCCCAATACATAGAAGATAAGCTTTAATTTCAACCAAGTTTTTTTATCGTGATCCCGACATCGTATGAAAAAACAAAATCAAAATTAACGATAGCGCAAAGTCTCAGCTACAACATATTAAAATCTGGGAGAAATTCACCGAAGGGTAAGTGAGCTAGTGCTCGATAAAGACAATCATGTCAATTTTCACATTTAAAAAAATTCCCTCCCATAGAGATAACACGTCATAACGAAGATACAAAAAGAAGTACATATGACCTTTGACCTCAATTTGCACAGACAAGATGGCATCTGAGTAAAAAGTGGTTATTTTGTGAAATGATCCTTGTAACATGGTCTTTGCGTTTGCAAAATATGGGAAAGATAGGACATGTATTCACTAAGATACAGGATAAAACACCTATGACCTTTGACCCTAATTTACATACCCAAGATGGTGTCCGATCAAGTAGTTGTTATTTTATGAAATAATGTACGTGACATGAACTAAACATGTGCAAAATATGGAAGTGATAGGGCGTGTTTTTCTTGAGTTATTGCAAAGAAAGTTGCAGAAAGAAAGAAATATCTCAATACATCGAAGATAAGCCTGAATTTCAACCAAAATTTTTGACGTGATCTCGACATCGTATGAAAAAACAAAGGGCACACTTACGGTAGCGTAAAGTCTCAGCTACAACATATCAAAATCTGGGAGAAATTTTCCGAAGGGTAAGTGAGCTAGTGCTCGATAAAGATAGTCATGTCAATTTTCATTTCCAGAAAAACTGCACTCCCATAGAGATAACACGTAAACTGGTCAAATTTGACAAGGTTACTTTTAATCCATTTTTACGAGGTGATACCGTTATCCAATCAAAATTTTGTAATTTCATGTTTGAAAGAGCATTAAATAAGCTACAACATACTGAAATCTGGGTGAAAATTAACAAAGGACTAGTGAGATACGCTCGAATGAACTTGAAATTTGATGACGTCATTTTGAAAATTTACTTTTTTTACTTTATTAAGAAATTTGCTATCTTTTAATCATTTTGTCAGCATTGCCACCCCATGAAATGACATGTACAACTCATCAGGTTTTAAAATATGTAAAGAAAATGGGGGGTCACCGTCCATCCTGACGAGTAAAATCGAATTTAAAATTAGCAGTTTTTTGGCATAGTTGCACTGTATATCGCCATTGACGCGCGCGCAGAATTTCAACTTTGACGGGCCCGTATGACGTCATATTGGGTCGCATTGATTTGAAACTTGGTATAAATATTCCTTAACATTTCAGACATCCGATCAAAGTGTAAAAACTGGAAATTTCAATTGCACATGAGCTGTGCGTGCGTATATGCGCGCGCGCGTACGCGTCCGTCCGATTTTTTCAATTTTTCAAAAAATGCTCTAAATGGTCTGAAACGTGTGCAAAAAAATTTTGAGCTCGATTGGAGCATACAAATATTTCAACGCGCGCGTACGCGCACGTTTTAAGAGAAAATATGAATTTTGAGAACATGAGTAGAATGCGCATAATTTGAAATATATGTGACGTAAATTTCATTGAAAAATTTCATTCCATTAATGAGATATGATTGAGAATGTGTTTTCATATAATGACGTCATAGTGACGTCACGGTCGACTGATCACAATGATACATTAGATTTTTCGTCTTTGGGACATGATGCATACATGGTATAATTTTGAAATTGATAGGCAGCGGACTTTCTGAGCTAACCTCTGCACAACTTTTGCGGAGAAATAAAGAAACAAAGAAGAAGAAAGAATCCGTACAGATACAGAAGGTGATCCGAAGGATACTCGGATCACCTAACTAGAGATTGTAATTTGTCATCACTGACAAATTAAGGTGATCCGATTTTTTTTTATCAATGATTCGAGTCCTGGTCGCAATACGCATGACCATACAGGTTTCATATGTGTTTAGAGACATTGGCCGTGTGATGTTTGGATTCTCATTTAGAAAAGGGAGTCACATCTGCCATCTTTGGTGCCAAATTCTGTATACACTAAATAACGAAGATACAACAACAAATACATATGACCTTTGACTCGACTTTACACTCCTAAGTTGGCATCTGAGGAAGAAGTCGTTATTTTGTGAAATGATTCTTCCTACATCGTCTATACGTGTGCAAAATATGGGGAAAATAGGACAGGTGTTCACCAAGATACAAGATGAAACATTTATGACTTTTGACCCTAATTTACATACCCAAGATGGTGTCCGATCAAGTAGTGGTGTTTTATAAAATAAAGTACGTGACATGAACTAAACATGTGCAAAATATGGGGATGTTAAGGGCTGTTTTTCTTGAGTTACTGCAAAGAAAGTTGCAGAAAGAGTATCTCAATACATCGAAGTTAACCTTCAGTTTAACCAAGTTTTTAACGCGATTCCGACATCGTGTGAAAAAACGAAGGAGACTCATACGATAGCGCAAAGCCTCAGCTACAACATATCAATATCTGAGAGAAATTCACCGAGGGTGTTGAAGTTAGGCAGTGCTCGATAAAGACAATCATGTCAATTTTCACATCCAGAAAAATTCCCTCCCGTATGTACGTCATAACGAAGATACCTGTAGAAAGAAGTACACCACCTTTGAACGCACTTTGCACAGACAAGATGCCATCTAAGCAAAAAGTGGTTGTTTTATGAAATGATTCTTGTAACATGGTCTTTGCGTGTGTAAAATATGAGAAAGGTAGGTCATGTATTCACCAAAATAGAGGATGAAACATCTATCACCTTTGACCCTAATTTATACATACCGAAAAATGGCAGATATGACTCCTTTTTCTACATGAGAATGCAAACATCACACGGCCAATGTCTCTAGACACATTTGAAACCTGTATGGTCATCCTTTTGCGATCAGGAAACGAATCATTGATAAAAAAAAAATCGGAACACCTTAATTTGTCAGTCATGACAAATTACAATCTCTATGGTTTTGTGAAACGATTCTTGGGCATTGTCTATACGTGTGCAAAATATGTGAAAGATAGGACAGGTGTTCACCAAGATGCAGGGTGAAACATTTATGACCTTTGTGTCTATACTTTACATACCCAAGATGTGTCCGATCAAGAAGTTGTTACGTTATAAAATAATGTATATGATATGAAGTAAACATGTTCAAAATATGGTTGTGGTAGGGGCCGTTTTTTAATAGTTATTGCAAAGAAAGTTGCAGAAAGAAAGAAATATCTCAGTACATCGAAGATAGGCTTTAATTTCAACCAGGTTTTCTAACGTGATCACAACATTGCTTGAAAAAACGAAGGGCACACATGCGATAGCGCAAAGTGTCAGCTACAACATATTAAAATCTGGGAGAAATTCACTGAAGGGTGAATGAGCAAGTGCTTGATAAAGGGGATCATGTCAATTTTCACTTCTAATCCCGACATCGGGTGAAAACACGGAGGACGCTCACACTACATCTCAAAGTGTCAGCTACAACATATTAAAATGTGGGAGAAATTCAGTTAAGGGTAAGTGAGCTAGTACTCGATAAAGACAATCATGTCAGTTTTCATATCTGGAAAAATTCCTTCCCATAGAGATAACACGTACGATCATGAAGATACAGAAAGAAGTACCTGGTGTAGTACGTATGTCGAACTTTGACTCCACTTTGCACAGGCTAGATGGCATCTGTGCAAAAAGCAGTTATTTTGTGAGATGATTCTTGTGAAATGGTTTTTGCGTGTGCGAAATATGGGAGAGATAGGACATGTATTCACCAAGATACAGGATGAGAAAATTGTGACCTTTGTCCCTAATTTACATACCCAAGATGGTGTCCGATCAAGTAGTTGTAGTTATTTTGTGAAATAATGTGCGTGACATGAACTAAACATATGCAAAATATTGGGGTGATGGGGCTGTTTTTCATGCGTTTCTGCAAAGAAATTTGCAGAAAGAAATAATTATGCAGACCGATTTTTCGGCCAACGGCTACCCATGAAAGGGGGAAATGTACCATTCATCGCCGCAGCTTTGAGAATATTACTAGTACATGGGCGTCACCAGGGGGGGTGCGTTGGGTGCGAACGCACCCCCCTTCAGATCCTTTAAAAAAAAAAAAATAAAAAAAAAATTAGTCTGCGAGCGACCTCAACGCCGGACGCTAAATAATTATTCTTTTCTACTTTTTTTTATATTTTGCACCAGGGACACACACACACACACACACACACACACACACACACACACACACACAAAACAATTCGCACCCCTGGTTCTGGCAGCACTGATTTTATACTTATCTATTAGTATTCTACAGTATTTACTATTTATCGACCATACTGTACATCCGTACGATACGGAGCACTTATACACGTTTGCATGTACGTGTGCTACTTACAAGTATGTAGGGTCTATGTACGTTATTTCTGACCAATCCATATTGCCAGCCCAAGAGCGAGCCTTAGCCTCATAAAAAAAAATAAAAAGAAATGGAGGGGCAAGCATATTAATTGCCCCCCCCCCGTAATCAATAATTCCCGAAATGAGAAGATTTTCTTGCTTTTGAAAGAAAACAAAAATGTTGCCCCCATGAAAATATTGGAAGGCAAGCGCACCATTTGCCCCACCCCACATAATCATAATTCCCGCGATGAAAAGATTTTCTTGCTTTTTTGTTAGAATTCAAGAAATCTGTCCAATTATTTCACCCAAAAGCAATGGCGTAACTACGGAGAGGGGGGGGGGGGGGGTGCGGCCCCTCCCAATGCGCTGGTTAAAAAAAAAAGGATTTCCCGAAATAGTAGTTCAAGTGTTAGTAAACTGCTTTTGAATGAAAGGGTGATCCAGAAATAAGATATCTTTCTATGATTTCTTTTAACCATAATTAAATAGGTATATAGTGTGAAACATTGTTCAAAAAGCCCGGACCCGACAAAAGATTGTGATTCCTGGTTGGCATTCTGCATATAAGCAGGATGTGCGCAGTGTACTCAGTACATCCGAACGAAGAGTCGCTACAATCAGGGGCTTCCACCTCCCTGCTACAATGTTGCGCAATGTGATGTAGAATGTACACCTTTGTACGTTACGCTTCGTTATATCAAAGCTAGATCATTGATTTTGCAGTGTTGCTTTACATACTAGTCTATATATATATATATATATATATATATATATATATATATATAAATGTCTTGCATTGCCAATAAAAAGACTTGACCTGGGTTAATTCCTAACTTTTCCATGTATATAATATACACACACACAAACAAACACGCACAATTAGTTTAGGGGATGCTCTAAAGTGCAGATTTTGGACGTCCTTTCAACGCTTGGTCACTTCGACGCCACCTCGCTGGTCATACCTCCCCCAGTCATGAACATAAACGCACACCCTTGACTACCAGTGGCGGATCCAGGGGGTGGGGCGCACCGGGCGTCCCCCCCCCCCCTTTAATTTTCAAAGCGAAAAAAAAAATAGCTGCAAACGGCAGTTTGTGGACAGTAAATAATGTCAAATTTTCAAGCTTGCTCGCTCCTCTCGCTTGCATTTAGTCGTAATGCCATTCTCCTGGAGTTGCTGCCAGTAATTGCCGGCAGTTGCGCCTGGTGCGCCCCCCTTAATTTCCAAAGCGAAAAAATATACTTGAAGCTACAAACGGCAGTTTGGGGACTGTAAAATGTCAAAATTTTCAAGCTCGCTCGCTCCGTTCGCTCGCATTTAATCTGTATGCCATTCTTCTGATGTTGCTGCCAGTAATTGCCTGCAGTTGCGCCCGGTGCGCCCCCCCCCCCTTAATTTCCAAAGCGAAAAAATATGGCTAAGAACGGCAGTTTTTAGACTGTAAAATGTAAAATTTTCAAGCTCGCTCTCTTCACTCACTCGCATTCAATCTTTATGCCATTCTTCTGATGTTGCTGCCAGTAATTGCCGGCAGTTGCGCCTGGTGCGCCCCCCCTTAATTTCCAAAGCGAAAAAATATAGCTACAAACGGCAGTTTGGGGAATGTAAAATGTCAAAATTTTCAAGCTCGCTCGCTCCGTTCGCTCGCATTTAATCTTTATGCCATTCTTCTGATGTTGCTGCCAGTAATTGCCTGCAGTTGCGCCCGGTGCGCCCCCCCCCCTTAATTTCCAAAGCGAAAAAATATGGCTAAGAACGGCAGTTTTTAGACTGTAAAATGTAAAATTTTCAAGCTCGCTCTCTTCGCTCGCTCGCATTTAATCTTTATGCCATTCTTCTGATGTTGCTGCCAGTACTTGCCTGCAGTTGCGCCCGTTGCGCCTCCTAAAATGCAAAATTTTCAAGCTCGCTCATTCCGCTCGCTCGAATGTAATCATTATGCTCTCTTGATATTGCTGCCAGTATTTGCCAGCAATTGCGCCCGATGCGCCCCCCCTTAAATTCTAAAGCGAAGAAATATAGCTACAAACGGCAGTTTGTTTGTTTTTTACTGTAAAATGTCAACAATTTCAAGCTCGCTCGCTCGCTCGCTCGCATTTAATTGTTACGCAATTCTCCTGATGTTGCTGCCAGCAATTGCCGGCAGTTGCGCCCGGTGCGCCCCCCCCCCCCCCTCCTTTATTTCCAAAGCGAAAAAATATGGCTCCAAAAGGCAGTTTTTAGATTGTAAAATGTCAAAATTTTCAAGCTCGTTCTCTTCGCTCGCTCGCATTTAATTGTTATGCCATTCACCTGATGTTGCTGCCAGTAAAATTGCCAGCAGTTGCGCCCGGTGCGCCCCCCCCCCCTTAATTTCCAAAGCAAAAAAAAAATATGGCTACAAATGGCAGTTTTTGGACTGTAAATGTCAAAATTTTCAAGCTCGCTCGCTCGCTCGCTCGCATTTAATTGTTATGCAATTCTCCTGATGTTGCTGCCAGTAATTACCGACAGTTGCGCCCCGTTGCGCCCCCACCCCTCCTTTATTTCCAAAGCGAAGAAATATGGCTCCAAACGGCAGTTTTTGGACTGTAAAATGTCAAAAATTTTCAAGCTCGCTCTCTTCGCTCGCTCGCATTTAATTGCTATGCCATTCACCTGATGTTGCTGCCAGTAATTGCCAGCAGTTGCGCCCGGTGCGCCCCCCTTAATTTCCAAAGCAAATAGATATGGCTACAAACGGCAGTTTTTGGACTGTAATGTCAAAATTTTCAAGCTCGCTCGCTCCCCTCGGTCGCATTTAATTGTTATGCAATTCTCCTGATGTTGCTACCAGTAATTACCGGCAGTTGCACCCGTTGCGCCCCCCCCCCCCCCCACGCCTCCTTTACTTCCAAAGCGAAAAAATATGGCTCCAAATGGCAGTTTTGGGACTGTAAAATGTCAAAATTTCCAAACTCGCTCTCTTTGCTCGCTCGCATTTAATTACTATGCAGTTTACCTGATGTTGCTGCCAGTAATTGCCAGCAGTTGCGCCCGGTGCGCCCCCCTTAATTTACAAAGCAAAAAAATATGGCTACAAACGGCAGTTTTTGGACTGTAAAATGTCAAAATTTTCAAGCTCGCTCGCTCCCCTCGCTCGCATGTAGTCGTCATGCCATTCTCCTGATATCGCTGCCAGTAATTTGTCGTTTCACACCGTCATTCCATAATCCATTTATAGGGGGTATACCCTAACCCTTTCCCCGCTTGGTTTCCCTCAAAAAACAGTAAAAGTCTAGGGATTGAGAGCTTCCTATATTCCAAATGTCTGTCCAAAAAATCTCGTAAACATTTAGTGTCAAAACGCACCCCCCTTGAAAAAAAGCTGGTGACGCCCCTGCTAGTATGTGAAGACAAAGTTGTGCGTAAATTGTTTCATAAAGCTGTTCGTATATCAAGTTACGAACAACTTACGAGCGACTGGTGATCACTTTTCGATTGCTATAGTTATTAGAATTTCAATAATTCAGCACAAGAACTGATCACCAGTCGGTCGAAAGTTGTTGGTGACTTTACGAACAGCTTTATGAAACACCCACGAATTCTCGGGCGTGTGCGACGGGCTTTCCATGGTAGTATCGCGTCTCTCGCAGTGCTCCCTCCGTGATCCACACAGTGGTGCATGCCTGCGTGGAGTGTACGTACGTACCAAAGAGTATAGAAGCGCACGCGTGCTCGTACGCTTATACCATGGCTCTACTCTGTTAGTAGCTCCATGCTTTATGCGTAGTACCTTACCCACATATACAATACGGAGGTGGTGTACGTGTTTGTCAATTCGTAACCTACTGCATTGGCGTGGCAGCGCAGCGACAGGCTCACAAATACGACTTCTGAAGACCTTTGCGTGAGACTGACGGTTTGATTAGTTTGGAGTTCGAGTACCAGGTGGGTATTAGTCTGTAAACGCAGGCATGCCTAAACACAGATGTTTGGGTTTTTAGAACAAAATTTCATGTGTGTAGTCGTGGTGCTGTTAGTGTTAGTGACTATAATAAACGTTAGGGTCTATCAGTAGTATCACTCTTATGTGTTCAGTAGTGTCTGGGGACATGCCCATCGTATCACCACAGCTCAGGCCCTATACGTGTACGAAGCTGTTGTAGTGCGTAGACCGTACGTTTAAATGTCAGGAGTATCAGGAAGGAAGTTGCGAAGTTTTTAACGTTAGACCGCGTTTCCTGAATGGACAAGGTGTGAGCCATATCATGATTTGCTATGTAATTACTAGGAAGGCTAAGTTCCAAAGAACCTACTTTAAGAGTTGACGTTGACTAAGAGGGCTTAGCGTTACTCTGGTGATTTGCTTCTGCCAAATCTGGGCGAGATGCGGGCGCCATACTTTAATGCGTAGCTAACACCACGACCAGTAGAGGGCGTATTTTACAGTGCTATATAGCGGTGATTCCTGTCCCCCTTTCCTGTCCCGTAAATATTCCCTGTCCCCCTTTCCTGTCCCGTAAATATTCAATATTGAATGATGCGCCTTTAAGCACCACCAACAACAACAACCCTTTCATTTCACCTTTTTTTATAGGGGGCATGCAGGGGAAGAAATATAACGTTACTTAGCCTGGACCTTGTTTTGTCATACAGAAGTATCATTCCTGTTTAATCATGAAATGTAACTGAAGAGAAGTCATTTATTTTCCAATATGTAGTCCCACAATTACACATCACAAGCTTGACTTTGACCTAATTTCACTGAGTTATGCTGACCGTGTTATAACAATAGGGTTTCCCTGTGCAGATGTGTGCACAGTGAAAAATGTGTTTTTAAGCAAGATTATAAGTTTAAAAGATGGTTTTCCTTTGTTATAAGAATTGTTTAGATTGCAGGAACAGTAAAATAATTTTACAAAGATTTGTATAAAAAATTTGGGTGTTGTGCCTCATATTCCTCTCAAGTACCGGTATGTATTTTCAGAATGTGTGTACCTCACATTATTAGTGGTCTGTCCTTAACACAAGGTCCTCAGGACCAGAAAAATGTGCTTGTTATAATGAAACCTTGTTATATCAGGGTTACAAAAATAATACAATACAAATTGAAATTACAATCTAGGACCACAAAAAAATTACCTTGTTATAGTGAACTTCGTCGTATCAGTGATAATTGTAGAGAGTTCACTGTATAGCCTATACAGGTATTGTTGTAACGTTTGTATTTTTCCTTTCTTTTCTTTCTGCAGGTACTGGTTGCTTTGGAAGGAGATTTATGTTGGTCTTTGTTGAAAGTACGTTTGTGTTTGTGTTTGTTATTTGTTGAATCATCTTCATCCTACATTTCATCTCATACCATTTCACCTTCATCCTTGAATATTCAGTGAATATTCACTGAGATTACATCTGGAAATTCATCCTGGAATTCACGAACTCATCCCTTAACTTGAACTTGAAGAAAGCTGAGAACAGAGAACTTCTGAGTGCATGAGAATAAGACAGTATCAGAAGGAGAGAAAGTTTCAGAATCAGAGGCAGAAAGGGTTAGAGTCAAAGAGAAAAAGAGTGAAATCAAAGAGAGGAAGAGTGAGAGTTGACGAAAAAGGAGTAAAAATTAAGCAGAATAACAGAGTTTTAAAGAGTGTTTGAATGAAAGAGTGCATTCTTTAAAAGGATAGTTAAAAACTGGAAAGAGAATTGTCCTAGAGAAGGCGAGAAGTTTGCTGGAAACTTGAAAATAGAAACAGTTAATTTGAGAAAATTTGTTTAAGAGTCCAGATTACACTGAAAGATTATTAAAGAGTGCCGTCATAAGACGAAAGCATTATAGTGTTGTAAACTAATTGGGGTAGACAAAATTTGCACCTTCAAGGATTATTTGATATTTGATATATTCTGCATTGAAAGTTGCTGCAAATAAATTAACTACAGTTGGCAAGAGCTAATAGCTAGGAGTTGAAATTTTGAAGGAATTGTTAAAAGTGTGAGAAACAATTTATGAGGTGAGGCGAGAAGTATACTAAAAATTTTATGTAAAAATATTTTTTGGTATCTTGAGTCTTGAATTTTCGTTAATTGTTAATAGGATAAAAGAATAATTGAAGAGCGCCATCTTCAGATAAAAGCATTTTAGTCATAGTAAATGAAGGGAGAGACGTTAATATTGCACCTTAAAGGGCTATTTATAAATATTGGGCTGTGAAAACAAAAGCACAATTAGTAAAAGACATACCTTTATTGCAAAAGGAGTCATCTCAAAACAGAAACATTACTGTTTCTTTAATTGTCAGTGAAGACAAAGAATAATTGGTGAAATTGAAATTTTTGTTGCGAAAGACCCTACCCTAAGAGAAAAACATATAAGGGAGACCGATTATTGTGCAGTTAAGGCAAAAGCATAATTGGTAAAATTGTAACCTTTTTTACAAAGAGCATAATCTCGAGAAAAAGGCATAATTTAGTCAAATCAAATGTTAGAGAATTGAAGCTGAAATTTCTGTTGGCAGATATCGTAAAAGGAAATTGGCATAGCTTTTCTATAAAGTAGGAATTGAAGCACGTAACAGACAAAGAGTGCCACCTGTTGCTAGAAACAAGCAAACATTGTAGAAATATCCCACCTGTTGGTAGAAACATTATATGGATCGGTGTTGCAGCTTACTGCTGGAATTTGTATTGCAGTGAAATATAGTACATGTACTGTACACATGTATTAGTGCAACTTTCAAAGCTATTCAATCCGACAATTTTGTTACCAATCGCAGTACTAGTGGAGTAGGTGTGATTCATAAAAGTATAGTGATTCAAGGAATATAACTGTGTTGATTGACAGTTGATTGATATACATTTATTTAGTAATAGGTACCATTATACTTTCAAAGATTCGAAAGCCCTGTAGTTTGACAATGGAAGCAAGTGAATTCAAGATTGTTATTGGTGATATCCTAGATATCCTCCATAGTTGTGACTTGATGAGAAATGTAGAGGTCAGTGAATGTGATGCATGTTGCAGTGTGATCAATGAAAATGAAAGCAGAGTACCATGTGAGGATTGTGGCAAGCAGTTTCATGTGATGTGTACAGGAACTATTTCTCATGAGGCTAGAATGTGTGATGCAAGGTTGATTTGGATATGTTCAGCATGTGGAAGCAATAATATTGCCCATCGCATCTTTGACAAAATTGGCATTCCTTGTCATTTCAATAGATACGAACTTCTCGAAGACCTTGGTGATGAAGATTTTCATGTTGATGTTTCACTTACATCACGCAAGAGCAACCAGAGAAAGAAACCAACGAAGATGAGACTGAAAAAGAGGTATGTGAGAAGAAAGAACAAACGTGGTGTTCTAGAAATGACAAATGTGTGTGTGGAGGAAAGAGCAAATTGTGACAGAGATGAATCAGATCCGACATTCATCTCAAATCTCACTAGGAGGCAATTTGAACCATTAGAAACTGCAGTTGATGATGGTTGGACAACTGTGAAATCAAGGAAGACAAAAGTGATTGAGAAGGCCAAACTGACAACATCCCAAACAATGACTAACAATCCTAAGACCAAGACCAATAACAAGAGCACAGTGAGATCAGTAAATGGTGTGATTCTCCAACCTGGCGTGACCTACATTGGCAAAGCAATGAAAGGCTACTATCTTGAAAAACAGAGAAGAGCCAAGACCAGCAAAGGCAAAAAATCAAAAGTAGAAACAAGGCAAGAAGAACATGGTGAACTCGTGAAGCGAAATATGAATCGAAACTTGGACACAGAACGAAATGATAGTCTGCAGGTGTATACTGAATCTGTATTGAATGTATATTCAAAGTGTGTTCAGTCACCTCATGTTATGGCAAAATACTCTGAGCAAATCTATGCAAAAACACAGAGAAGTTGGGCTGATGTGGCTAAAAGCACTCCGAATATGACTAATGGATGTTTCGTACTGAGTGGTGATCAGGCTACATGTGTCTCTGTCCTTTCCACAGACATTGAAAAAGAAGTTTGGAATGTAAACAGGCTCTATGGAGGTGGAAATGCACGGCAACCAAGAAAGAAAGGTCGTTTCACGAAGATCCGCAACAAACAAAGTGTGCCAGTGGTTAAAAATGCTGACTCACAGGTGCGTAACAATGAAAAGGTGAAACATGACATTTTTGAAGGAGAACATGCAGCAAAGAATGAAAAGTTGTGTAAGAATGAAATATCTGACCGTGAGGACAGTAATTCCACAAATAGAGACAACACAGGCTCGAATGATATGTCCAAAGTGAAGTGTGACAGAATCCACGATATGCATGAACTAAACCCATGTTACAGCGAAACAAAAGATGTTGAAGGTGACAGTCAAATATCAGTGAATGAATTGTTCTCTGTGAATTCTACTACAAATGTAAATGTTCACTCTCCGTGTCACAAACCTGTTTCAGGTATGCAAAACATGTGTGTTCAAGTTTGTAATGAATCAATATTCCTGCCTGAACGTGAAAAAACTATTAATCCATCTGATTGCATAGTAATGAATGCTGGTTCTGCAAATAGTGTTGACCACCATAATTCATATGATGTTCAAGAATCGTCTGTACTTATATTAGATGGTGAACCAGCTGCAAATGATTTAGAGACTGAAGAACGTGTCTGTAAGCCTGTTTCTCTTTCAGATTCAGAATATGATAGAAGGCAATCATATCCTCTGACTAAAACAATTGCACAAGGAAATTTTAATCAAGGTGATCAACGATTTGGTTATACTGCTGGCAAACAATGTGCATGTAATTCTATTGTGGCAGTTCTCTACATTCAAACAAAGAATGGAATCGAAATGAGACCTCGTGATCTTGATCAGATTCTGACACTTGGGAATGAGTTGTATTATTACATAAAGAAGGATTCACAACTGAATGAAGAGCTTGTAATGATAGATGAATTACCGAAGGAACTTCATATTCTGGATGAAAAATTTCAAATAACCTATGGTGAATCGAAATATGGAGTGTTGGAAGGAGATCAAAACAATTTGTCAAATTTTGGTGCTTTGCCATTGAGTCAAGCATTAGAACAAGAACTGTGCCGATATGATGCATGTCTTATGAATTTTGCTGAGAGTACATTTGCAATCATTAGGCATCACAGTGGTTATTATGTGTTTGATTCTCATTCCAGAAGTCATGATGGATACTTGGTACAAGATGGATGCAGTGTCTTGCTTAGCATTTCATCATGGCAAGGTATACAGGTACACTGTTTGAATTTGGCAAAATCTATGGCATGTGATTTACGTACTACTCAGTTTGAATTAACCGGTCTGGCAGTAGAATTCAATTCTAAGAAAAATGTATTGACAACTAGTGGCTCTAAGAGATCAAAGACCCTAAATACTGCGTGTGGGAATATAAATGATCAAAACAGCGACTATTCGCAACATTGTCATCATATTGAAAGAAATCTGAGTTATAGTGATGAGACTCAAAATGTAACAATAAAGGAAACCAGAGTTAATGTAAGCAGTGATGACTATGGAAGTGAGAATGAAGTTGAATTTGTTTCACTTGAAAAGACAACACAAAGAAGAGATAGAAACTTCAAATTTGCACCAATTACATATGTAGACAAGCAGTGTTTGTGCAATAGATTAAATGTCAATTACTGTGGCGCAGCCAGTGAACCAGTGGAAGATACAAATGAAAATTTGTGTATGAGGAAACCTGTAAATATCAAGAGAGTTATGGGTGATGGCAACTGCTTTTACAGAAGTATTTCTCATGTAGTTACTGGCAGTGAAGGAAACCATTTCATGCTCAGGAAATCCAATGTGGCACATTTACTGGAAACGGGTGATTTATTTAAAAATTTAATTAACACAGTGAAATATCAGAATGTCAGGGACTTTGTACTTCAAGAGAAATTGATGGATTTAGGAACATGGGCTGGTCACACTGATATTAGTTCAATGGCACATATGCTAGATTGTGATATATATGTGTATGATGATCGTACAAAAAATTGGCAAATTTTGTCTGCAAGGAAACCGGGGTACTATAACAAGGTAACAACTGAAAGAGGCATATATATTGTGTTCACTGGAAGCAATCATTTTGATGTAGTTGAAAGTGTAACTGCTGTTCAGTCTAGTACTTTGGATGAAAAATTAAGTGTGTTTCATGTGAATTCAGATGCAAATGTGGAAAGTAAAAAAGAAAGTCATCATGAATCATCTAAGGCTACCGAAAACTTGACATTGAAGAAAGGCAGTGTTAGAGTGAAGAAAATGATGTCCAAACAAATAATGGTGTCAAACTTGCAAGAGACACAAATTCCATTACAAAACACATGTCAACAGACAGTAGTCGATGTTGATGCATCCGAGGTGAAGCAAGTGGGAGAAATTAAAAAGATTAATCTCATGTACACACCTGTGAATAAATTTGACAGAGAGAAGTTTTGTTGCAAATTAGGCATAAAGGTTAATGACAAATGTAGCAGTAATGATGTGCCAAAAGATATGGTGGAAAATGGTAATATTACTGTCCTGTCACAACCATTAACTATCTATAAAATTAGTGGTGATGGAAATTGCTTTTACAGAGCTATGTCATATGTCACATGTGGCAAGGAAGATTCACACCGTGATGTTCGAAAAGCAACAGTTATGCATATTTTACAAAACAAGCAAGATTATGTAAGCCTTTTAAAATCAGGATACACAGATGTTGTAAAATACATTGCAAAGGAAAGAGTATTCAACAATGGCACATGGGCTACAGAATTGGAAATAATGGCCTTATCAAATCTACTAGATACTGATATTTATACATATGAAGAAAACTGTTCAAAATGGAAATTATTTGGTGCAAGCAAACTTCAGTTTGGAATTGTTACATCACAAAGAGGTGTTTACTTGCAACACACAAATGGCAATCATTACGATGTTGTAGAGTCTGTATGTCCAAGGATCCAAACATTAAGTTCATGCCAAAACTTGTCAAGACCACAAAACATTACCGCTATGGAAACGCCTGTGACAAGAAAGAGAAGACTCACAACTGAGAGAAAAGTTACGAAACAAGTCGGTGATTGTCAAATAAATGTATTGAACAATGAAGTTTTAGAGGATGACATTGAACGTGCTGTTAAAATGAGTAGGGATACTGAAGAATCTGAAGAAGTTGAAACTACAAGGCAAACTACAAAAAGGAAAAAACAAAGAAAAAAAAGTAATGCAAATATTACCAGACGAAAAAATAGAGATCGAATGAGAGCACAGAGAGAAAAGAAAAAAAATGAGCAAAGACAGTTAGAAATAGAATGTTTATCAGATGTTCAGCCTTTTCTATTCCGCAAACTAAAAAATGCAGCTGCAAAGAAAGTAAAATATCAAACAGATGAACCTTACCGGTTCGAAAAGAGAAGAGAAATTAAGGAGAGACAAAGAAACAGGTACTTGTTCGATCCTACTTACAGAGAAAATGTCAAGAGAGCAATGAGCAGAAAGATGAGAGCTAGATATCAACGCAATGCTTTATTAAGAGAAAAAATCAAGAAAATGATGAGGACAAAGATGAAAGCTAGATACCAAAATGATGCTTCATTTCGAGAAAAAATTAAGAAAAGGATGAGAACAAAGATGAAAGCCAAATATCAAAACAGTGCTTCATTCAGAAAAAGGCTGAAGACAATGAGGAAAGTAAACTATGGGTGCAATGTTCTACATAGAGAAAGGCTTAAGAAAATGAGGAAAGCTAGATATCAAAACAATGCTTTATTCAGAGAGAGGCGTAAGAAAATTATGAGGAAAGTTTCAAACATTAAGTACAAGACAAATTTTTTGTACAGACAGCAGGTTGCAATGAGAAACATGAAACGAAAAAAACAAGAAAAAATGAATATGAGAAATTGTGACCATGTTTTGAAAAAATTTAGGGAAATTGTTTCACACGGCCCTGAATATGTATGTTGCGTATGTTTGAAATTATTATTCAAGAATCAAGTATTGAAGTGTACAAAAGCAAAATATAACGATTTGAGGTGCTTAAAGGAGGAGTATTTACATACATGCAGCGATGACTGTGATATTGACTGTCAAATAGTAAAGTCATCAAGAAATTTTTTATGGGTTTGTTACACTTGCCACAGGAAATTATTAGCTGGTAATATGCCTGCTGAAGCTAGCAGAAATAATTTAGAATTACGTGCTATTCCTGCGGAACTTGGAAATCTGAATCAGTTGGAAACACATTTGATTGCACTAAACATTCCATTTATGAAAGTTTTGAATTTGCCTAAAGGAGGACAATATGGAGTGCATGGCCCAACAGTTTGTGTACCTTCACGCACAAATGAAACTGTAAAGATATTACCTCGACCGGAGACTGATGATCAATTAATTCGCGTAAA
Source organism: Diadema antillarum (assembly GCF_040938485.1). NCBI lineage: Eukaryota > Metazoa > Echinodermata > Echinoidea > Diadematoida > Diadematidae > Diadema > Diadema antillarum. The sequence continues at coordinate 106,259 of NW_027270968.1, read as the reverse complement.
GCTAAAGAGGAAACTGTCATATAAAGGACATTATGAATATCAGTTTGTCAAGAAAAACAATGTCCTAGCTGCATTGGAATATTTGAAAAAGAATAATAAGTGGTATTCTGATATTGCTATTGATAGCGAATGGGACTCTGATTTATCAGACAAAAATAGTAAAACAGCTTGTGGTAAACTATTTGATTTAAGTGAAACTAATGATGATGATGATGATATAGAGGATGATCAAGATGGACGATTACAAGGCATTCAGTTGGGCACATGTTTGCAGAAGGTCGATATGAGACAAGAAGTGCTTGATCAGTTTTTTGATGATATTATATGCTGTGCTCCTTGTGAAAAGAATAGTCCTGTGTCACTATTGATGGATGAGAGTAATGAGGCAAAATGTTTTCCTGCTCTGTTTCCAACAGGCCAGCCAACATTTCATGATACCAGGTACATTAAAGTAACACTTGGTCGTTATTTGCATAATCGTTTGATGCATGTAGACAACAGATTTGCAAAAAATACAGAATATATTTTCTATGCTCAGTGTATTTATGAACTGCAACAAATACTTTCTAGTGTTTCTATAGCTGTCAGAAAAAGCTCAGAGAAAATAGATAATTCCACATTGATGCGATGTTCAGATCTAAAGGATGCAAGAAAACTTCATGAGATACTGGATTCGAATAAAGGATATAAATTTCTGAAACAAATACGAGGAACACCTCCATACTGGCAATCTACACAGAAAGATGTATTAGCAATGGTTAGACAACTTGGAAAGCCTACATGGTTTGCATCATTTTCATCAGCTGAAATGAGATGGCCTGAAGTTATTAACACATTGCTAAATCAACAAGGTGATGGGAGAAAAGCAAGTGATCTGGATTGGACAGATAAGTGTAATTTATTAAAATCAAATCCAGTGACAGTAGCTCGTATGTTTGATAAACGCTTTCATGCATTTTTGAACAGAGTGATTCTTTCTGAGGCAGAACCTATTGGCAAGATAATTGACTATTTTTACAGGATTGAATTTCAACAGAGAGGATCTCCACATACACACTGTTTATTCTGGGTTGAAAATGCACCTAATTTGGGTGTCGAGAAAGATGAAACTGTCATAGATTTTATTGATAAGTATATTTCATGCAACATTCCATGTGAGGATGAAGATGAAGAACTGTATGAAATAGTGAAGAATGTTCAGCTTCACTCAAAGAAACATTCAAAATCATGCAAGAAAAAGGGAACCTCCTGTAGATTTAATTTTCCAAGACCACCTTCTGAGAAAACATTTGTTGTGAAGCCTGATGATAATCCAGAAGTTACAGATGAGGCTCAAGATGTTCTGTCTGCAGTAAAGAATTCATCATGTGTGGAAGGCAAATATGATAATGCTAGGCAGCTCTTTGAAGCTCTTGGGATGTCTCAAAAGGAATTTGAAGATGCCTATAATGCTGTAGCTACAAAAGAAGATGTAGTCATGAAAAGAGATCCAAAAGATATATGGGTTAATCAATATAATTCATTCTTACTCAGAGCTTGGAATGCCAATATGGATTTGCAGTATATAACAAATGAGTATGCCTGCATTGTTTATGTTGTGTCATACATGTCAAAAGCAGAAAGAGAAATGAGTTTGCTCTTGAAAAATGCTGAAAGTGAAATGAGAGAGGGCAATGAAGATGCTCGAAAGAGTATGAAAGAAATAGGACATGTGTATATGCAAAACCGTGAAGTTTCAGCACAAGAAAGTGTGTATCGTGTTTGTGGCCTGAGATTGAAAGAGTGCTCAAGAAAAGTAGAGTTTATACCTGTTGGACCAAACCCTGTGAGAATGAGTCTACCACTGAGTGTTATTCAAAGCAGACGAGACGATGATGATAGGAGCCCATGGATGCCAAGCAGAATTGATAAATATAAAGCCCGACCTGATGGTTTTGAATTTGAAAATATGTGTTTAGCCACATTTTGTTCAAAGTATAGACTACTCAGTGAATCTGATATAAAGGGTAAGAAACAGAAACAGAGTGTGTTTAAATTGAGAGATCAGCTGGGCTATATACAAAAAAGAACAAGAACCAATGATGCTGTAGTGAGATACCCTCGTTTTTCACCGACTGTAACCCCAGAAAAATATTATCAGAGTATATTGCAACTATTTTTGCCATATCGTACTGATAAACAGTTAAAACCTGACCAATTTTTGACATATGAGGAATTTTATCAAAATGGATCTGTTCGAATGTTTAATAAGAATTTGGAAAGTGTCAAAAGTATTGCCAATGAAAATCTCAGGCAGTATGAAAAAAACGCTGATACAATTGATCAGGCACAAGAATATCTTGAGAAATTTGGTGCACAAGAAGATGCATGGGGATTACTCTGTCCAGAAACAGAAGTTGAAAGACATGAAACAGCTAAAATCCATGTAGAAGTTGAAGATGCTGACAATGAGTTTAGAATCCCAGATCTTGAATCTAAATCTCAGGAGAAAGAGTCATATGGCATAGAATTTCGATCATGTAGCATTTCGAGAGAAGACAGTAATGTCTTATTAAGAACTTTAAACAGCAAGCAGCAAAAAGTGTTCTACAAAATACGACAATGGTGTCTTGACAGAGTTAATGGAAAAGAAGCCACACCGTTTCAGATATTTGTGACAGGTGGTGCTGGAACAGGAAAAAGTCATCTGGTGAAATGCATATGTAATGAAGGGACAAGAATTCTAGGTAAAATGATGCATAATCCAGATGATCTTTCAATTATGAAAGTAGCTCCAACTGGAATTGCAGCCTACAATATTGATGGTAGTACTATTCATAATGCACTGTCCATACCCATTTCTGCTTCATTACCTTATCAACCCCTTGGAGAAGAAAAGATAAGTCATTTACGTACTCAGCTGGGCCAATTACAGATACTAATAATTGATGAAATATCCATGGTTGATCAGAAGCTACTGTGGTATGTACATGGACGTTTAAGGCAAATAAAGCAGACGCGTGATGATGCTCCATTTGGAAAGGTTTCAGTTATTGCAGTTGGAGATTTTTATCAGTTACCCCCAGTAAAAGGTACTCCTTTGTATAAAGATACATTGCAAAGTTCTTTATGGACAGACAACTTCTCTATGATTAACTTGGATGAAATAATGAGACAAAAGGATGATGCAGACTTTGCTGTTCTTTTGAACAAATTAAGGGTAAAAGAAAAGAAAGATGAATTATCAAGTGATGATTTTGCAGTTCTTCAATCATGCCAAACTGGAGAGCAATGTGAGGATGCACTGCATATATATTCTTCAAACAAACAAGTAAATGACTGGAATAAAATAATGCTTCACAAGAAATGCACAAATATCATCTGTCTTGATGCAGAAGATTTTGAACTTGGCGATAAGGGTAAAAACAAAGCATGTGACAAGCCACGGAGATGTACTAAAGCTTCTTTGCCAGCATATCTTTGGGTTGCTGAAAATTCTAGAGTGATGCTGATCAAAAATGTGAATGTGACCAAAGGTTTATCAAATGGCTGCATTGGCACTGTAACTGACTTAGTAAGAGTAAATGAAAATGCCAGACCCTCAAGTGTGCTTGTGAAATTTGACAATGAAAAAGTAGGAACACAGTCAATAGAAATGCAACAGGAATCAATTGGGAAAAAATATACGAGGAAACAATTTCCCTTGAAATTAGCATATGCATGCACAATACATAAAGTACAGGGCATGACAATGGAAAAAGCTGTTGTTTCTCTGAAAAATATATTTTTGCCCGGACAAGCATATGTTGCTCTGAGCCGTGTCACATCAATACGTGGACTAACTATTGAAGATTTTGATCCCAAAGTTATATATTGCAATCCAACTGTTAAAGAAAGTTTAGAAAACATGCCAACATTTGTTGATGAAAAGAGCTTTGATAATGATGTTTCTGTTGCGACTCTGAATATAATGCTACATAACATTCAAGGTCTTAAAGCACATTTCAAAGATATCCAATCAAACCTCCTATGTAGAAATTCTGATATTATTTGTTTAACTGAAACTTGGCTTAATGATGACATTTTTGATGTGAATTTAGATCATTTTAAAATGTACAATCAACCTCGGTCAAAATCTTATTCAGATGAAAGTCCCTTATTTTCGGCACTGAAAAATCAAGCACATGGTGGAGTTGCAGTGTACAGTAAAATCAAATCTATTAGTAGGCTGGATTTACATGTCAATAATCTAGAATATATTACATTTGCAGTAACTTGTCCTTCATGTCTCATTTCTGTGATATATAGACCACCCAGATATGATAAGAAACAATTTTGTGAGAAACTGAAGAGACTACTCGTAGAATTGCAGCAGAGAAGTACGAAACGCATAGTTATTGGTGACTTCAATGAAAATCTCAGACAAGGTTCAAGTGATTCATGTGTGCATAAATTGATGTATTCTTACGGATATCAACAACATGTACTTGATGCTACAACAGAAGGTAATACATTGATTGATCATGTATATAGCACAGGTATAGACTCACTTCATGTTGAAGTTATTCCACTTTACTACAGTTACCATGAGGCTATCAGAATACAGTTCTGATGAGTGATGTCTTGAGTTTACGCAAAGTAATGTGGCACATATATTCAAATCAATTGATATTTATTTTCTTTTGTCATCATATTTCCTTTTGTAATACAGAATGAGGAAAATAAAAAAGTGTGAATAGGACAGAGCATACAGCAATTCAAAAACAAATGAGTAGAAGTGATACTTATGATCAATACTGAGGTGTTTGAAGTTAAAAAAAAAAATTGCAATGAGTAAAACATGTGAAGTATGGAGGGTTCCACTGGGAAGATTATGCTTGTGAATATGAAACAAGACTTCAACAAAAGTATGACTACTAGTACTACAGAAAACAGCGACATTATGAGACAGAAAGTGACAATTCAGTGATTATAGACTTCCTAAATATGACCCAAAAATAATGTGAGAAATTATGGAAATTAGTTGTTGAATTGCACCAAATAAGCACAAAAAGCATAGTTATTGGTGAATTTAATGAAATTCTCAGACAAGGTTCAAGTGATTTGCTTGGCATAATTTGATGTGTTCTTATGAATATCAACAACATGAAGTTGATGCTACAACAGAAGGTGGCACATTTATCGGTCATGTATGTAGTATAGGTATTAATGATCTCACCATTGAAGTTATTCGCCTTTACTACAGTTACCATGAAGCTATTCGAATACTGTTTCACTGAACTTGTTTTTACTAATAACATTAGATGTTTATTCAAGGTTTTTTTCACAATGCTGAAATCAAATGAAATATATTTTCATCTTTCATCATACATATTTTTATGATGTTATGGAGAATAGATGAAATATGATGAATGAAATGAACAGAATGTTCAACAGTAGTGAAACCTTATGATAATATTAAATTGTAATGAATACTGAAGTGATTGAAGTGAGGAAAACAGTGTGCCATGAGCAAAGTGTGCAAAGGGTGGAGAGATCCACTGAAGCGACCTTGATTGTGCACAGGAAACAAAACTTGGGCAACAATAAAAGTACTACATAACACATTGACATTATAAAGAAAAAATAAATAGACAACGACAAGAGCATGCAACAGAAACAATGATCTTTGATTGCTTGTTGAAAGAAATGTGGGCTTGCATGTCAAGAAGAAGGAAAAACACATAAATTGTGTAATTGCAAAAATGATTTAAAGGACTGTAATTATAATGTTACATGTATGTCAGCAATAGTGGTGATATTAAAAATTTATGAAGTGGTAATGCTGAATCTAGGTGAGAATTATCAACCCTTTTCACAAAGCAGTAGCTGAGCTGGTAGTTGCTCTTCTCTAAATATCATTGTTGGAAATGTAACTATAAAAGGAAGATACAAGTTCAGTATGGAACAGAAATAAAACAAAAGACAGAAAATGGAATTGAAATAGAATAGACAAAGAATAAAAATAGAACAGGCACAACAGAAATAAAACATAGCCCAGAAAATGACAGTGCAGAAAGGTAGATTTTGGCATAATAATCATTTTGAAAAATATTTTTTTTCAGAGAATTAAATGCTGATAATGATAAGTTTGTGTTACTATTTGATGAGCGTTTAGAGCTGAGGAAAATCAAATTGTAAATGCTGATGAAAGTGCTTTGAAATAAATGGAAAAAGTAGGAGTTGCATTTATATGTGCAAAACCTGATCAATAGGCATATGTTGTAATTGATAGAAATGAATATTTCACCAGAGAAGATAGAGTGAAATCCATGAGTGATCATGTATGTGGTGCAAGAATTGTATTTATTACGTAAACATTATGAGCTACATAGCACAAGTTTTGATTGATTTCATGCAAATTTATGAAAAATGTTTTGAGTTTTCAAACCCCTGTTTCTCAAACATTTGCTTTCATTGATTGATGTCATTGTTTCTCTTTAGCACCCATGGTAGTGAGAATAAAGCACTGGCCAAAATGAAAAAAGCATCAATTAGGTGTATTTCATCTAGGTGTTTATGGCTAACATCTTTATGTCTTTACATTTGCCTGGTGAATGATGAACTGGTCTGTGCTTGTGCCGCAATCATGTCCAGCCTTGTACCCAAGTGTTTCCACCGGTGAGTTTTATTTCTTTTTTGCTTTTTTTTCCCCCTACTTTTTGTCAGATTTGTATGCATTTAACTTTTCACACAACTTTTTGACAAAATCAGGCTCAATCATACTCAGTGTTCAAATTAAATTCTCACAATAATCTCTCCAGGTGTGTTTTTAAGCTGTATTAGCATAACCTGTAGAATTATGCATACACAGGTGTTTCTTCAGAATTATTTTTTTTTCCCCTGAAATGTTTGTAATATATGTTCTATCATCTAAAGTCTGTGATCTGAAACAGTTTGTTAATTCCATATTACATTTATGAAATGTTATTCACATATTCCTTATTCTTATAAATGTGACTGTACAAGTGTAGTTTTGTTCTGTCCAATTTACATCGTAGCTAAACATGATATACATCCAGAGAACTATGATGTATATGCTGTACTCCTGTAAGAGAAATAGGTGTATGTATTCATGAAAAGAAAGGTTAACATAAAAGGTGATGTGATGTTATGTGAAGTTGTGAATGTTTCAGTACAGTTGTGTTCGCAAGTTATGACTACAAGAAATTGGTTGTATCTGTCTAAAATATGTAAAACATAATGTAACTTTCTTCGTAACATTTGTGATAATGATATTTATGTTCTCCCATTCTAACAACACATATTTCAGTTCTTTCATTTTATCGATGTTAAAAGATAAGCAGTGTACTTCATTTGTAACAGTATGTTGTTTATGTATTTTAAAGCAGGGTCTTGACCAACAGAGAGAACACACCAGCTTTGCTTTGCAGCGTTGGTGTAGCACAGGGAGTAGAACTCTACTGGTTAAAGGCTCAAAACCAGTCAATTGGACCAGGTGTGGATCGCATCTATTTCAACTGTGTGGACAGCTGTCAATCTTGGATCAAACTTGGTTGACATGCAAGCACTTCATATCAGATGATAACAGATGAGCAACGTAATAGTTTCTCAGGACTTCCACTCTCTTCCATCTACAATAATTCTAAGCACAGTGAACAGTATGCATGATAAATGCAAAAGCAAAGGGTATAAATGTAATTGAAGTATTGTGGAATGATTTACGCAACATAAAATACCTCAATAATTATTAATTTTATGTTTATGTGGTGGTAATCAGATCATGTGTAGTATTGGAAGGTACGGTAAGTTAGCCATAGTGGCATGTTAAGCCACCGTCCCTGGAGACACTCAAGTGGTAACGTGTTAATGACCCATAGCATAATCATTTACACCACCATATTGTTTTCGTGATTGACACAGAAACGTCTTTGATTAAGGGCAAAACCAAAATGTAGACCATAAAAGTAGAAGTATGTGAAATGCAAATGTGCAGTATTTTTACATTTTTCCATTATGGATCAAAGCTATGACTTAGATATTAGATGATGATTGTGAGAAGCAAGTGTGGGTCTTTTTTTCTGTTTTATCCTTTGAATAATTGCAAAGATGCAAAGTTTAAAAAAAATTAACAACAAGATTTTCATGACTTAGTGTCTTTGCGCTCGCGCAAACGAGAAGGGTATTCCCCCTCCCACAGTAAGGAGCCTTTTTTAAATTTGTAGCTGTTAATAAAGGATCTGGTGCATAATTAAGTGACTATTGTTTGCTAATTTGGCATGATGAAGGGAAATACACCTTCAATTGCAAGCATCACTTCAATCCTTTTAGCTACACTCCTCATTTTTGGTTCAAGTTGCAATTTCACTTGATGTCTGAGAAAAATGGGTACTATGTGTGAAATCGTGAGACAGACCCTAAATGCATGAGTCTCACCATAATGAGAGACTTGGTCTGTAATTGATGCATATATTTTGTGTATGCACATATATGTAAACCTTCAGTAATGCTCTAGGTGTGGGGTTAGTTGAGGAAGACTCTATGACCCTGTTTACAGTGTGGGGCTGCACCATGCTGCGGCCAAGCCGTGGTTGAGCATAACCTCAATTGCGAGGCCAAGCCCCGCAATTTTGTTCCTTTACACTACTGGGCTCGGCCGCGCTTTTATTTCAAACCTTTTAATATTTTGTCATAGTGGCGCTCTACTTGTAAACAAACACAATTCGGTGTTGTCTGGTTTTCAGACCCTTTGCCAACTGAATTTCATGGCAACGAAATCACCGTTCGGGCAAAGGCCTTTTCTGAAGGGAAAGATCCTTTGCAGGACAAGATCACATTAAACTATGCTAGTTTTCGATGTTGAGGGGGTTAATATCCTGAATAGTGAAATAGTACAAGTACGGGGTTTGGAAACCAGAATAAAATTGGCAGCGCATTTGGCCCCATTTGCGTTTACACAGAGAAAAAGGCCAGGCTCAGCCGCGGCTTAGCCACCTCCAGAGCGAGGCCAAATGCAAGGCCAACTTTGGCCTTGCATTTGGCCTTTTGCACGTTTACACTGAAATGGAGGTTGGCTGGGCTATTGTTGAACTGCGGCCAAGCCTCGCATCGTAAACAGGGTCTATGTGGCAAATTGAGCTATGGCTCAACTTGCCCTAAAGACCTGCATTCATGTCCATGGTACAATTGAAAACATAGTTGAGACCATGGACAATTTGTATGGAGCACTAGGCGTGGTGTGGCCTATTTTGTTAGGAAATTAGTCATTTGTCAACGTAATGACCATTTCTTTAAAAAATGTTCATTTCATTCAACATTTTGAAACATTACAAAGTGACTGATTTTGTAATGAAATAGGCCATGCAATATTTAAGGCTCTATTCAAATAGTCCATGATTTCAATTTTACCATCTTCATAAATTTATGCCATAAAGTCTAGCACATTTTACTAAATATAATGCGTGTAATCACTTCATACTTTTAAATACTTCTGAGATATGAAACTAAAAAAAAGAAGTCCATTTGAATTATGTTGGATAGTAAAAAACAAAACAAAAAACAAAAACATGTTTTTTAAAGAGAGTTTCAAAACTTACACTGCTTCTCTGTGTGGGAGTAGCAAGTAAGCACTACATGTAGCTACCTCGAATTTTTCCAGAGGATTAATTGCAATGGCATGACACAAATTTCTGCAAGACACTCAGTTATTTCTGATGCATCATGCGAAAAACAAAAATTGACCCATAATACCTTACATTCACCAAGTGCAGATAAAGTAAAATTTTAAACCATTTGAGGGTTTTCATGAAACAAGAATGGAATTTGTGTGTAGAATATGTTTCAGTGGTAATTCTAGATGCTGCATTTTTCTGGGGAAAAATATATTTGAAGAGGTTGCTTTGTCATATTTAGAATTGTTGAATATTGTCATTTGAATTGAATCAAATGATGGAAAAATCTTTTGTGTTATAAATTGTGCATTAGGAAATTTAGTGTCCATATAACATATTGTCAATGTGACTTGAAAGAAAATGATGGCCATGTTGAAAGTAGCTCTCATTGCTTATTCAATATTTTGTTTCATTGTAAGTGTAATCAATTCCAGCAGTATTGATGTTTTAGTTATATGTTTTAATAGATATTTATTGCCTACATATCAGATATGACCTGTGACAAAAGTGGTGCCATTTTTGTAGCTGCTTGCTTTCTTCAAGAAAGCTGCCATTGTTAATTGATGTTTTTTGATATTGTTTATAAAGGTTTAAAGTTGAAGGGAAGAAATGTTTCTCTTTTGTATTATAAATCACAGATCAGCAGTTTCTACTGTTTTTATATTCAGCTGAGCATTGGTTAGTGTCAAAAAAGGCTGCCATTGTCATAATGATTGCCATTGTTTATTTGAAATTCTTTGACATTGTCAAATCAATTTAAGGATTGGAACTATTTGTATGTGTGAGTGTGTGTGTGTGTGTGTGTGTGTGTGTGTGTATAAATCAGGAATTTCATTGTCCATGTTTTAGTTAAAGTGGCAAATAATTGAGTCAATATTGTGACAAGTCAATTTTTAAAGCCATGATGCGCCAAGTAATGGACATCATGAAGACTGTAGTTGATGTCCTGAACCCCGGTCAGATTCCAGTCCTTACATGTAATCAAGCACTCTACACTATGGCAAAGGGGGTCCAATGGAGCAGCCCTAGAAGTTATATTCCAGGGATTATTCCATAGTGATTTTTGGTTGACGATGCGTTTTGAGGATATCCTGACTCATATCACATTGTGTCAGATCTAAACACACATTGCAGCAGATAGGATCAACCCAGTCCTGAATGCAGTTTGCAGAGCTATCTCTGGATGTCTGCGACCAACAAGAGTAGATGACCTTTATTAACTGTGTGGTATTGCCCCACCACACATCAGGCGAGAGGTCTCAGCACAGATGGAGAAAACCAAGCAAGAAGTTAACCCTCGCCACCCACTCTACAATCGCGAACTTGCTAAAAAGAGACTCAAATCCAGACGCAGTTTTCTCCATTCAACCGAATCCCTTGATGGCACCGCCCACGGTCGAAGGATTACCCTATGGTCCAACCACCTCCAGTCTGTGACGAATAAGCTCTCCTATGGACCAAGTGAATCACTCCCTCCGGGTTCAAGTGAGGCATGGCCCACCTGGTCATGCCTGAATCGCCTACGGACAAGAACAGGACGATGCAAAGTCCTCATGCAGAAATGGGACTACAATAGGGATGGAGAAACTGCTTGCAACTGTGGGCAGGATCAGACAATGCAACATCTTTTGGTCTGCCCCCTCCTACCAGAGCCATGCACTGTCAATGATCTGGAGACTTTCAACACCAAAGCCGGATCCTGCACTCTGCACTGGGCAGGACTTGTGTGGTGACTCGAGAAGAAGAAGAAGAAGAAGCAGATAGGTTGCAGACAGATTCTTGCAGCATGAGAGCAAACTGAGCAGGAGACAATTTGAGCTATCAACTGTGGTTACTAAAATGGCAACATTTTTTGCATAACATAATTAAAACCAGACGACTCTGCTGTACTTCTTGGTCTCTAATGGAAGAGACATTAGCACCAACAAAGATCTCATCACCACACAAGGTAGTGACATTCTTTGCTGCGATTGTCCGGACATGTCAGATGATAGCACCGTGCACGTGTGAGGAGGCAGACACTGGTACATCATATACTTGTGCACCTATAGGATGCCGTACATTCGCAGATTAGCAACGTGCCAATATGCACTGTTCATACAAGTGTTGCACCCTTTGAGCTTGTCCTAGCAGCAGCCATCACCGGAATATCCATGAACAGTGGATTGCCTTTGGAGCTGGGAAGAACTTCAGGTTCATAGCTTCTTTATGGGATCACCAAAACTTGGCTGATGTGTTGCCATGCCAATGTTTCATGTTTTTAGTGGCTGTGGCTTAGCGTCTTGTTTTTGTAACAAGGCAGAAAGATTGCGTGGGTACCTGGACTACCTATGAACAAATCACAACCGTATTCAGCGCCTTCTATGCTATGCAGACTTACATACTATTGAGGAGTAGATGCAGCTCAATGGAGCAATTTGTAGTTTGTTGGAGTGTCGCTGAAAGAAAAGAATAGATGCAGAGTGTTAAAGTTGACAATGCCAGAATGTGACTTTGCAGTGTGCAGCTCCTTATTTGTTGTTGTTGTTGTTGTTGTTGTGTTTTGTTGTTTGTTTTGTTTTGTTTTGTTTTGTTTTGATTTTTTTTTTTTTTTTTTTTTGTGCAGGGGGAATTGGCCTGAGTTTCAAACCCACAAAAAAAAAAAGGGTGCTGGCAAGCATCTTGAAAGGTAGCTATTTTTGTCACAGGTCAAATCTGAGATGTTATGCACACAGTAAAATTACTGATGTTTGACTGAAAATACCACAGGAAAACATTTGCACCCAACAATGTATTTAATCTCTAATATCAAAAACTTGCTAATAAAGATATATAGCCATTTTCATAATGGTCACCATTTTTGTCAAAGTCAAATTTGCCTAGCTCTACATCCGTATTTAAGCTAGTATTTTCACGTACAGTTATTTTGGTAATGAGAAGATCACATGAAGTGTATTAACAGGGTATTATACAGTAGAAATCAGTGTGTGACCAGTTGGACTGTCTGTTGCAAATGTTGCGTAGAGAATTCTTACAGTTTTGAAGCAATCTTTATGGAAATAGGGATACATCATGAAATTGAGGCTTCTTGGCTGAGCAAAACTGGAAGGGTGTCATAATTTTCTTGTTACTATTTGCTGTGTTTTTCACTTTATATTGAAAGATACAACAGAGGTTAATGTTAATTGGGCAAAATTGTATACCTCATTGGAAAACATCGAGTGTTGTTGTCTGGGAAAGCTGATTTTTTTTTTTCAGCCTTTTTTTACAGGAATCTGCCACATATTGTCAGTTGAGAATGATAAGGGCTTTAAGGTGCCACTGAATCTATAATGTTCAAGACAACTTAATGCCCTTCTCATTCTCAACAGATGAGTATGATGGATGTGTGTCAGTTGAAAGTTCATGTCACAGAAGGAAATCCCCCAAATATGCAAATGGAAGTGATAAATCAAGGGTCTTTTGTTTGATATTGGTATGTAAATGTTACATGTAGAATTGCACAGATGCGAATTATGAGGTATGCAACAATGGAATGTTGTGTGAGCAAAACATGCCATTCTAAAAATGTCTGTCAGTGAATGTGCTTAGACTGTAATTGCACAGGTATTATTATTGTTATTGTTACTATTTTTGTTATATTTATTTGTTTCATTCATTTACTTATTTATTTATTCATTTATTTATTTGGCCATGCAATTGCAATTTAAAGTACAATTTCATGTTACATACAGGGTATAAAGACTCATGTATAAACCCATAATTGCTGGAAATTGCACATGTAAACATAAATGTCAAAGTTGGGTTGAAGCAAATTGACCAAGTTTGCAACTGACATGAAAGAAAGTTAAGTCACATGGCACAGAAATTAGGGCATGAACATTGCATGTTTTGTAGACATGGAAATGGAAAAAATGAGACTTCCTGTGATGCAGCCATAAATAATGAATGAGTTGATGAGAGTTGAGAATAATTGCAGAAATCAATTTAAAGCTCTGTTGTAGTTGATGCAGCTGTATTGTGTCAGTTTAGTTCAGATTTCAGAGTTCTACGCTTATTCATACAGTGGTGAAAATTATGGATAGATATTTCCCTTGGAGCAAGACTGAAGGTGTTATGTCAACGGAACTGTAACACACAAACTATGAATCAGTTTGAAGCTGACATGCACTTCAGAATGTGGTAAAATTATTAATACCGGCACATGTATGCAAAAGTTGCAGCTACCGTACAGTGTAATTGTGTACTTGCAGCCTTATTTCAATAAAAATTGGATTAGTTTCATGATTTGAGAACAGACACAGTGCATAAATTATGTATTTAGTGTTGATATTTTGGGTGCTTGTTTGTTAAAATTATTCCCAAGGTTCGCTATTCTGAAGGGTCGTTAATCCGAAACACAGAAATTTCCTGCACCGAAAGGTTCGTTAATCCGAAAATGAAAAAGGGTTCATTATCCGAACATTTGTGGCGTTATTCCTAAGGTTTGTTATTCCAAAGATTCATTAATCCGAAATGAAATTCGGAACAATGAACCTTCGAAATACCAAATCTTTTGACTAAAGAGCCTTCGAAATAACGAACCTACACAATAACGAGCTGTAACCAATATTTTAAGTCTTGAGATCAAATACTTGATTAGTTCATTTTGTTCATTGCATGCAAGGCAGGTAGTGATATAACAGCGGAGTAAAATATACCTGTACATGTGCCACTTTGACGTAGAGATACAGCAATACATACAAAAAGTGCATTGGCTGTTAATCCCCAACCATTGTATGTGACAGTGTAAAGGGATGGCACAGTATTGGTGGAGATGAGGATCGTGCTTTTAACTTTTCGCAGGATACCTAGTAACTTATGAAGTAGTATGTAGCATACCATTTGAAGAGGAATTCAAAGTTTAATTGAAGAAAATCAGGTTTGGAATGACTGAAACTTGAATTTTTCATGGATTTACATGTTCTTTCATATTTCATAAAAGGTTTCTCATTATCTTACCAAAAAAAAAATGTTAGAAAGCCTGAAATTAGGTCTCGAATAAAACTTTATTGCACAATCATTTTAATGAGTCAGAGCATGCATTCATCAAGAGTAAGAGCAAAAAAGCTTACACACGTATGCACATAAGAGGTTGAATGTGTGGTTACAAAGTAAACTATGCTTTTTTCATGTGACAACAAATATCTGGTGTATCAAATAGGAATAGTAAGATAATTTTCAGATGATAAGAGTAGCCGGTTCAATATCATTCATAAGAGCATGCATTAAGCACACAATGGTGATTGTGCTAACTACAGGTATGTGGGTGGATAAAAAGGAATACACTGTATATGCAATAGCAAAGTACAGTTGTATGAGCTATACATTGTTTAACAGGCAAGTGTTAAAAGAATATGCACACAACAGAAACTGTGTAACACGAAAGCAACATTATTTATGGAATATGAATATTTCTGTTGTTCACCTATGTGTACGCAGATGGAATTAACCATGACCATGACCATGAGAGTAACCAGAGTAGCTGACCCTTGGTGAATCTTTTAAGAATGCAATAAAGAAACATATCACAACAATCAAAATATGATAAGAATCTACTTTCTTCCTAAGCTATTCAGAGGCGTAGATATGCAAGGCAAGTTGCTTTTGGGGTTTTTTCAAACGTGTGTGTCTGTGTGTGTGTGTGTCTGTGTGTGTGTCTGTGTCTGTGTGTATGTGTGTTTGTCACAAAAGATGTTGCTTTGGTAATCACAATTGTCCAGAACCTTAGCTTGTGGAGCAAAATTCTTCTACAGTATTAAAACATTTTTTTTTTTTAAATACAAATCAGTGATTCGAGTCTTGATCGTAATAGGCATGACCATACAGACTTCATCTGTGTTTAGAGACATTGGCCGTGTGATGTTTGGATTCTCATTTAGAAAAATGGAGTCATATCTGTCATCTTTGGTGCCAAATTCTGCATACACTATAACGAAGATACAGCAACAAGCACATATGACCTTTGACCCACCTTCATACTCCCTAGATGGCATCTGAGCAAAAAGTGGTTGTTTTGTGAAATGATTCTTGCGACATCGTCTATACGTGTGCAAAATATGGGAAAGATAGGACCGGTATTCACCAAGATACAGGATGAAACATTTATGACCTTTGACCCTAATTTGCATATCCAAGATGATGTCCGATCAAATAGCTGTTATTTTATGAAATGATGTACGTGACATGAATTAAACATGTGCAAAATATGAGGGTGTTTTGAGTCATTGCAAAGAAAGTTGCAGAAAGAAAGAAATAACTCAAAACATCGAAGATAAGCTTTAATTTCAGCCAAATTTTTTAACGTGATCCCGACATCGTATGACAAACCAAAGGGAACAC
Organism: Diadema antillarum; assembly: GCF_040938485.1. Classification (NCBI taxonomy): domain Eukaryota; kingdom Metazoa; phylum Echinodermata; class Echinoidea; order Diadematoida; family Diadematidae; genus Diadema; species Diadema antillarum. The sequence continues at coordinate 90,249 of NW_027270968.1, read as the reverse complement.
ATACGATTACAACATATTAAAATCAAGGAGAAAATCTCCGAATGGTAAGTGAGCTAGTGCTCGATATTTAAGACAATCATGTCAATTTTCACATCTAGAAAAATTCCCTCCCACAGAAATAACACGGCACAACGAAGATACACAAAGAAGTACATATGACCTTTGACCCCACTTCGCACAGACAAGATGGCATCTAAGCAAAAAGTGATTATTTTGTGAAGTGATCCCTGTAACATGGTCTTTGCGTGTGCAAAATATGGAAGAGGTAGGACATGTATTCACCTTGACCGAAAGATCGGTCTGTATCTGTCCGTCGGGGAATGTTCCGCGGAGACTGCGTCTGGCTTCACGGATCCCCTCCGACAGCGTTAATGGCAAAACATAAAAGAGTCCTCCGGACAGACGGATCTTTCTGTCTAGTATTCACCAAGACACAGGATGAAACATTGATGACCTTTGACCCAATTTACATGCCCAAGATGGTGTCTGATCAAGTAGTTGTTATTTTATGAAATAATGTACGTGACATGAACTAAATATGTGCAAAATATGGGGATGATAGGAGCTGTTTTTCTTGAGTTATTGCAAAGAAAGTTGCAGAAAAAAAGAAATATCTCAAAACGTCTAAGATAAGCTTTATTTTCAACCAAGTATTTTGACGTGATCCTGACATCGCATAAAAAAACAAAGGGCACATTACGATAGCCCAAAGTCTCAGCTATAACATATTAAAATCTGGGAGAAATTCACGGAAGCATAAGTGAGCTAGTGCTCGATAAAGACAATCATGTCAATTTTCACATCTAGAAATATTCCCTCCCATGAGATAACACGTCATAACGAAGACACACAAAGAAGTACATGTGACCTTTGACACCTGGGGCTGTTTTTCTTGAGTTATTGCAAAGAAAGTTGCAGAAAGAAAGAAATATCTCAATACATCGAAGATAAGCATTAATTTCAACCAAGTTTTTTGACGTGATGACGACGTCGTATGAAAAAACAGAGCGAACATTATCGATAGCCCAAAGTCTCAGCTACAACATATTCAAATCTGGGGGAAATTCACTGAAGGGTAAGTGAGCTAGTGTTCGATAAAGACAATCATGTCAATTTTCACATCTAGAAAAATTCTCTCCCATAGAGATAACACGTCATAACGAAGATACAGAAACAAGTACATATGACCTTTGACCCCACTTTGCACAGACAAGATGGCATCTGAGCAAAAAGTGATTATTTTATGAAGTGATCCTTGTAACATGGTCTTTACGTGTGCAAAATATGAGAAAGATAGGACATGTATTCACCAAGATACAGGATGAAACATAAATGACCTTTGACCCTAATTTGCATACCCAAGATGTTGTCCGATCTAGTAGTTGTTATTTTATGAAATAATGTACGTGACATGAACTAAACATGTGCAAAATATGGGGGTGATAGGGCGTGTTTTTCTTGAGTTATTGCAAAGAAAGTTGCAGAAAAAAGAAATATCTCAATACATAGAAGATAAGCTTTAATTTCAACCAAGTTTTTTCATCGTGATTCCGACATCGTATGAAAAAACGAAGGGCAACTTGACGATAACGCAAAGTCTCAGCTACAACATATTAAAATCTGGGAGAAATTCACCGAAGGGTAAGTGAGCTAGTGCTGGATAAAGACAACCATGTCAATTTTCACATTAAAAAAAATCCCTCCCATAGAGATAACACGTCATAACCAAGACACAAAAAGAAGTACATATGACCTTTGACCAAAATTTGCACAGACAAGATGGCATCTGAGTAAAAAGTAGTTATTTTGTGAAATGATCCTTGTAACATGGTCTTTGCGTGTGCAAAATATGGCAAAGATAGGACATGCATTCACTAAGATACAGGATGAAACACTTATGACCTTTGACCCTCATTTACATACCCAAAATGGTGTCCGATCAAGTAGTCGTTATTTTATGAAATAATTTACGTGACATGAACTAAACATGTGCAAAATATGGAAGTGATAGAGGCCGTTTTTCTTGAGTTATTGCAAAGAAAGTTGCAGAAAGAAAGAAATATCTCAATACATAGAAGATAAGCCTGAATTTCAACCAAAATTGTTGACGTGATCCCGACAACGTATGAAAAAACGAAGGGCACACTTACGGTAGCGTAAAGTCTCAGCTACAACATATTTAAATCTGGGAGAAATTTACCGAAGGGTAAGTGAGCTAGTGCTCGATAAAGATAGTCATGTCAATTTTCATTTCCAAAAAAACTGCACTCCCATAGAGATAACACGTAAACTGGTCAAATTTGACAAGATTACTTTCAACCCATTTTTACGAGGTGATACCGTTATCCAGTCAAAATTTTGTAATTTTATGTTTGAAAGAACATTAAATAAGCTACAACATACTGAAATATGGGTGAAAATTGACAAAGGACTAGTGAGATACGCTCGAATAAACTTGAAATTTGATGACGTCATTTTGAAAATTTACTTTTTTTACTTTATTAAGAAATTTGATATCTTTTAATCATTTTGTCAACATTGCCACCCTATGAAATGACACGTACAACTCATCAGCTTTCAAAATATGTAAAGAAAATGGGGGGTCACCGTCCATCCTGACGAGTAAAATCGGATTTAAAATTGGTGGTTTTTTGGCATAGTTGCACTGTACATCGCCATTGACGTGCGCGCGGAATTTCAACTTTGACGGGCCCGTATGACGTCATATTGAGTTGGATTGAGTTGAAACTTGGTAGAAATATTCCTTGACATTTCAGACATCCGATCAAAGTGAAAAAAACGGGAAATTTCAATTGCATATGAGCTGTGCGTGCGTATATGCGCGCGCGCGTACGCGTCCGTCCGATTTTTTCAATTTTTCAAAAAATGCTCCAAATGGTCTGAAACGTGTGCAAAAAAAATTTGAGCTCGATTGGAGCATACAAATATTTTAACGCGCGCGTACGCGCACGTTTTAAGAGAAAATATGAATTTTGAGAACATGAGTAAAATGCGCATAACTTCAAATATATGTGACGTAAATTTCATTGAAAATTTTTATTCCATTAATGAGATATGATTGAGAATGTGTTTTCATATAATGACGTCATAGTGACGTCACGGTCAACTGATCACATTGATACATTAGATTTGTCGTCTTTGGGACATGATGCATACATGGTATGATTTTGAAATTGATAGGCAGCGGACTTTCTGAGCTAACCTCTGCACAACTTTTGCGGAGAAATAAAGAAAGAAAGAAGAAGAAAGAATCCGTACAGATACAGAAGGTGATCCGAAGGATACTCGGATCACCTAACTAGAGATTGTAATTTGTCATCACTGACAAATTAAGGTGATCCGATTTTTTTTAATCAATGATTCGAGTCCTGATCGTAATAGGCATGACAATACAAGTTTCATCTGTGTTTAGAGACATTGGCCGTGTGAGGTTTGGATTCTCATTAGGTGATCCGAGTATCCTTCGGATCACCTTCTGTATCTGTACGGATTCTTTCTTCTTCTTTCTTTCTTTATTTCTCCGCAAAAGTTGTGCAGAGGTTAGCTCAGAAAGTCCGCTGCCTATCAATTTCAAAATTATACCATGTATGCATCATGTCCCAAAGACGACAAATCTAATGTATCATTGTGATCAGTGGACCGTGACGTCACTATGACGTCATTATATGAAAACACATTCTCAATCATATCTCATTAATGGAATGAAATTTTTCAATGAAATTTACGTCACATATATTTCAAATTATGCGCATTCTACTCATGTTCTCAAAATTCATATTTTCTCTTAAAACGTGCGCGTACGCGCGCGTTGAAATATTTGTATGCTCCAATCGAGCTCAAAATTTTTTTGCACACGTTTCAGACCATTTGGAGCATTTTTTGAAAAATTGAAAAAATCGGACGGACGCGTACGCGCGCGCGCATATACGCACGCACAGCTCATGTGCAATTGAAATTTCCAGTTTTTTCACTTTGATCGGATGTCTGAAATGTTAAGGAATATTTATACCAAGTTTCAAGTCAATCCGACTCAATATGACGTCATACGGGCCCGTCAAAGTTGAAATTCCGCGCGCGCGTCAATGGCGATATACAGTGCAACTATGCCAAAAAACTGCCAATTTTAAATCCGATTTTACTCGTCAGGATGGACGGTGACCCCCCATTTTCTGTACATATTTTGAAAGCTGATGAGTTGTACATGTCATTTCATGGGGTGGCAATGCTGACAAAATGATTAAAAGATATCAAATTTCTTAATAAAGTAAAAAAAGTAAATTTTCAAAATGACGTCATCAAATTTTAAGTTCATTCGAGCATATCTCACTAGTCCTTTGTCAATTTTCACCCAGATTTCAGTATGATGTAGCTTATTTCATGTTCTTTCAAACATAAAATTACAATATTTTGATTGGATAACGGTATCACCTCGTAAAAATGGATTGAAAGTAATCTTGTCAAATTTGACCAGTTTACGTGTTATCTCTATGGGAGTGCAGTTTTTCTGGAAATGAAAATTGACATGACTATCTTTATCGAGCACTAGCTCACTTAAGCTTCGGTAAATTTCTCCCAGATTTTAATATGTTGTAGCTGAGACTTTACGCTACCGTAAGTGTGCCCTTTGTTTTTTCATACGATGTCAGAATCACGTCAAAAAATTGGGTTGAAATTCAGGCTTATCTTCGATGTATTGAGATATTTCTTTCTTTCTGCAACTTTCTTTGCAATAACTCAAGAAAAACGGCCTCTATCACTTCTATATTTTGCACATGTTTAGTTCATGTCACGTGAATTATTTCATAAAAAAACAATTACTTGATCGGACACCATCTTGGGTATGTAAATTAGGGTCAAAGGTCATAAGTGTTTCACCCTGTATCTTAGTGAATACATGTCCTATCTTTCCCATATTTTGCATACGCAAAGACCATGTTACAAGAATCATTTCACAAAATAACCACTTTTTACTCAGATGCCATCTTGTCTGTACAAATTGAGGTCAAAGGTCATATGTACTTCTTTTTGTATCTTCGTTATGACGTGTTATCTCTATGGGAGGGAATTTTCTTTAATGTGAAAATTGACATGATTGTCTTTATCGAGCACTAGCTCACTTACCCTTCGGTGAATTTCTCCCAGATTTTAATATGTTGTAGCTGAGACTTTGCGCTATCGTTTAGTTTCCTTTGTTTTTTCATACGATGTCGGGATGACGATAAAAAATTGGTTGAAATTAAAGCTTATCTTCTATGTATTGAGATATTTCTTTCTTTCTGCAACTTTCTTTGCAATAACTCAAGAAAAACACGCCCTATCACCCCCATATTTTGCACATGTTTAGTTCATGTCTCGTACATTATTTCATAAAATAACAACTACTAGATCGGACATCTTGGGAATGTAAATTAGGGTCAAAGGTCATAAATGTTTCATCTTGTATCTTAGTGAATACCTGTCCTATCTTTCCCATATTTTTCACACGTATAGACGATGTCGCGAGAATCATTTCACAAAATAACCACTATTTCATCAGATGCAATCTTGGGAGTGCAAAGGTGGGTCAAAGGTCATATGTATTCATTGCTGTATCTTCGTTATTCAGTGTATACAGAATTTGGTACCAAAGATGGCAGATATGACTCCCTTTTCTAAATGAGAATGCAAACATCACACGGCCAATGTCTCTAAACAGAGATGGAACTTGTATGGTCATGCCTATTGCGATCAGGACTCGAATCATTGATAAAAAAAATCGGATCACCTTAATTTGTCAGTGATGACAAATTACAATCTCTAGTTTAGAAAAGGGAGTCATATCTGCCATCTTTGGTACCAATTCTGTATACACTGAATAACGAAGATACAGCAACGAATACATATGACCTTTGACCCACCTTTACACTCCCAAGATGGCATCTGAGGAAAAAGTGGTTATTTTGTGAAATGATTCTTGCGACATCGTCTATATTTGTGTGCAAAATATGGCAAAGATAGGACAGGTATTCACCAAGATGCAAAATGCAAAGTCTTAGGTACAACATAAAATCTGGGAGAAATTCACCGAAGGGTAAGTGAGAGCTAGTGCTCGATAAAGAAAAGCATGTCGATTTTCACATTAAAAAAAAATCCCTCCCATAGAGATAACACATCATAACGAAAATACAGAAAGAAGTACATATGACCTTTGACCTCACTTTGCACACCCAAGATGGCGTCTGAGCAAAAAGTGGTTATTTTGTGAAATGATCCTTGTTACATGGTCTTTGTGTGTGCAAAATATGGGAAAGATAGGACATGTATTCACAAAGATACAGGATGAAACATTTATGACCTTTGACCCTAATTTACATACCCAAGATGGTGTCTGATCAAGTAGTTTTTATTTTATGAAATAATGTACGTGACATGAACTAAACATGTGCAAAATATGGGATTGATAGCCATTGTTGTTGTTCATCTATTGCACAGAAAGTAGTAGAAAGAAAGAAAAATAAAGAAAAAAATATGTTATTTTATAGAAATTTGAAGGAGAAGCATAAACAAATCAGAAAAAGATAAAGTTAGGAAGGGAGATTAAGACTAACTAAAGAAAAAGAAGAAAAAAGTGTTTAAAAAAATGAAAAAAAAAATATTGGCAGGGGTGAGCCTCGAACCAGGGACCTTAGGATTACGAGTCGGATGCGCTATGCAATGACCTATTTCATGCTCCATAGGCCCTGTGTATTAAGCAAAATGACGCTGCATCGAAGCCACGTGCCATTTTCAACCAAGTTTTTCGACGTGATGCCGACGTCGTATGAAAAAATGGAGGGCACACTTACGATAGCCCAAAGTCTCAGCTACAACATACTAAAATCTGGGAAAAATTCACCGAAGCAAAAGTGAGCTAGTGCTCGAAAAAGAGAGTCATGTCAATTTTCACTGCCAGAAAAACTGCTCTCCCATAGAGATAACACGTAAACTGGTCAAATTCTACAAGGATACATTCAATCCATTTTTACGAGGCGATGACGTCATCCAATCAAAATGTTGTTTTTACATTAATGAAAGAACATTTCATAAGCTACAACATACTGAAATATGGGAGAAAATTGGCAGAGGATAAGTGAGAAACGCTCGAGTAAACTTGTAATTTGATGACGTCATTTTGAAAATTTACTTTTTTTACTTTATTAAGAAATTTGATATCTTTTAATCATTTTGTCAGCATTGCCTACCCATGAAATGACATGTACAACTCATCAGCTTTCAATATATGTAAAGAAAATGGGGGGTCACCGTCCATCCTGACGAGTAACATCGGATTTAAAATTGGCAGTTTTTTGGCATAGTTGCACTGCATATCGCCATTGACGCGCGCGCGGAATTTCAACTTTGACGGCCCCGTATGACGTCATATTGAGTCGGATTGACTTGAAACGTGGTATAAATATTCCTTGACATTTCAGACATGCGATCAAAGTGAAAAAACTGGAAATTTCAATTGCATATGAGCTGTGCGTGCGTATATGCGCGCGCGCGTACGCGTCCGTCCGATTTTTTCAATTTTTCAAAAAATGCTCCAAATGGTCTGAAACGTGTGCAAAAAAATTTTGAGCTCGATTGGAGCATACAAATATTTCAACGCGCGCGTACGCGCACGTTTTAAGAGAAAATATGAATTTTGAGACATGAGTAGAATGCGCATAACTTGAAATATATGTGACGTAAATTTCATTGAAAAACTTCATTTCATTAATGAGATATGATTGAGAATGTGTTTTCATATAATGACGTCATAGTGACGTCACGGTCGACTGATCACAATGATACATTAGATTTGCCGTCTTTGGGACATGATGCATACATGATATAATTTTGAAATTGACAGGCAGCGGACTTTCTGAGCTAACCTCTGCACAACTTTTGAGGAGAAATAAAGAAGAAGAAGAAGAAAAACAAAGAATCCGTACAGATACAGAAGGTGATCCGAGAGGATACTCGGATCACCTAAAAAGAAGAAAGAATCCGTACAGATACAGAAGGTGATCCGAGAGGATACTCGGATCACCTAACTAGAGATTGTAATTTGTCATTACTGACAAATTAAGGTGATCCGAATTTTTTGTAATCAATGATTCGAATCATGATCGCAATAGGCATGACCATACAGGTTTCATCTGTGTTTAGAGACATTGGCCGTGTGATGTTTGGATTCTCATTTAGAAAAGGGAGTCATGTCTGCCATCTTTGGTACTAATTCTGTATACACTAGATAACGAAGATACAGCAACAAATACATATGACCTTTGACCCACCTTTACACTCCCAAGATGGCATCTGAGGAAACAGTGGTTATTTTGTGAAATGATTCTCACAATATGGTCTTTGCGTGTGCAAAATATGGGAAAGATAGGACATGTATTGACCAAGATACAAGATGAAACATTTATGACCTTTGACCCTATTTTACATACCCAAGAAGGTGTCCGATCAAGTAGTTGTAATTCTATGAAATAATGTACGTGACATGAACTAAACAGGTGCAAAACATGGAGGTGGTAGGGGCTGTTTTTCTTGAGTTATTGCAAAGAAAGTTGCACAAAGAAAGAAATATCTCAATATATCGAAGATAAGCTTTAATTTCAACCAAGTTTTTTAACATGATCCCGACATTGTATGAAGAAACGAAGGCACACATTCCATAGCGCACAGTCTCAGCTACAACATATTAAAACCTGGGAGAAATTCACAGAAGGGTAAGTGAGCTAGTGCTCGATAAAGACAATCATGTCAATTTTCACATATAAAAGAATTCCCTACCATAGAGATAACACGTCATAACGAAGATACAGAAAGAAGTACATATGACCTTTGACCCCAATTTGCACAGACAAGATGGCATCTGAGCGAAAAGTGGTTATTTTGTGAAATGATTCCTGTAACATGGTCTTTGCGTGTGCAAAATATGGGAAAGATAGGACATGTATTCACCAAGATCTAGGATGAAACATTTATGACCTTTGACCCTAATTTATATACCCAAGATGTTGTCCGATCAAGTAGTTGTAATTTCATGAAATAATATACGTGACATGAACTCAACATGTGCAAAATATGGAAGTAATAGAGGCTGTTTTTCTTGAGTTATTGCAAAGAAAGTTGCAGAAAGAAAGAAATATCTCAATACATAGAAGATAAGCTTTAATTTCAACGAAAATTTGTGACGTGATCCCGACATCCTATGAAAAAATGAAGGGCACACTTACGGTAGTGTAAAGTCTCAACTACAACATATTAAAATCTGGGAGAAATTTACCAAAGGGAAAGTGAGCCAGTGCTCAATAAAAATAGTGATGTCAATTTTCATTTCCAGAAAAACTGCACACCCATAGAGATAACACGTCATAACGAAGATACAGAAAGAAGTACATATGACCTTTGACCCAACTTTGCACAGACATGATGGCATCTGAGCAAAAAGTGGTTATTTTGTGAAATGATTCTTGTAATATGGTCTTTGCGTGTGCAAAATATGGGAGAGATAGGACATGTATTCACTAAGATACAGGATGAAACATTTATGACCTTTGACCCTAATTTACATACCCAAGATGGTGTCTGATCAAGTAGTTGTTATTTTATGAAATAATGTACGTGACATGAACTAAACATGTGCAAAATATGGGGATGATAGGGGCTGTTTTCCTTGAGTTATTGCAAAGAAAGTTGCAGAAAGAAAGAAATATCTCAATACATGTACATCGAAGATAAGTTTGATTTCATCAAGTTTTTGGACGTAATCTCGACCTCGTATGAAAAAATGGAGAAAACACAGGCGATAGCCCAAAGTCTCAGCTACAACATATTAAAATCTGGGAGACATTCACCGAAGAGTAAGTGAGCTAGTACTCGATAAAGACCGTCATCTCAATTTTCATTTCCAGAAAAATTCCCTCCCATAGAGATAACACGTAAACTGGTTAAATTTGACAAGGTTACATTATATCCATTTTCACGAGGTGAAGACATCATCCGATTAAAACTTTGATGGAACAAAACTTAAAGAGTATTAAATTGGCTACAACATACTAAAATCTGGAAGAAATTCACCGAAGGGTAAGTGAGCTAGTCGTCGATAAAGACAATCATGTCAATTTTCACATCTAGAAAAATTCCCCCCATAGAGATAACACGTCATAACGAAGATACAGGAAGAAGTACATTTGACCTTTGACCCCACTTTGCACAGACAAGATGGCCTCTGAGCCAAAAATGATTATTTTGTGTAATGATCCTTGTAACATGGTCTTTACGTGTGCAAAATATGGGAAAGATGGGACATGTATTCACCAAGAAACAGGATGAAACATTTATGACCTTTGACCCTAATTTACATACCCAAGATGGTGTCTGATCAAGTAGTTGTTAATTTGTGAAATAATGTACGTGACATGAACTAAACATGAGCAAAATATGGTGATGATAGGGTATGTTTTTCTTGAGTCACTGCAAAGAAAGTTGCAGAAAGAAAGAAATATTTCAATACATCGAAGATAAGCTTTAATTTCAACCAAGTTTTTGGACGTGATGCCGACTCCGTATAAAAAAAACGAAGGGCACACTTACGATAGCCCAAAGTCTCAGCTACAACATACTAAAATATGGGAGAAATTCACCCAAGCATAAGTGAGCTAGTGCTCGATAAAGATAGTCATGTCAGTTTTCATTTCCAGAAAAACTGCACTCCCATAGAGATAACACGTAAACTGGTCAAATTTGACAATGTTACTTTTAATCCCTTTTTACGAGGTGATGCCGTCATCCAATCAAAATAATGTTATTATATGACTGAAAGAGCATTAAATAAGCTACAACATATTGAAATTTGGACGAAAATTAACAAAAGAATAAGTGAGATACGCTTGAGTAAACTTGTAATTTGATGACGTCAATTTGAAAATTTACTTTTTTTACTTTATTAAGATATTTGATCTCTTTTAATCATTTTTCCAGCATCGCCAACCCATGAAATGACATGTACAACTCATCAGCTTTCAGAATATGTAAAGGAAATGGGGGGTCACCGTCCATCCTGACGAGTAAAATCGGATTTAAAATTGGCGATTTTTTGGCATAGTTGCACTGTATATCGCCATTGACGCGCGCGCGGAATTTCAACGTTGATTGGCCCGTATGACGTCATATTGAGTCGGATCGACTTGAAACTTGGTAGAAATATTCCTTGACATTTCAGACATTCGATCCGTGCGATAAAATGGGAAATTTCTATTGCATATGAGCTGTGTGCGCGTATATGCGCGCGCGCGTACGCGTCCGTCGATTTTTTTTGAAATGCTGTAAATGACCTGAAACGTGTGCAAAACAATTTTGAGGTTGATTAGAGCATGTTTAAATTTCAACGCGCGCGTACGCGCTCGTTTACTATGAACGTGACTAAATTTTATGAATTATATCAATAGACCTTGACTTGAACTATATGATATCTTAATTTCATTCAAAAATTCCGTTCCATTAATGAGATATTGATGTAAACGTGATTTCAGATAATGACGTCATAATGACGTCACGGTTAACTGATCACATTAATACACTAGATCTGTCGTCCTTAGGACATGATACATATATGGCATAAGTTTGAAAGTGATAGGTAGGGGACTTTTTGAGTTAACCGCTGCACAAGATTTGAGGAGAAAGAAATAAAGAAGAAGAAGAAGAAAGAATCCGTACAGATACAATAGGTGATCCGAGAGGATACTCGGATCACCTAATCAGTACAGATACAGAAGGTGATCCGAGAGGATACTCGGATCACCTAATAAAGAATCAGTACAGATACAGAAGGTGATCCGAGAGGATACTCGGATCACCTAACTAGAGATTGTAATTTGTCATCACTGACAAATTAAGGTGATCCGATTTTTTTTATCAATGATTCGAGTCCTGATACTGCAAAGTCTCAGCTACAACATATCAAAATCTGAGAGAAATTCACCGAAGCATAAGTAAGATAGTGCTCGATAAAGAGAGTCATGTCAATTTTCACATCTAAAAAATTCCCTCCCATAGAGATAACACGTCATAGCGAACATAGAAAAAGAAGTACATATGACCTTTGACCCCACTTTGCACAGACAAGATGGCATCTGAGCAAAAAGTGGTTATTTTATGAAATGATCCCTGTAACATGGATTTTACGTGTGCAAAATATGGGAAAGATAGGTCATGTATTCACCAAGATACAGGATGAAACATTTATGACCTTTGACCCTAATTTACATACCCAAGATGGCGTCTGATCAAGTAGTTGTTATTTTATGAAATAATGTTCGTGACATGAACTAAACATGTGCAAAATATGGTGGTGATAGGGTATGTTTTTCTTGAGTTATTGCACATAAAGTTGCAAAAAGAAAGGAATATCTCAATACATCGAAGATAAACTTTAATTTCAACCAAGTTTTTTCACGTGATCCCGACAACGTATGAAAAAACAAAGGGCACACTTACGATAGCCCTACGTCTCAGCTACAACATATTAAAACCTTAGAGAAATTCACTAAAGCATAAGTGAGCTAGTGCTCGATAAAGATAGTCATGTCAATTTTCATTTCCATAAAAATTGCACTCCCATAGAGATTACACGTAAACTGGTCAAATTTGACAAGGTTACCTTCAATCCATTTTTTCGAGGTGATGTCGTCATCTAATGAAAATTGTGTATTTAATTTATGAAAGAGCATTTCATAAGCTACAACATATTGAAATTTGGGTGAAAATTGGCAAAGGATAAGTGAGATACGCTCGAGTAAACTTGAAATTTGATGACGTCATTTTGAAAATTTACTTTTTTTACTTTATTAAGAAATTTGATATCTTTTAATCATTTTTTCAGCATCGCCAACCCATGAAATGACATATACAACTCATCAGCTTTCAGAATATGTAAAGGAAATGGGGGTCACCGTCCATCCTGACGAGTAAAATCGGATTTAAGATTTGCGGTTTTTTGGCATAGTTGCACTGTCTATCGCCATTGACGCGCGCGCGGAATTTCAACTTTGACGGGCCCGTATGACGTCATATTGAGTCGGATTGACTTGAAACTTGGTAGAAATATTCCTTCACATTTCAGACATCTGATCACAGTGAAAAAAATGGGAAATTTCGATTGCATATGAGCTGTGCGTGCGTATATGCGCGCGCGCGTACGCGTCCGTCCGATTTTTTCATTTTTTCAAAAAATGCTCTAAATGGTCTGAAACGTGTGCAAAAAAATTTTGGGCTTGATTGGAGCATACAAATATTTCAACGCGCGCGTACGCGCACGTTTTAAGAGAAAATATAAATTTTGACAATATGAATAGAATTCGCTTGACTTGAAATATATGTGACGTAAATTTCATTTAAAAATTCCATCCCATTAATGAGATATGATTGAGAATGTGTTTTCATATAATGACGTCATAGTGACGTCACGGTCAACTGATCACAATGATTTTACTTGATCTGTCGTCTTTGGGACACGATACATACATGGTATAAGTTTGAACTTGATAGGCATAGCACTTTCTGAGCTAACCTCTGCACAACTTTTGAGGAGAAATAAAGAAAGAAACAAAGAAAGAAGAATAACTAGAGATTGTAATTTGTCATCACTGACAAATTAAGGTGATCCGATTTTTTTTTTAATCAATGATTCGAGTCCTGATCGTAATAGGCATAACAATACAAGTTTCATCTGTGTTTAGAGACATTGGCCGTGTGAGGTTTGGATTCTCATTTAGAAAAGGGAGTCATATCTGCCATCTTTGGTACCAATTCTGTATACACTGAATAACGAAGATACAGCAACGAATACATATGACCTTTGACCCACCTTTACACTCCCAAGATGGCATCTGAGGAAAAAGTGGTTATTTTGTGAAATGATTCTTGCGACATCGTCTATATTCGTGTGCAAAATATGGCAAAGATAGGACAGGTATTCACCAAGATGCAGAATGCAAAGTCTTAGGTACAACATAAAATCTGGGAGAAATTCACCGAAGGGTAAGTGAGAGCTAGTGCTCGATAAAGAAAAGCATGTCGATTTTCACATTAAAAAAAAAATCCCTCCCATAGAGATAACACGTCATAACGAAAATACAGAAAGAAGTACATATGACCTTTGACCTCACTTTGCACACCCAAGATGGCGTCTGAGCAAAAAGTGGTTATTTTGTGAAATGATCCTTGTTACATGGTCTTTGTGTGTGCAAAATATGGGAAAGATAGGACATGTATTCACCAAGATACAGGATGAAACATTTATGACCTTTGACCCTAATTTACATACCCAAGATGGTGTCTGATCAAGTAGTTGTTATTTTATGAAATAATGTACGTGACATGAACTAAACATGTGCAAAATATGGGATTGATAGCCATTGTTGTTGTTCATCTATTGCACAGAAAGTAGTAGAAAGAAAGAAAAATAAAGAAAAAAATATGTTATTTTATAGAAATTTGAAGGAGAAGCATAAAAAAATCAGAAAAAGATAAAGTTAGGAAGGGAGATTAAGACTAACTAAAGAAAAAGAAGAAAAAAAGTGTTTAAAAAAATGAAAAAAAAATATTGGCAGGGGTGAGCCTCGAACCAGGGACCTTAGGATTACGAGTCGGATGCGCTATGCAATGACCTATTTCATGCTCCATAGGCCCTGTGTATTAAGCAAAATGACGCTGCATCGAAGCCACGTGCCATTTTCAACCAGGTTTTTCGACGTGATGCCGACGTCGTATGAAAAAATGAAGGGCACACTTACGATAGCCCAAAGTCTCAGCTACAACATACTAAAATCTGGGAAAAATTCACCGAAGCAAAAGTGAGCTAGTGCTCGAAAAAGAGAGTCATGTCAATTTTCACTGCCAGAAAAACTGCTCTCCCATAGAGATAACACGTAAACTGGTCAAATTCTACAAGGATACATTCAATCCATTTTTACGAGGCGATGACGTCATCCAATCAAAATGTTGTTTTTACATTAATGAAAGAACATTTCATAAGCTACAACATACTGAAATATGGGAGAAAATTGGCAGAGGATAAGTGAGATACGCTCGAGTAAACTTGTAATTTGATGACGTCATTTTGAAAATTAACTTTTTTTACTTTATTAAGAAATTTGATATCTTTTAATCATTTTGTCAGCATTGCCTACCCATGAAATGACATGTACAACTCATCAGCTTTCAATATATGTAAAGAAAATGGGGGGTCACCGTCCATCCTGACGAGTAAAATCGGATTTAAAATTGGCAGTTTTTTGGCATAGTTGCACTGTATATCGCCATTGACGCGCGCGCGGAATTTCAACTTTGACGGCCCCGTATGACGTCATATTGAGTCGGATTGACTTGAAACGTGGTATAAATATTCCTTGACATTTCAGACATGCGATCAAAGTGAAAAAACTGGAAATTTCAATTGCATATGAGCTGTGCGTGCGTATATGCGCGCGCGCGTACGCGTCCGTCCGATTTTTTCAATTTTTCAAAAAATGCTCCAAATGGTCTGAAACGTGTGCAAAAAAATTTTGAGCTCGATTGGAGCATACAAATATTTCAACGCGCGCGTACGCGCACGTTTTAAGAGAAAATATGAATTTTGAGAACATGAGTAGAATGCGCATAAGTTGAAATATATGTGACGTAAATTTCATTGAAAAATTCTATTTCATTAATGAGATATGATTGAGAATGTGTTTTCATATAATGACGTCATAGTGACGTCACGGTCGACTGATCACAATGATACATTAGATTTGCCGTCTTTGGGACATGATGCATACATGATATAATTTTGAAATTGACAGGCAGCGGACTTTCTGAGCTAACCTCTGCACAACTTTTGAGGAGAAATAAAGAAGACTAGAGATTGTAATTTGTCATCACTGACAAATTAAGGTGATCCGATTTTTTTTTATCAATGATTCGAGTCCTGATCGCAATAGGCATGACCATACAAGTTTCATCTGTGTTTAGAGACATTGGCCGTGTGATGTTTGCATTCTCATTTAGAAAAGGGAGTCATATCTGCCATCTTTGGTACCAAATTCTGTATACACTGAATAACGAAGATACAGCAATGAATACATATGACCTTTGACCCACCTTTGCACTCCCAAGATTGCATCTGATGAAATAGTGGTTATTTTGTGAAATGATTCTCGCGACATCGTCTATACGTGTGGAAAATATGGGAAAGATAGGACAGGTATTCACTAAGATACAAGATGAAACATTTATGACCTTTGACCCTAATTTACATACCCAAGATGTTGTCCGATCTAGTAGTTGTTATTTTATGAAATAATGTACGAGACATGAACTAAACATGTGCAAAATATGGGGGTGATAGGGCATGTTTTTCTTGAGTTATTGCAAAGAAAGTTGCAGAAAGAAAGAAATATCTCAATACATAGAAGATAAGCTTTAATTTCAACCAATTTTTTATCGTAATTCCGACATCGTATGAAAAAACGAAGGAAATGAAACGATAGCGCAAAGTCTCAGCTACAATATATTAAAATCTGGGAGAAATTCACCGAAGGGTAAGTGAGCTAGTGCTCGATAAAGACAATCATGTCAATTTTCACATTAAAGAAAATTCCCTCCCATAGAGATAACACGTCATAACGAAGATACAAAAAGAAGTACATATGACCTTTGACCTCAATTTGCACAGACAAGATGGCATCTGAGTAAAAAGTGATTATTTTGTGAAATGATCCTTGTAACATGGTCTTTGCGTGTGCAAAATATGGGAAAGATAAGACATGTATTCACTAAGATACAGGGTGAAACACCTATGACCTTTGACCCTAATTTACATACCCAAGATGGTGTCCGATCAAGTAGCTGTTATTTTATGAAATAATTCACGTGACATGAACTAAACATGTGCAAAATATAGAAGTGATAGAGGCCGTTTTTCTTGAGTTATTGCAAAGAAAGTTGCAGAAAGAAAGAAATATCTCAATACATCGAAGATAAGCCTGAATTTCAACCCAATTTTTTGACGTGATTTTGACATCGTATGAAAAAACGAAGGGCACACTTACGGTAGCGTAAAGTCTCAGCTACAACATATTAAAATCTGGGAGAAATTTACCGAAGCTTAAGTGAGCTAGTGCTCGATAAAGATAGTCATGTCAATTTTCATTTCCAGAAAAACTGCACTCCCATAGAGATAACACGTAAACTGGTCAAATTTGACAAGATTACTTTTAATCCATTTTTACGAGGTGATACCGTTATCCAATCAAAATATTGTAATTCTATGTTTGAAAGAACATTAAATAAGCTACATCATACTGAAATCTGGGTGAAAATTGACTAAGGACTAGTGAGATATGCTCGAATGAACTTGAAATTTGATGACGTCATTTTGAAAATTTACTTTTTTTACTTTATTAAGAAATTTGATATCTTTTAATCATTTTGTCAGCATTGCCACCCCATGAAATGACATGTACAACTCATCAGCTTTCAAAATATGTATAGAAAATGGGGGGTCACCGTCCATCCTGACGAGTAAAATCGGATTTAAAATTGGCAGTTTTTTGGCATAGTTGCACTGTATATCGCCATTGACGCGCGCGCGGAATTTCAA
This sequence comes from Diadema antillarum, assembly GCF_040938485.1. Taxonomy (NCBI): domain Eukaryota; kingdom Metazoa; phylum Echinodermata; class Echinoidea; order Diadematoida; family Diadematidae; genus Diadema; species Diadema antillarum. Next base: position 72,569 of record NW_027270968.1, on the reverse strand, counting down.
CTTTGACGGGCCCGTATGACGTCATATTGAGTCGGATTGATTTGAAACTTGGTATAAATATTCCTTAACATTTCAGACATCCGATCAAAGTGAAAAAACTGGAAATTTCAATTGCACATGAGCTGTGCGTGCGTATATGCGCGCGCGCGTACGCGTCCGTCCGATTTTTTCAATTTTTCAAAAAATGCTCCAAATGGTCTGAAACGTGTGCAAAAAAATTTTGAGCTCGATTGGAGCATACAAATATTTCAACGCGCGCGTACGCGCACGTTTTAAGAGAAAATATGAATTTTGAGAACATGAGTAGAATGCGCATAATTTGAAATATATGTGACGTAAATTTCATTGAAAAATTTCATTCCATTAATGAGATATGATTGAGAATGTGTTTTCATATAATGACGTCATAGTGACGTCACGGTCCACTGATCACAATGATACATTAGATTTGTCGTCTTTGGGACATGATGCATACATGGTATAATTTTGAAATTGATAGGCAGCGGACTTTCTGAGCTAACCTCTGCACAACTTTTGCGGAGAAATAAAGAAAGAAAGAAGAAGAAAGAATCCGTACAGATACAGAAGGTGATCCGAAGGATACTCGGATCACCTAAAAAACAAAGAATCCGTACAGATACAGAAGGTGATCCGAGAGGATACTCGGATCACCTAATAAAGAATCAGTACAGATACAGAAGGTGATCCGAGAGGATACTCGGATCACCTAACTAGAGATTGTAATTTGTCATCACTGACAAATTAAGGTGATCCGATTTTTTTTTATCAATGATTCGAGTCCTGATCGCAATAGGCATGACCATACAAGTTTCATCTGTGTTTAGAGACATTGGTCGTGTGATGTTTGCATTCTCATTTAGAAAAGGGAGTCATATCTGCCATCTTTGGTACCAAATTCTGTATACACTGAATAACGAAGATACAGCAATGAAAACATATGACCTTTGACCCACCTTTGCACTCCCAGATTGCATCTGATGAAATAGTGGTTATTTTGTGAAATGATTCTCGCGACATCGTCTATACGTGTGAAAAATAAGGGAAAGATAGGACAGGTATTCACTCAGATACAAGATGAAACATTTATGACCTTTGACCCTAATTTACATACCCAAGATGTTGTCCGATCTAGTAGTTGTTATTTTATGAAATAATGTACGAGACATGAACTAAACATGTGCAAAATATGGGGGTGATAGGGCGTGTTTTTCTTGAGTTATTGCAAAGAAAGTTGCAGAAAGAAAGAAATATCTCAATACATAGAAGATAAGCTTTAAATTCAACCAATTTTTTATCGTAATCCCGACATCGTATGAAAAAACGAAGGCAACAAAACGATAGCGCAAAGTCTCAGCTACAACATATTAAAATCTGGGAGAAATTCACCGAAGGGTAAGTGAGCTAGTGCTCGATAAAGACAATCATGTCAATTTTCATATTAAAGAAAATTCCCTCCCATAGAGATAACACGTCATCACGAAGATACAAAAAGAAGTACATATAACCTTTGACCTCAATTTGCACAGACAAGATGGCATCTGAGTAAAAAGTAGTTATTTTGTGAAATGATCCTTGTAACATGGTCTTTGCATGCGCAAAATATGGGACAGATAGGACATGTATTTACTAAGATACAGGATGAAACACTTATGACCTTTGACCCTAATTTACATACCCAAGATGGTGTCTGATCAAGTAGTTGTTATTTTATGAAATAATTCACGTGACATGAACTAAACATGTGCAAAATATAGAAGTGATAGAGGCTGTTTTTCTTGAGTTATTGCAAAGAAAGTTGCAGAAAGAAAGAAATATCTCAATACATCGAAGATAAGCCTGAATTTCAACCCAATTTTTTGACGTGATTCTGACATCGTATGAAAAAACAAAGGGCACACTTACGGTAGCGTAAAGTCTCAGCTACAACATATTAAAATCTGGGAGAAATTTACCGAAGCTTAAGTGAGCTAGTGCTCGATAAAGATAGTCATATCAATTTTCATTTCCAGAAAAACTGCACTCCCATAGAGATAACACGTAAACTGGTCAAATTTGACAAGATTACTTTCAATCCATTTTTACGAGGTGATACCGTTATCCAATCAAATTATTGTAATTTCATGTTTCAAAGAACATTAAATAAGCTACCTCATACTGAAATCTGGGTGAAAATTGACAAAGGACTAGTGAGATACGCTCGAATGAACTTGAAATTTGATGACGTCATTTTGAAAATTTACTTTTTTTACTTTATTAAGAAATTTGATATCTTTTAATCATTTTGTCAGCATTGCCACCCCATGAAATGACATGTACAACTCATCAGCTTTCAAAATATGTACAGAAAATGGGGGGTCACCGTCCATCCTGACGAGTAAAATCGGATTTAAGATTGTCATTTTTTTGGCATAGTTGCACTGTATATCGCCATTGACGCGCGCGCGGAATTTCAACTTTGACGGCCCCGTATGACGTCATATTGAGTCGGATTGACTTGAAACTTGGTAGACATATTCCTTGACATTTCAGGCAGCCGATAAGTGTGAAAAAACGGGAAATTTCTATTGCATATGAGCTGTGCGTGCGTATATGAGCGCGCGCGTACGCGTCCGTCCAAATTTTTCAATTTTTCAAAAAATGCTCCAAATGGTCTGAAACGTGTGCAAAAAAAATTTGAGCTCGATTTGAGCATACAAATATTTCAACGCGCGCGTACGCGCACGTTTTAAGGTATAGATGAATTTTGAGAATATGAGTAGAATGCACCTGACCTGAAATATATGTGACGTAAATTTCATTGAAAAACTCCATTCCATTAATGAGATATGATTGAGAATGTGTTTTCATATAATGACGTCATAGTGACGTCACGGTCGACTGATCACCATGATTTTAGTTCGATTGCCGTCTTTGGGAGACGATACATATATGGTATAAGTTTGACATTGAAAGGCAATGCACTTTCTGAGCTAACCTCTGCACAAATTTTGTCCAGAAACAAAGAAAGAAAGATTCCGTACAGATACAGAAGGTGATCCGAGAGGATACTCGGATCACCTAACTAGAGATTGTAATTTGTCATCACTGACAAATTAAGGTGATCCGATTTTTTTTCATCAATGATTCGAGTCCTGATCGCAATAGGCATGACCATACAAGTTTCATCTGTGTTTAGAGACATTGGCCGTGTGATGTTTGCATTCTCATTTAGAAAAGGGAGTCATATCTGCCATCTTTGGTACCAAATTCTGTATACACTGAATAACGAAGATACAGCAATGAATACATATGACCTTTGACCCACCTTTGCACTCCCAAGATTGCATCTGATGAAATAGTGGTTATTTTGTGAAATGATTCTCGCGACATCGTCTATACGTGTGAAAAATATGGGAAAGATAGAACGGGTATTCACTAAGATACAAGATGAAACCTTTATGACCTTTGACCCTAATTTACATACCCAAGATGTTGTCCGATCTAGTAGTTGTTATTTTATGAAATAATGTACGAGACATGAACTAAACATGTGCAAAATATGGGGGTGATAGGGCGTGCTTTTCTTGAGTTATTGCAAAGAAAGTTGCAGAAAGAAAGAAATATCTCAATACATAGAAGATAAGCTTTAATTTCAACCAATTTTTCATCGTAATCCCGACATTGTATGAAAAAACGAAGGAAACAAAACGATAGCGCAAAGTCTCAGCTACAACATATTAAAATCTGGGAGAAATTCACCGAAGGGTAAGTGAGCTAGTGCTCGATAAAGACAATCATGCCAATTTTCACATTAAAGAAAATTCCCTCCCATAGAGATAACACGTCATAACGAAGATACAAAAAGAAGTACATATGACCTTTGACCTCAATTTGCACAGACAAGATGGCATCTGAGTAAAAAGTGGTTATTTTGTGAAATGCTCCTTGTAACATGGTCTTTTGCGTGTGCAAAATATGGGAAAGATACAACATATATTCACTAAGATACAGGGTGAAACACTTATGACCTTTGACCCTAATTTACATACCCAAGATGGTGTTCGATCAAGTAGTTGTTATTTTATGAAATAATGTACGTGACATGAACTAAACATGTGCAAAATATGGGGGTGATAGGGCGTGTTCGTCTTGAGTTATTGCAAAGAAAGTTGCAGAAAGAAAGAAATATCTCAATACATAGAAGATAAGCTTTAATTTCAACCAAGTTTTTTATCGTAATCCCGACATCGTATGAAAAAACGAAGGTTAACATAACGATAGCGCAAAGTCTCAGCTACAACATATAAAAATCTGGGAGAAATTCACCGAAGGGTAAGTGAGCTAGTGCTCGATAAAGACAATCATGTCAATTTTCACATTTAAAAAAATTCCCTCCCATAGAGATAACACGTCATAACGAAGATACAAAAAGAAGTACATATGACCTTTGACCTCAATTTGCACAGACAAGATGGCAACTGAGTAAAAAGTAGTTATTTTGTGAAATGATCCTTGTAACATGGTCTTTGCGGGTGCAAAACGTGGGAAAGATAAGACATGTATTCACTAAGATACAGGGTGAAACACTTATGACCTTTGACCCTAATTTACATACCCAAGATGTGTCCGATCAAGTAGTTGTTATTTTATGAAATAATTCACATGACATGAACTAAACATGTGCAAAATATGGAAGTGATAGAGGCCGTTTTTCTTGAGTTATTGCAAAGAAATTTGCAGAAAGAAAGAAATATCTCAATACATCAGAGATGAGCCTGAATTTCAACCCAATTTTTTGACGTGATTCTGACATCGTATGAAAAAACAAGGGGAACACTTACGGTAGCCTAAAGTCTCAGCTACAACATATTAAAATCTGGGAGAAATTTACCGGAGCTTAAGTGAGCTAGTGCTCGATAAAGATAGTCATGTCAATTTTCATTTCCAGAAAAACTGCACTCCCATAGAGATAACACGTAAACTGGTCAAATTTGGCAAGATTACTTTCAATCCATTTTTACGAGGTGATACCGTTATCCAATCAAAATGTTGTAATTTTATGTTTGAAAGAACATTAAATAAGCTACCTCATACTGAAATCTGGGTGAAAATTGACAGAAGACTCGTGAGATACGCCCGAATGAACTTGAAATATGATGACGTCATTTTGAAAATTTACTTTTTTTACTTTATTAAGAAATTTGATATCTTTTAATCATTTTGTCAGCATTGCCACCCAATGAAATGACATGTACAACTCATCAGCTTTCAAAATATGTAAAGAAAATGGGGGGTCACCGTCCATCCTGACGAGTAAAATCGGATTTAAAATTGTCATTTTTTTGGCATAGTTGCACTGTATATCGCCATTGACGCGCGCGCGGAATTTCAACTTTGACGGGCCCGTATGACGTCATATTGAGTCGGATTGACTTGAAACTTGGTAGACATATTCCTTGACATTTCAGGCAGCCGATAAGTGTGAAAAAACGGGAAATTTCTATTGCATATGAGCTGTGCATGCGTATATGAGCGCGCGCGTACGCGTCCGTCCAAATTTTTCAATTTTTCAAAAAATGCTCCAAATGGTCTGAAACGTGTGCAAAAAAAATTTGAGCTCGATTTGAGCATACAAATATTTCAACGCGCGCGTACGCGCACGTTTTAAGGTATAGATGAATTTTGAGAATATGAGTAGAATGCACTTGACCTGAAATATATGTGACGTAAATTTCATTGAAAAACTCCATTCCATTAATGAGATATGATTGAGAATGTGTTTTCATATAATGACGTCATAGTGACGTCACGGTCGACTGATCACCATGATTTTAGTTCGATTGCCGTCTTTGGGAGACGATACATATATGGTATAAGTTTGACATTGAAAGGCAATGCACTTTCTGAGCTAACCTCTGCACAAATTTTGTCCAGAAACAAAGAAAGAAAGATTCCGTACAGATACAGAAGGTGATCCGAGAGGATACTCGGATCACCTAACTAGAGATTGTAATTTGTCATCACTGACAAATTAAGGTGATCCGATTTTTTTTTTTTATCTATGATTCGAGTCCTGATCGCAATAGGCATGACCATACAAGTTTCATCTCTGTTTAGAGACATTGGCCGTGTGATGTTTGCATTCTCATTTAGCAAAGGGAGTTATATCTGCCATGTTAGGTACAAAATTCTGTATACACTATAACGAAAAAACAGCAACAAGTACATATGACCTTTGACCCACCTTTGCACTCCCAAGATTGCATCTGATGAAATAGTGGTTATTTTGTGAAATGATTCTCGCGACATCGTCTATACGTGTGAAAAATATGGGAAACATAGGACAGGTATTCACTAAGATACAAGATGAAACATTTATGACCTTTGACCCTAATTTACATACCCAAGATGTTGTCTGATCTAGTAGTTGTTATTTTATGAAATAATGTACGAGACATGAACTAAACATGTGCAAAATATGGGGGTGATAGGGCGTGTTTTTCTTGAGTTATTGCAAAGAAAGTTGCAGAATGAAAGAAATATCTCAATACATAGAAGATAAGCTTTAATTTCAACCAAGTTTTTTATCGTAATCCCGACATTGTATGAAAAAATGAAGGTAACAAAACGATAGCGCAAAGTCTCAGCTACAACATATCAAAATCTGGGAGAAATTCACCGAAGGGTAAGTGAGCTAGTGCTCGATAAAGACAATCATGTCAATTTTCACATTAAAAAAAAACCCTCCCTTAGAGATAACACGTCATAACGAAGATACAAAAAGAAGTACATATGACCTTTGACCTCAATTTGCACACCCAAGATGGCATCTGAGTAAAAAGTAGTTATTTTGTGAAATGATCCTTGTAACATAGTCTTTGCGTGTGCAAAATATGGGAAAGATAGGACATGTATTCACTAAGATACAGGGTGAAACACTTATGACCTTTGACCCTAATTTACATACCCAAGATGGTGTCCGATCAAGTAGTTGTTATTTTATGAAATAATCCACGTGACATGAACTAAACAGGTGCAAAATATGGAAGTGATAGAGTCCGTTTTTCTTGAGTTATTGCAAAGAAAGTTGCAGAAAGAAAGAAATATCTCAATACATCGAAGATAAGCCTGAATTTCAACCCAATTTTTTGACGTGATTCTGACATCGTATGAAAAAACAAAGGGCACACTTACGGTAGCGTAAAGTCTCAGCTACAACATATTAAAATCTGGGAGAAATTTACCGAAGCTTAAGTGAGCTAGTGCTCGATAAAGATAGTCATGTCAATTTTCATTTCCAGAAAAACTGCACTCCCATAGAGATAACACGTAAACTGGTCAAATTTGACAAGATTACTTTTAATCCATTTTTACGAGGTGATACCGTTATCCAATCAAAATATTGTAATTTTATGTTTGAAAGAACATTAAATAAACTACATCATACTGAAATCTGGGTGAAAATTGACAAAGGACTAGTGAGATACGCTCGAATGAACTTGAAATTTGATGACGTCATTTTGAAAATTTACTTTTTTTACTTTATTAAGAAATTTGATATCTTTTAATCATTTTTTCAGTATTGCCACCCCATGAAATGACATGTACAACTCATCAGCTTTTAAAATATGTAAAGAAAATGGGGGGTCACCGTCCATCCTGACGAGTAAAATCGGATTTAAAATTGGCGGTTTTTTGGCATAGTTGCACTGTATATCGCCATTGACGCGCGCGCGGATTTTCAACTTTGACGGGACTGCATGACGTCATATTGAGTCGGATCGACTTGAAACTTGGTAGAAATATTCCTTGACTTTTCAGACATCCGATCCGTGTAAAAAAACCGGAAATTTCTATTGCATATGAGCTGTGCGTGCGCATATGTGCGCGCGCGTACGCGTCCGTCCAATTTTTTCAATTTTTCAAAAAATGCTTGAAATGGTCTGAAACGTGTGCAAAAAAATTTTCAGCTCGATTGGAGTATACAAATATTTCAACGCGCGCGTACGCGCACGTTTAAGAGTAAATATGAACTTTGAGAATGTGAGTAGCATTTGCATAACTTGAAATATATGTGACGTAAATTTCATTGAAAAATTCCATTTCATTAATGAGATATAATTGAGAATGTGTTTTCATATAATGACGTCATAGTGACGTCACGGGCAACTGATCACAATGATTTTACTAAATTTGTCGTCTTTGGGACACAATACATATATGATATAAGTATGACATTGATAGGCATTGCACTTTCTGAGCTAACCTCTGCACAACTTTTGAGGAGAAATAAAGAAGAAGAAGAAAAACAAAGAATCCGTACAGATACAGAAGGTGATCCGAGAGGATACTCGGATCACCTAACAAAGAATCCGTACAGATACAGAAGGTGATCCGAGAGGATACTCGGATCACCTAATTATGTGGAAATATTAAGCATAATATAACATACACAAACAAACCATTATTGAAATTGCAAAAGAGGATAAAGGCCAATGACAATTCTACAATTTTTATAAGAATGCTGATAGTCTACAGCGAACTCTACTGATCTATATATGACTATTAAGATACGATAAGTGGTAGGAAAATCATTCGGATGTAAATATCTGTGATCTCTGTAAAGGATGTTTGAAGTCAGAGTGATCCATTGATATTCATTAGGTGATCCGAGAATCCTCTCGGATCACCTTCTGTATCTGTACTGATTAGGTGATCCGAGTATCCTCTCGGATCACCTTCTGTATCTGTACGGATTCTTTGTTAGGTGATCCGAGTATCCTCTCGGATCACCTTCTGTATCTGTACGGATTCTTTGTTTTTTAGGTGATCCGAGTATCCTCTCGGATCACCTATTGTATCTGTACGGATTCTTTCTTCTTCTTTCTTTCTTTATTTCTCCCCAAAAGTTGTGCAGAGGTTAGCTCAGAAAGTACTCTGCCTATCAAGTTCAAACTTATACCATGTATGTATCGTGTCCCAAAGACGGCAATCGAACTAAAATCAAAGTGATCAGTCGACCGTGACGTCACTATGACGTCATTATATGAAAACACATTCTCAATCATATCTCATTAATGGAATGAAGTTTTTCAATGAAATTTACGTCACATATATTTCAAGTTATGCGCATTCTACTCATATTCTCAAAATTCACATTTTCTCTTGGTACGTGCGCGTACGCGCGCGTTGAAATATTTGTATGCTCAAATCGAGCTCAAATTTTTTTTGCACACGTTTCAGACCATTTGGAGCATTTTTTGAAAAATTGAAAAAATCGGACGGACGCGTACGCGCGCGCGCATATACGCACGCACAGCTCATATGCAATAGAAATTTTCAGTTTTTTCACACGGATCGGATGTCCACAATGTCAAGGAATATTTCTATCAAGTTTCAAGTCGATCCGACTCAATATGACGTCATACGGGCCCGTCAAATTCAAAATTCCGCGCGTGCGTCAATGGGGATACACTGTGCAACTATGCCAAAAAACCGCCAATTTTAAATCGGATTTTACTCGTCAGGATGGACGGTGACCCCCCATTTTCTTGACATATTCTGAAAGCTGATGAGTTGTACATGTCATTTCATGGGTTGGCGATACTGAAAAAATGATTAAAAGATATCAAATTTCTTAATAAAGTAAACAAAGTAAATTTTCCAAATGACGTCATCAAATTTCAAATTCACTCCAGCGTATCTCACTTAAATTTCGCCAATTTTCACCCAGATTTCAGTATGTTGTAGCTGATGAAATGTTCTTTCATCAATGAAATAACAACATTTTGATTAGATAACGTCATCACCTCGTAAAAATGGATTGAAAGTATCCTTGTAAAATTTGACCAGTTTACGTGTTATCTCTATGGGAGAGCAGTTTTTCTGGCAGTGAAAATTGACATGACTCTCTTTTTCGAGCACTAGCTCACCTATGCTTCGGTGAATTTCTCCCAGATTTTAGTATGTTGTAGCTGAGACTTTGGGCTATCGTAAGTGTGACCTCCATTTTTTCATACATCGTTGGTATCACATCGAAAAACTTGGTTGAAAACTCTCATGTGGCTTCGATGCAGCGTCATTTTGCTTAATACACAGGGCCTATGGAGCATGAAATAGGTCATTGCATAGCGCATCCGACTCGTAATCCTAAGGTCCCTGGTTCGATGCTCACCCCTGCCAGTTTTTTTTTTTGAACACTTTTTTAGGTGATCCGAGTATCCTCTCGGATCACCTATCGTATCTGTACTGAATCTTTCTTCTTTATTTCTTTCTCCTCAAATGTTGTGCAGCGGTTAACTCAAAAAGTCATTCACCTATCACTTTTAAACTTACACCATATATGTATCACGTCATAAGGACGGCAGATCTAAGGTATTATTGTGATCAGACAACCATGACGTCACTATGACGTCATTATCTGAAATCACGTTCACATTCGTATCTCATTAATGGAATGGAATTTCTCAATAAAATTTACATATCATATAGTTCAAGTCAAGTTCTATCGATATATCTCATAAAATTTGATCACGACCCTGGTAAACGAGCGCGTACGCGCGCGTTGAAATTTTAACATGCTCCAATCAAGCTCAAAATTGTTTTGCACACGTTTCAGGTCATTTGGAGTATTTCATAAAAAATCGACGGACGCGTACGCGCGCGCGCATATACGCACGCAAAGCTCATATGCGACAAAAATATCCCGTTTTTTCACACGGATCAGATGTCTGAAATGTCAAGAAATATTTCTACCAAGTTTCAAGTCAATCCGACTCAATATGACGTCATACGGGCCCGTCAAAGTTGAAATTCCGCGCGCGCGTCAATGGCGATATACAGTGCAACTATGTCAAAAAACCGCCAATTTTAAATCCGATTTTACTCGTCAGGATGGACGGTGACCCCCAATTTTCTTTACATATTTTGAAAGCTGATGAGTTGTACATGTCATTTCATGGGGTGGCAATGCTGGCAAATTGATTAAAAGATATCAAATTTCTTAATAAAGTAAAAAAAGTAAATTTTCAAAATGACGTCATCAAATTTCAAGTTCATTCGAGCGTATCTCACTAGTCCTTTGTCAATTTTCACCCAGATTTCAGTATGTTGTAGTTTATTTAATGTTCTTTCAAACATAAAATTACAAAACTTTGATTGGATATCAGCATCACCTCGTAAAAATGGATTGAAAGTAATCTTGTCAAATTTGACCAGTTTACGTGTTATCTCTATGGGAGTGCAGTTTTTCTGGAAATGAAAATTGACACGACTATCTTTCTCGAGCACTAGCTCACTTACCCTTCGGTGAATTTCTCCCAGATTTTAATATGTTTTAGCTGAGACTTTACGCTACCGTAAGTGTGCCCTTCATTTTTTCATACGATGTCGGGATCACGTCAAAAATTTTGGTTGCAATTCAAGCTTATTTTCGCTGTATTGAGATATTTCTTTCTTTCTGCAACTTTCTTTGCAATAACTCAAGAAAAACAGGCCCTATCACCCCCATCTTTGGCACATGTTTAGTTCATGTCACGTACATTATTTCATAAAATAACAACTACTTGAGCAGACACCATCTTCGGTATGTAAATTAGGGTCAAAGGTCATAAATGTTTCATCCTGTATCTTGGTATATACCTGTTCTATCTTTCCCATATTTTGCACAAGCAAAGACCATATTACAAGGATCATTTCACAAAATAACCACTTTTTGCTCAGATGCCATCTTGTCTGTGCAAAGTGGGGGCAAAGGTCATATGTACATCTTTCTGTGTCTTCGCTATGACGTGTTATGTCTATGGGAGAGAATTTTTCTGGATGTGAAAATTGACGTGATTGTCTTTATCGAGCCCTAGCTCACTTAACCTTCGGTGAATTTCTCCCAGATTTTAATATGTTGTAGCTGAGACTTTGGGCTATCGAACGTGTGCCCTCCACTTTTTCATACGACGTCGGCATCACGTCAAAAAACTTGGTAAAATGAAAGCTTCTCTTCGATGTATTTTCATATTTCTTTCTTTCTGCAACTTTCTTTGCAATAACTCAAGAAAAAAAAACAGGCCCTATCACCCCCATCTTTGGCACATGTTTAGTTCATGTCACGTACATTATTTCATAAAATGACAACTACTTGATCTGACAACATCTTGGGTATGTAAATTAGGGTCAAAGGTCATAAATTTTTCATCTAGTATCTTGGTGAATACCTGTCCTATCTTTCCCATATTTTGCACACGTATAGACGATGTCGCAAGAATCATTTCACAAAATAACCACTTTTTCCTCAGATGCCATCTTGGGAGTGTAAAGGTGGGTCAAAGGTCATATGTATTTGTTGCTGTATCTTCGTTATCTAGTGTATACAGAATTTGGTACCAAAGATGGCAGACTTCCTTTTCTAAATGAGAATCCAAACATCACACGGCCAATGTCTCTAAACACAGATGAAACCTGTAATGATAGTCATCAGGATTCGAATCATTGATTTAAAAAAAAAATCGGATCACCTTAATTTGTCAGTAATGACAAATTACAATCTCTAGTCTTCTTCTTCTTTCTTTATTTCTCCCCAAAAGTTGTGCAGAGGTTAGCTCAGAAAGTACTATGCCTATCAAGTTCAAACTTATACCATGTATGTATCGTGTCCCAAAGACGGCAATCGAACTAAAATCAAAGTGATCAGTCGACCGTGACGTCACTATGACGTCATTATATGAAAACACATTCTCAATCATATCTCATTAATGGAATGAAGTTTTTCAATGAAATTCACGTCACATTTATTTCAAGTTATGCGCATTCTACTCACTCTCAAAATTCACATTTTCTCTTGGTACGTGCGCGTACGCGCGCGTTGAAATATTTGTATGCTCAAATCGAGCTCAAATTTTTTTTGCACACGTTTCAGACCATTTAGAGCATTTTTTGAAAAATTGAAAAAATCGGACGGACGCGTACGCGCGCGCGCATATACGGACGCACAGCTCATATGCAATAGAAATTTTCAGTTTTTTCACACGGATCGGATGTCCACAATGTCAAGGAATATTTCTATCAAGTTTCAAGTCGATCCGACTCAATATGACATCATACGGGCCCGTCAAATTCAAAATTCCGCGCGTGCGTCAATGGGGATACACTGTGCAACTATGCCAAAAAACCGCCAATTTTAAATCGGATTTTACTCGTCAGGATGGACGATGACCCCCCATTTTCTTTACATATTCTAAAAGCTGATGAGTTGTACATGTCATTTCATGGGTTGGCGATACTGAAAAAATGATTAAAAGATATCAAATTTCTTAATAAAGTAAACAAAGTAAATTTTCCAAATGACGTCATCAAATTTCAAATTCACTCGAGCGTATCTCACTTAAATTTCGCCAATTTTCACCCAGATTTCAGTATGATGTAGCTTATGAAATGTTCTTTCATCAATGTGATAACAACATTTTGATTGGATAACGTCATCACCTCGTAAAAATGGATTGAAAGTATCCTTGTAAAATTTCACCAGTTTACGTGTTATCTCTATGGGAGTGCAGTTTTTCTGGCAGTGAAAATTGACATGACTCTCTTTTTCGAGCACTAGCTCACTTATGCTTCGGTGAATTTCTCCCAGATTTTAGTATGTTGTAGCTGAGACTTTGGGCTATCGTAAGTGTGCCCTCCATTTTTTCATACAACGTTGGTATCACATCGAAAAACTTGGTTGAAAAATTGCATGTGGCTTCGATGCAGCGTCATTTTGCTTAATACACAGGGCCTATGGAGCATGAAATAGGTCATTGCATAGCGCATCCGACTCGTAATCCTAAGGTCCCTGGTTCGATGCTCACCCCTGCCAGTTTTTTTTTTTGAACACTTTTTTTCCTTTTTTTTCTTTAGTTAGTCTTAATCTCCTTTCCTAACTTTATCTTTTTCTGATTTTTTCATGCTTCTCCTTCAAATTTCTATAAAAATAACATAATTTTTTCTTTATTTTTCTTTCTTTCTACTACTTTCTGTGCAATAGATGAACAACAATGGCTATTAATCCCATATTTTGCACATGTTTTGTTCATGTCACGTACATTATTTCATAAACTAACAATTACTTGATCGGACACCATCTTGGGTATGTAAATTAGGGTCAAAGGTCATAAATGTTTTATCCTGTATCTTGGTGAATACATGTCCTATCTCTCCCATATTTTGCACACACAAAGACCATGTTACAAGAATCATTTCACAAAATAACCACTTTTTGCTCAGATGCCATCATGTCTGTGCAAAGTGGGGTCAAAGGTCATATATTATTTCTGTATCTTCATTATGACGTGTTATCTCTATGGGAGTGCAGTTTTTCTGCGAATGAAGCTATGACAATCTTTTTCGAGCAATAGCTCACTTATGCTTCGGTGAATTTCTCCCAGATCTTAATATGTTGTAGCTGAGACTTTGGGCTATTGTATTTTACCCTTCGTTTTTTTCATACGATGTCGGGATCACGTTAAAAAACGTGGTTGAATTTAAAGCTTATCTTCAATGTATTGAGATGTTTCTTTTCTTTCTGCAACTTTCTTTGCAATAACTCAAGAAAAACAGCATCTATCACCCTCAAATTTTGCACATGTTTAGTTCATGTCACGTACATTATTTCATAAAATAACAACTTCTTGATCAGACACCATCTTGGGTATGTAAATTAGGGTCAAAGGTCATAAATGTTTCATTCTGTATCTTAGTGAATACATGTCCTGTCTCTTCCATATTTTGCACACGCAAAGACCATGTTACAAGAATCATTTTACAAAATAACCACATTTTGCTTAGATGCCATCCTGGCTGTGCAAAGTGAGGTCAGTGGTCAAATATACTTCATTCTGTCTCTTTATTACGACGTGTTATACGGAATATGGTACCAAAGATGGCAGATCTGACTCGCTTTTCTAAATGAGATTCCGAATATCACACGGCGAATGTCCCTAAACACAGATGAAACCTGTATGGTCATGCCTAAATTATATATTTGTTGCTGTATCTTCGTTATCTAGTGTATACAGAATTTGGAACCAAAGATGACAGATTTGACTCCCTTTTCTAAATGAGAATCCAAACATCACACAACCAATGTCTCTAAACACAGATGAAACCTGTATGGTGTTGCCTATTGCGATCAGACCTCGAATCATTGATTAAAAAAAAATCGGATCACCTTAATTTGTCAGTGATGACAAATTACAATCTCTAGTCTTCTTTATTTCTCCTCAAAAGTTGTGCAGAGGTTAGCTCAGAAAGTCCGCTGCCTGTCAATTTCAAAATTATATCATGTATGCATCATGTCCCAAAGACGGCAAATCTAATGTATCATTGTGATCAGTCGACCGTGACGTCACTATGACGTCATTATATGAAAACACATTCTCAATCATATCTCATTAATGAAATAGAATTTTTCAATGAAATTTACGTCACATATATTTAAAGTTATGCGCATTCTACTCATGTTCTCAAAATTCATATTTTCTCTTAAAACGTGCGCGTACGCGCGCGTTGAAATATTTGTATGCTCCAATCGAGCTCAAAATTTTTTTGCACACGTTTCAGACCATTTGGAGCATTTTTTGAAAAATTGAAAAAATCGGACGGACGCGTACGCGCGCGCGCATATACGCACGCACAGCTCATATGCAATTGAAATTTCCAGTTTTTTCACTTTGATCGCATGTCTGAAATGTCAAGGAATATTTATACCACGTTTCAAGTCAATCCGACTCAATATGACGTCATACGGGGCCGTCAAAGTTGAAATTCCGCGCGCGCGTCAATGGCGATATACAGTGCAACTATGCCAAAAAACTGCCAATTTTAAATCCGATTTTACTCGTCAGGATGGACGGTGACCCCCCATTTTCTTTACATATATTGAAAGCTGATGAGTTGTACATGTCATTTCATGGGTAGGCAATGCTGACAAAATGATTAAAAGATATCAAATTTCTTAATAAAGTAAAAAAAGTAAATTTTCAAAATGATGTCATCAAATTACAAGTTTACTCGAGCGTATCTCACTTATCCTCTGCCAATTTTCTCCCATATTTCAGTATGTTGTAGCTTATGAAATGTTCTTTCATTAATGTAAAAACAACATTTTGATTGGATGACGTCATCGCCTCGTAAAAATGGATTGAATGTATCCTTGTAGAATTTGACCAGTTTACGTGTTATCTCTATGGGAGAGCAGTTTTTCTGGCAGTGAAAATTGACATGACTCTCTTTTTCGAGCACTAGCTCACTTTTGCTTCGGTGAATTTTTCCCAGATTTTAGTATGTTGTAGCTGAGACTTTGGGCTATCGTAAGTGTGCCCTTCATTTTTTCATACGACGTCGGCATCACGTCGAAAAACTTGGTTGAAAATGGCACGTGGCTTCGATGCAGCGTCATTTTGCTTAATACACAGGGCCTATGGAGCATGAAATAGGTCATTGCATAGCGCATCCGACTCGTAATCCTAAGGTCCCTGGTTCGAGGCTCACCCCTGCCAATATTTTTTTTTCATTTTTTTAAACACTTTTTTTCTTCTTTTTCTTTAGTTATTCTTAATCTCCCTTCCTAACTTTATCTTTTTCTGATTTTTTTATGCTTCTCCTTCAAATTTCTATAAAATAACATATTTTTTTCTTTATTTTTCTTTCTTTTTACTACTTTCTGTGCAATAGATGAACAACAACAATGGCTATCAATCCCATATTTTGCACATGTTTAGTTCATGTCACGTACATTATTTCATAAAATAACAACTACTTGATCAGACACCATCTTGGGTATGTAAATTAGGGTCAAAGGTCATAAATGTTTCATCCTGTATCTTGGTGAATACATGTCCTATCTTTCCCATATTTTGCACACACAAAGACCATGTAACAAGGATCATTTCACAAAATAACCACTTTTTGCTCAGACGCCATCTTGGGTGTGCAAAGTGAGGTCAAAGGTCATATGTACTTCTTTCTGTATTTTCGTTATGACGTGTTATCTCTATGGGAGGGATTTTTTTTTAATGTGAAAATCGACATGCTTTTCTTTATCGAGCACTAGCTCTCACTTACCCTTCGGTGAATTTCTCCCAGATTTTATGTTGTACCTAAGACTTTGCATTTTGCATCTTGGTGAATACCTGTCCTATCTTTGCCATATTTTGCACACGAATATAGACGATGTCGCAAGAATCATTTCACAAAATAACCACTTTTTCCTCAGATGCCATCTTGGGAGTGTAAAGGTGGGTCAAAGGTCATATGTATTCGTTGCTGTATCTTCGTTATTCAGTGTATACAGAATTGGTACCAAAGATGGCAGATATGACTCCCTTTTCTAAATGAGAATCCAAACCTCACACGGCCAATGTCTCTAAACACCGATGAAACTTGTATTGTCATGCCTATTACGATCAGGACTCGAATCATTGATTAAAAAAAAAAATCGGATCACCTTAATTTGTCAGTGATGACAAATTACAATCTCTAGTTAGGTGATCCGAGTATCCTCTCGGATCACCTTCTGTATCTGTACGGATTCTTTGTTTTTCTTCTTCTTCTTTATTTCTCCTCAAAAGTTGTGCAGAGGTTAGCTCAGAAAGTCCGCTGCCTGTCAATTTCAAAATTATATCATGTATGCATCATGTCCCAAAGACGGCAAATCTAATGTATCATTGTGATCAGTCGACCGTGACGTCACTATGACGTCATTATATGAAAACACATTCTCAATCATATCTCATTAATGAAATAGAATTTTTCAATGAAATTTACGTCACATATATTTAAAGTTATGCGCATTCTACTCATGTTCTCAAAATTCATATTTTCTCTTAAAACGTGCGCGTACGCGCGCGTTGAAATATTTGTATGCTCCAATCGAGCTCAAAATTTTTTTGCACACGTTTCAGACCATTTGGAGCATTTTTTGAAAAATTGAAAAAATCGGACGGACGCGTACGCGCGCGCGCATATACGCACGCACAGCTCATATGCAATTGAAATTTCCAGTTTTTTCACTTTGATCGCATGTCTGAAATGTCAAGGAATATTTATACCACGTTTCAAGTCAATCCGACTCAATATGACGTCATACGGGGCCGTCAAAGTTGAAATTCCGCGCGCGCGTCAATGGCGATATACAGTGCAACTATGCCAAAAAAATGCCAATTTTAAATCCGATTTTACTCGTCAGGATGGACGGTGACCCCCCATTTTCTTTACATATATTGAAAGCTGATGAGTTGTACATGTCATTTCATGGGTAGGCAATGCTGACAAAATGATTAAAAGATATCAAATTTCTTAATAAAGTAAAAAAAGTAAATTTTCAAAATGACGTCATCAAATTACAAGTTTACTCGAGCGTATCTCACTTATCCTCTGCCAATTTTCTCCCATATTTCAGTATGTTGTAGCTTATGAAATGTTCTTTCATTAATGTAAAAACAACATTTTGGATTGGATGACGTCATCGCCTCGTAAAAATGGATTGAATGTATCCTTGTAGAATTTGACCAGTTTACGTGTTATCTCTATGGGAGAGCAGTTTTTCTGGCAGTGAAAATTGACATGACTCTCTTTTTCGAGCACTAGCTCACTTTTGCTTCGGTGAATTTTTCCCAGATTTTAGTATGTTGTAGCTGAGACTTTGGGCTATCGTGAATGTGCCCTTCATTTTTTCATACGACGTCGGCATCACGTCGAAAAACTTGGTTGAAAATGGCACGTGGCTTCGATGCAGCGTCATTTTGCTTAATACACAGGGCCTATGGAGCATGAAATAGGTCATTGCATAGCGCATCCGACTCGTAATCCTAAGGTCCCTGGTTCGAGGCTCACCCCTGCCAATATTTTTTTTTCATTTTTTGAAACACTTTTTTCTTCTTTTTCTTTAGTTAGTCCTAATCTCCCTTCCTAACTTTATCTTTTTCTGATTTTTTTATGCTTCTCCTTCAAATTTCTATAAAATAACATATTTTTTTCTTTATTTTTCTTTCTTTCTACTACTTTCTGTGCAATAGATGAACAACAACAATGGCTATCAATCCCATATTTTGCACATGTTTAGTTCATGTCACGTACATTATTTCATAAAATAACAACTACTTGATCAGACACCATCTTGGGTATGTAAATTAGGGTCAAAGGTCATAAATGTTTCATCCTGTATCTTTGTGAATACATGTCCTATCTTTCCCATATTTTGCACACACAAAGACCATGTAACAAGGATCATTTCACAAAATAACCACTTTTTGCTCAGACGCCATCTTGGGTGTGCAAAGTGAGGTCAAAGGTCATATGTACTTCTTTCTGTATTTTCGTTATGACGTGTTATCTCTATGGGAGGGATTTTTTTTTAATGTGAAAATCGACATGCTTTTCTTTATCGAGCACTAGCTCTTACTTACCCTTCGGTGAATTTCTCCCAGATTTTATGTTGTACCTAAGACTTTGCATTTTGCATCTTGGTGAATACCTGTCCTATCTTTGCCATATTTTGCACACGAATATAGACGATGTCGCAAGAATCATTTCACAAAATAACCACTTTTTCCTCAGATGCCATCTTGGGAGTGTAAAGGTGGGTCAAAGGTCATATGTATTCGTTGCTGTATCTTCGTTATTCAGTGTATACAGAATTGGTACCAAAGATGGCAGATATGACTCCCTTTTCTAAATGAGAATCCAAACCTCACACGGCCAATGTCTCTAAACACAGATGAAACTTGTATTGTCATGCCTATTACGATCAGGACTCGAATCATTGATTAAAAAAAAATCGGATCACCTTAATTTGTCAGTGATGACAAATTACAATCTCTAGTTAGGTGATCCGAGTATCCTCTCGGATCACCTTCTGTATCTGTACGGATTCTTTGTTTTTAGGTGATCCGAGTATCCTTCGGATCACCTATTGTATCTGTACGGATTCTTTATTTATTTCTGGACAAAAGTTGTGCAGCGATTAGCTCAGAAAGTGCTACTCCTATTAATTTCAAAATTCTACCATATATGTATCATGTCACAAAGACGACAGATCTAATAAAATCATAGTGATCAGTCGACCGTGACGTCACTATGACGTCATTATATGAAAACACATTCTCATTCATATCTCATTAATGGAATGGAATTTTTCAATGAAATTTACGTCACATATATTTCAAGTCAAGCGGATTGTACCCATATTTCCAAAAATCATCTCTACCTTAAGACGTGCGCGTACGCGCGCGTTGAAATATTTGTATGCTCCAATCGAGCTCAAAATATTTTTGCATCCGTTTCAGACCATTTGCAGCATTTTTTGAAAAATTGAAAAAATTGGACGGACGCGTACGCGCGCGCGCATATACGCACGCACAGCTCATATGCAATATAAATTTAACGGTTTTTCACACGGATCGGATGTTTGAGATGTCAAGGAATAATTCTACCAAGTTTCAAGTCAATCCGACTCAATATGACGTCATACGGGCCCGTCAAAGTTGAAATTCCGCGCGCGCGTCAATGGCGATATACAGTTCAACTATGCCAAAAAATCGCCAATTTTAAATCCGATTTTACTCGTCAGGATGGACGGTGACCCCCCATTTTCTTTACATATTCTGAAAGCTGATGAGTTGTACATGTCATTTCATGCGGTGGCAATGCTGGCAAAATGATTAAAAGATATCAAATTTCTTAATAAAGTAAAAAAAGCAAATTTTCAAAATGACGTCATCAAATTTCAAGTTTACTCGAGCGTATCTCACTAATCCTTTGCCAATTTTCACTCAGATTTCAGTATGTTGTAGCTTATTTAATGTTCTTTCAAACATAAATTTACAAAATTTTGATTGGATGACGGTATCACCTCGTAAAAATGGATTGAATGTAATCTTGTCGAATTTGACCAGTTTACGTGTTATCTCTATGGGAATGCAGTTTTTCTGGAAATGAAAATTGACATGACTATCTTTATCGAGCACTAGCTCCCTTATCCTTCAGTAAATTTCTCCCAGATTTTGATATGTTGTAGCTGAGACTTTACGCTACCGTAAGTGTGCCCTTCGTTTTTTCATGCGATGTCAGGATCACGTCAAAAATTTTGGTTGTAATTAAAGCTTATCTTCGATGTATTGAGATATTTCTTTCTTTCTGCAACTTTCTTTGCAATAACTCAAGAAAAACAGCCTCTATCACCCCCATATTTTGCACATGTTGAGTTCATGTCACGTACATTATTTCATAAAATAACAACTACTTGATCGCACACCATCTTGGGTATGTAAATTAGGGTGAAAGGTCATAAATATTTCATCCTGTATATTGGTAAATACATGTCCTATCTTTCCCATATTTTGCACAGGCAAAGACCATGATACAAGGATCATTTCACAAAATAACCACTTTTTCCTCAGATGCCATCTTGTCTGTGCAAATTGGGGTCCAAGGTCATATGTTCTTCTTTCTGTATCTTCGTTATGACGTGTTATCTCTATGGGAGGGAATTTTTTTAAATGTGAAAATTGACATGATTGTCTTTATCGAGCACTAGCTCACTTACCCTTTCGGTGAATTTCTCCCAGATTTTAATATGTTGTAGCCGAGACTTTGCGCTATCGTTAAAATTCTCTTTGTTTTTCATACGATGTTGGGATCACGTTAAAAAACTTGGTTGAAATTAAAGCTTATCTTCGATGTATTGAGATATTTCTTTCTTTCTGCAACTTTCTTTGCAACAACTTAAGAAAAACAGCCCCTATCACCCCCATGTTTTGCACATGTTTAGTTCATGTCACGTACATTATTTCATAAAATAACAACTACTTGATCGGAACATCTTGGGTATGGAAATCAGGGTCAAAGGTCATAAATTTTTCATCCTGTATCTTGGTGAATACCTGTCCTATCTTTCCCATATTTTGCACACTCAAAGACCATGTTACAAGAATCATTTCACAAAATAACTACTTTTTGCTCAGATGCCATCTTGGGAGTGCAAAGTGGGGTCAAAGGTCATATGTACCTATTTTTCTATCTTCGTGATGACGTGTTATCTCTATGAGAGGGAACATTTCTAGATGTGAAAATTGACATGGTTGTCTTTATCGAGCACTAGCTCACTTACCCTTCGTTGAATTTGTCTCAGATTTTAATATGTTGTAGCGGAGACTTTGCGCTATCGTATGTATGCCTTCGTTTTTTCATACAATGTCGGGATCATGTTAAAAAACTTGGTTGAAATTAAAGCTTATCTTCGATGTATTGAGATATTTCTTTCTTTCTACAACTTTCTTTGCAATAACTCAAGAAAAACAGCCTCTATCACCCCCATATTTTGCACATGTTTAGTTCATGTCATGTTCATTATTTCATAAAATTATAACTACTTGATCGGACAACATCTTGGGTATGTAAATTAGGGTCAAAGGTCATAAATGTTTCATCTTGTATCTTGGTGAATACCTGTCCTATCTTTCCCATATTTTGCTCACGTATAAACGATGTCGCAAGAATCATTTCACAAAATAAACTCTTTTTCGTCAGATGCCATCTTGGGAGTGTAAAGGTGGGTCAAAGGTCATATGTATTTGTTGCTGTATCTTTGTTATCTAGTGTATACAGAATTTAGTACCAAAGATGGCAGATATGACTCCCTTTTCTAAATGAGAATCCAAACATCACACGGCCAATGTCTCTAAACACAGATGAAACCTGTATGGTCATGCCTATTGCGATCAGGACTGGAATCATTGATTACAAAAAATCGGATCACCTTAATTTGTCAGTAATGACAAATTACAATCTCTAGTTCTTCTTCTTCTTCTTTATTTCTCCTCAAAAGTTGTGCAGAGGTTAGCTCAGAAAGTGCATTGCCTCTCAATGTCAGACTTATACCATATATGTATCATGTCGCAAAGACGACAGCGCAAGTAAAATCATAGTGATCAGTCGACCGTGACGTCACTATGACGTCATTATATGAAAACACATTTTCATGCATATCTCATTAATGGAATGGAATATTTCAATGAAATTTACGTCACATATATTTCAAGTCAAGCGCATTCTACTCATATTCTCAAAATTCATTTTTATCTCAAAACGCGCGCGTACGCGCGCGTTGAAATATTTGTATGCTCAAATCCAGCTCAAATTTTTTTTGCACACGTTTCAGACCATTTGGAGCATTTTTTGAAAAATTGAAAAAATTGGACGGACGCGTACGCGCGCGCACATATACGCACGCACAGCTAATATGAAATAGAAATTTTCAATTTTTTCACACGGATCGGATGTCCGAAATTTCAAGGAATATTTCTATCAAGTTTCAAGTCGATCCGACTCAATATGACGTCATACGGGCCCGTCAAATTTAAAATTCCGCGCGTGCGTCAATGGGGATACACAGTGCAACTATGCCAAAAAACCGCCAATTTTAAATCGGATTTTACTCATCAGGATGGACGGTGACCCCCCATTTTCTTTACATATTCTGAAAGGTGATGAGTTGTACATGTCATTTCATGGGCTGGCTATGCTGATAAAATGATTAAAAGATATCAAATTTCTTAATAAAGTAAAAAAAGTAAATTTTCAAAATGACGTCATCAAATTTCAAGTTTACTCGAGCGTATCTCACTAATCCTTTGCCAATTTTCACCCAAATTTCAATATGTTGTAGCTTATGAAATGCTCTTTCATAAATGTAATTAAACAATTTTGATTTGATGACGACATCACCTCGAAAAAATGGATTGAAGGTAACCTTGTCAAATTTGACTAGTTTACGTGTAATCTCTATGGGAGTGCAATTTTTATGGAAATGAAAATTGACATGACTATCTTTATCGAGCACTAGCTCACTTATGCTTCGGTGAATTTCTCTAAGATTTTAATATGATGTAGCTGAGATGTAGGGCTATCGTAAGTGTGCCCTTCGTTTTTTTATACGTTGTCGGGATCACGTTAAAAAACTTGGTTGAAATTAAAGTTTATCTTCGATGTATTGAAATATTTCTGTCTTTCTGCAACTTTCTTTGCAATAACTCAAGAAAAACAGCCCCTATCACCTTCATATTTTGCACATGTTTAGTTCATGTCACGAAAATTATTTCATAAAATTACAACTACTTGATCAGACGCCATCTTGGGTATGTAAATTAGGGTCAAAGGTCATAGATGTTTCATCCTGTATCTTGGTGAATACATGTCCTATCTTTCCCATATTTTGCACACGTAAAGACCATGTTACAGGGATCATTTCATAAAATAACCACTTTTTACTCAGATGCCATCTTGTCTGTGCAAAGTGGGGTCAAAGGTCGTATGTACTTCTTTTTAGGTGATCCGAGTATCCTCTCGGATCACCTTCTGTATCTGTACGGATTCTTTGTTTTTAGGTGATCCGAGTATCCTCTCGGATCACCTATTGTATCTGTACGGATTCTTTCTTCTTCTTCTTCTTCTTCTTCTTTATTTCTTTCTCCTCAAATCTTGTGCAGCGGTTAACTCAAAAAGTCCCCCACCTATCACTTTCAAACTTATACCATGTATGTATCATGTCCTAAGGACGACAGATCTAGTGTATCAATGTGATCAGTTGACCGTGACGTCATTATGACGTCATTATCTGAAATCACGTTTACATCAATATCTCATTAATGGAACGGAATTTTTGAATGAAATTAAGATATCATATGGTTCAAGTCAAGGTCTATTGATATATTTCATAAAATTTGGTCACGTTCATAGTAAACGAGCGCGTACGCGCGCGTTGAAATTTAAACATGCTCTAATCAACCTCAAAATTGTTTTGCACACGTTTCAGGTCATTTAGAGCATTTCAAAAAAAATCGACGGACGCGTACGCGCGCGCGCATATACGCACGCACAGCTCATATGCAAAAGAAATTTCCCGTTTTATCGCACGGATCGAATGTCTGAAATGTCAAGGAATATTTCTACCAAGTTTCAAGTCGATCCGACTCAATATGACGTCATACGGGCCAATCAAAGTTTAAATTCCGCGCGCGCGTCAATGGCGATATACAGTGCAACTATGCCAAAAAACCGCCAATTTTAAATCCGATTTTACTCGTCAGGATAGACGGTGACCCCCCATTTTCTTTACATATTTTGAAAGCTGATGAGTTGTACATGTCATTTCATGGGGTGGTAATGCTGACAAAATGATTAAAAGATATCAAATTTCTTAATAAAGTAAAAAAAGTGAATTTTCAAAATGACGTCATCAAATTTCAAGTTTATTCGAGCATATCTCACTAGTCCTTTGTCAATTTTCACCCAGATTTCAGTATATTGTAGCTTATTTAATGTTCTTACAAGCAGAAAATTACAAAGTTTTGATTGGATAACGGTATCACCTCGTAAAAATGCATTGAAAGTAATCTTGTCAAATTTGACCAGTTTACGTGTTATCTCTACGGGAGTGCAGTTTTTCTGGAAATGAAATTTGACATGACTATCTTTATCGAGCACTAGCTCACTTACCCTTCGGTAAATTTCTCCCAGATTTTAATATGTTGTAGCTGAGACTTTACGCTACCGTTAATGTGCCCTTCATTTTTTCATACGCTGTCGGGATCACGTCAAAGATTTTGGTTGAAATTCAAGCTTATCTTCGATGTATTGAGATATTTCTTTCTTTCTGCAACTTTCTTTGCAATAACTCAAGAAAAACGGCCTCTCTCACTTCCATATTTTGCACATGTTAAGTTCATGTCACGTAAATTATTTCATAAAATAACAACTACTTGATCAGACACCATCTTGGGGATGTAAATTAGGGTCAAAGGTCATAAGTGTTTCATCCTGTATCTTAGTGAATACCTGTACTATCTTTCCCATATTTCGCACACGCAAAGACCATGTTACAAGGATCATTTCACAAAATAACTACTTTTTACTCAGATGCCATCTTGTCTGTGCAAATTGAGGTCAAAGGTCATATGTACTTCTTTTTGTATCTTCGTTATGACGTGTTATCTCTATGGGAGGGAATTTTTTTAAATGTGACAATTAACATGATTGTCTTTATCGAGCACTAGCTCACTTACCCATCAGTGAATTTCTCCCAGATTTTATTATGTTGTAGCTGAGACGTTACGCTATCGAGAGTGTGCCTTCGTTTTTTCATACAATGTCGGAATCATGTTAGAAACTTGGTTGAAATTAAAGCTTATCTTCGATGTATTGAGATATTTCTTTCTTTGTGCAACTTTCTTTGCAATAACTCAAGAAAAACAGCCCCTACCACCTCCATGTTTTGCACCTGTTTAGTTCATGTCACGTTCCTTATTTCATAATATTACAACTACAGTAGACCTCGCCTAAGTCGACATCGCATAAGTCGACAACTCGCTTAAGTCGACACAATAAAAAAGTCCCGATTTTTGCCTTTGTTATTCCTTGAAAATTTCCTCGTCTTAGTCGACATTTATAAGTCGACAACTTGCGTAAGTCGACCTGATTTTTCAGTGCCAACTGAGCTGAAATACGTGTTAATTCCCTCGTCTAAGTCGACATAATTTTTCGCTCAAAATCTTATCGCCATTCTCTAAAAAAGAATTGTTTTCCCGCTCCGATTCGCTGCGTTTCTACTCGGTAATTCGCTAGTGTACGGCGCGGTAGCGTTCGCGCCATGCGTCCGTTGTCTTGTATGCCAGAATATAGAAAGGACATCACTCATTTACACTGGAGCAATATGTAGTACCCATCAAGACAGTTCACTTTACCCCTTTTCTCCCTCTCGTTTTTCTCAAAACGAACAAATTTTGTACACTTATATGTCCCAGTAGGTATTCATTATCCGAACATAGGTGTTTTTAAATAGGTGTTTTTGTATAAATCCGAATATTCTAACGTTGATTATTCCGAAGCGGTATTAAAATCAGGGCCCTTTCTAAAAAGATTTATTACAATGCAGCTAATAATGCAACTCAAAAAATCAAATGCAGGTGTATCAAATCACACGCAACTTTTGCATTTAAACGCCAGTGCGTTGCTAAAAAGACTTGCGTTTGATAATCATATGAAACTAGAAAATAATTGTACGAACCTGAAACTCAATTGCGTTTAAACGCAACTCTAAAAATCAAATGCAAGTCTATCAAATCACACGCAACGATGTATTTAAACGCACGAGCGTTGCAGAGAAGACTTGCGGTTTTTGTACGAAACTAGAAACTGCGTTTAAATACGTCTCTATACATCTACGGAAGTGCGTTATTGTTGAAAAGACTTGCATTACTTTTTTCATTTCGTAAGCAAAATTAGAAATTAAACGCAACTCTGAAAATCAAATGCAAGTCCATCAAATCACACAGAACGCTGAAAAGACTTGCGTTTGATAATCACACGAAACTAGAAAATTATAGGAAACTTAAGCTCAATTGCGTTTAAACGAAACACTAAAAATCAAATGCAAGTCCATCAAATCGCCCGGAACGCTGAAAGACTTGCGTTTGATAATCATACGAAACTAGAAAATTGTAGGGAACTTTTTTTTAACTCAATTGCGTTTAAACGCAACTCTAAAAATCAAATGCAAGTCCATCATATCACACGTAACGCTGTATTTAAACGCAAGTGCGTTGCAGAGAAGACTTGCGGTTTTTGTACGAAACTATAAGAAACTGTGTTTAAACGCATCTCTAAACATCTACGGAAGTGTGTTATTGTCTACAAGACTTGCATTAATTTTCATTTCGTACACAAAATTACAAATTAAATGCAACTCTGAAAATCAAATGCAAGTCCATCAAATCACACGGAACGCTGAAAAGACTTGCGTTTGATAATCACAAAACTAGAAAATTGTATGAAATTCAAACTCAATTGCGTTTAAACGCAACTCTAAAAATCAAATGCAAGTCCGTCAAATCACAAGCAACGCTGTATTTAAAACGCAAGAGCGTTGCAGAAAAGACTTGCGGTTTTTGTACGAAACTAAAAACTGCGTTTAAACACATAAAAATGTACGGAAGTGCGTTATTGTTGAAAAGGCTCGCATTATTTCTAATTTCGTAACGGAACTTTCGCCGTGACCGAACTTAGTCTGCTCTTGGAGGGGGAAAAACATCGCAACATTTACACGTTTCAAACTACCGAAACGCATGCTGCTTCACAAAATGTCAACGAAAAAAAATGATAACGAATTATTGTTAAAGTTCGCTATGCCGAAGTTTTAAATCTCAGTCCAAAGTTGAATTAGTCCAACAATGGTAACAGGTTTGTTTTTACGAAGGTTATAGTCCGAAAGATGTCGTTTTCGGTTGAACAAGCTTTTCTTCTTCTTGTTGTTTCAGACGGGCCCGCGCCGTACAGAGCGGTAATGTTGCGAATCGAAGCGCGAGAACAATTCATTTTCAGAGTATGGCAATACAAATTAAGCAGAACAAATATGGCGACTTTTAGGGAAGGAAAATCACACATACAGTGTATATTTAAACTCAGCCGGCACTGAAAAATAATCTCGACAGAATCATGCGAACACACGCATATCTTCCCAGCAACGCACTTGAATTTAAATCGCAAAGTTTAATGCAATTTTGGGGAATTTGCCTTTGATATTTCAAATCAAGTTTAAAACGTTAAGTGTCTAGAAACGGGCCTAGGTTTCCGATCCCGCTCTCTCAAAATCTCTCTAGAGATTTGGGAATTTTGCGTTGTCGTTACTAACCCGCGCAAGATTTAAATGCATGAACTAAAACATTATTGTTGCTGATGTCAGTAGGCATGTTTTGGCGGCAAAAGGAGTAAGATTTGGGTAGCGATCCGCATCGTGATCCAAATATTACTCTGTACATGGGAAATTAATTTTCATTTATAAGTCGACAAAATGTCGACTTACGCGTAAGTCGACATTCGCGTAAGTCGACGTGTTTTGCGCAGTCCCGATTATGTCGACTTACGCGAGGTTGACTGTACTTGATCGGACACCATCTTGGGTATGTAAAATAGGGTCAAAGGTCATAAATGTTTCATCTTGTGTCTTGGGGAATACATGTCCTATCTTTGCCATATTTTGCACACGCAAAGACCATATTGTGAGAATCATTTCACAAAATAACCACTTTTTCCTCAGATGCCATCTTGGGAGTGTAAAGGTGGGTCAAAGGTCATATGTATTTGTTGCTGTATCTTCGTTATCTAGTGTATACAGAATTAGTACCAAAGATGGCAGACATGACTCCCTTTTCTAAATGAGAATCCAAGCATGACACGGCCAATGTCTCTAAACACAGATGAAACCTGTATGGTCTTGCCTATTGCGATCATGATTCGAATCATTGATTAAAAAAATCGGATCACCTTAATTTGTCAGTAATGACAAATTACAATCTCTAGTTCTTCTTCTTCTTTATTTCTCCTCAAAAGTTGTGCAGAGGTTAGCTCAGAAAGTGCATTGCCTCTCAATGTCAGACTTATACCATATATGTATCATGTCGCAAAGACGACAGCGCAAGTAAAATCATAGTGATCAGTCGACCGTGACGTCACTATGACGTCATTATATGAAAACACATTTTCATGCATATCTCATTAATGGAATGGAATATTTCAATGAAATTTACGTCACATATATTTCAAGTCAAGCGCATTCTACTCATATTCTCAAAATTCATTTTTACCTCAAAACGCGCGCGTACGCGCGCGTTGAAATATTTGTATGCTCAAATCCAGCTCAAACTTTTTTTGCACACGTTTCAGACCATTTGGAGCATTTTTTGAAAAATTGAAAAAATTGGACGGACGCGTACGCGCGCGCACATATACGCACGCACAGGTAATATGAAATAGAAATTTTCAATTTTTTCACACGGATCGGATGTCCGAAATTTCAAGGAATATTTCTACCAAGTTTCAAGTCAATCCGACTCAATATGACGTCATACGGGCCCGTCAAATTCAAAATTCCGCGCGTGCGTCAATGGGGATACACAGTGCAACTATGCCAAAAAACCGCCAATTTTAAATCGGATTTTACTCGTGAGGATGGACGGTGACCCCCCATTTTCTTTACATATTCTGAAAGGTGATGAGTTGTACATGTCATTTCATGGGCTGGCTATGCTAATAAAATGATTAAAAGATATCAAATTTCTTAATAAAGTAAAAAAAGTAAATTTTCAAAATGACGTCATCAAATTTCAAGTTTACTCGAGCGTATCTCACTAATCCTTTGCCAATTTTCACCCAAATTTCTATATGTTGTAGCTTATGAAATGCTCTTTCATTAATGAAATTAAACAATTTTGATTTGATGACGACATCACCTCGAAAAAACGGATTGAAGGTAACCTTGTCAAATTTGACCAGTTTACGTGTAATCTCTATGGGAGTGCAATTTTTATGGAAATGAAAATTGACATGACTATCTTTATCGAGCACTAGCTCACTTATGCTTCGGTGAATTTCTCTAAGATTTTAATATGTTGTAGCTGAGATGTAGGGCTACCGTAAATATGCCCTTTGTTTTTTCATACGTTGTCGGGATCACGTGAAAAAACTTGGTTGAAATTAACGTTTATCTTCGATGTATTGAAATATTTCTTTCTTTTTGCAACTTTCTTTGCAATAACTCAAGAAAAAAAGCCCCTATCACCTTCATATTTTGCACATGTTTAGTTCATGTCACGAAAATTATTTCATAAAATTACAACTACTTGATCAGACGCCATCTTGGGTATGTAAATTAGGGTCAAAGGTCATAGATGTTTCATCCTGTGTCTTGGTGAATACATGTCCTATCTTTCCCATATTTTGCACACGTAAAGACCATGTTACAGGGATCATTTCATAAAATAACCACTTTTTGCTCAGATGCCATCTTGTCTGTGCAAAGTGGGGTCAAAGGTCATATGTACTTCTTTTTCTATCTTTGCTATGACGTGTTATCTCTATGGGAGGGAATTTTTTAGATGTGAAAATTGACATAACTCTCTTTATCGAGCACTATCTTACTTATGCTTCGGTGAATTTCTCTCAGATTTTAATATGTTGTAGCTGAGACTTTGCAGTATCAGGACTCGAAATTGTTCTTTATTAGGTGATCCGAGTATCCTCTCGGATCACCTTCTGTATCTGTACGGATTCTTTGTTAGGTGATCCGAGTATCCTCTCGGATCACCTATTGTATCTGTACGGATTCTTTAGGTGATCCGAGTATCCTCTCGGATCACCTTCTGTATCTGTACGGATTCTTTCTTCTTCTTTTTCTTTATTTCTCCCCAAAAGTTGTGCAGAGGTTAGCTCAGAAAGTGCATTGCCTATCAATGTCAAACTTATACCATATATGTATGGTGACCCAAAGACGACAAATCTTGTAAAATCATTGTGATCAGTCGACCGTGACGTCACTATGACGTCATTATATGAAAACACATTTTCATTCATATCTCATTAATGGAATGGAATTTTTCAATCAAATTTACGTCACATATAGTTCAAGTCAAGCGCATTCTACTCACATTCTCAAAATTCATCTATATCTTAAAACGTGCGCGTACGCGCGCGTTGAAATATTTGTATGCTCAAATCGAGCTCAAATTTTTTTTGCACACGTTTCAGACCATTTGGAGCATTTTTTGAAAAATTGAAAAAATTGGACGGACGCGTACGCGCGCGCTCATATACGCACGCACAGCTCATATGCAATAGAAATTTCCCGTTTTTTCACACTTATCGGCTGCCTGAAATGTCAAGGAATATTTCTACCAAGTTTCAAGTCAATCCGACTCAATATGAGGTCATACGGGCCCGTCAAAGTTGAAATTCCGCGCGCGCGTCAATGGCGATATACAGTACAACTATGCCAAAAAACTGCCAATTTTAAATCCGATTTTACTCGTCAGGATGGACGGTGACCCTCCATTTTCTGTGCATATTTTGAAAGCTGATGAGTTGTACATGTCATTTCATGGGGTGGCAATGCTGACAAAATGATTAAAAGATATCAAATTTCTTAATAAAGTAAAAAAAGTAAATTTTCAAAATGACGTCATCAAATTTCAAGTTCATTCGAGCGTATCTCACTAGTCCTTTTTCAATTTTCACCCAAATTTCAGTATGATGTAGCTTATTTAATGTTCTTTCAAACATAAAATTACAATATTTTGATTGGATAATGGTATCACCTCGTAAAAATGGATTAAAAGTAATCTTGTCAAATTTGACCAGTTTACGTGTTATCTCTATGGGAGTGCAGTTTTTCTGGAAATGAAAATTGACATGACTATCTTTATCGAGCACTAGCTCACTTAAGCTTCGGTAAATTTCTCCCAGATTTTAATATGTTGTAGCTGAGACTTTACCCTACCGTAAGTGTGCCCTTTGTTTTTTCATACGATGTCGGAATCACGTCAAAAAATTGGGTTGAAATTCAGGCTTATCTTCGATGTATTGAGATATTTCTTTCTTTCTGCAACTTTCTTTGCAATAACTCAAGAAAAACGGCCTCTATCACTTCTATATTTTGCACATGTTTAGTTCATGTCACGTACATTATTTCATAAAATAACAACTACTTGATCGGACATCATCTTGGGTATGTAAAGTAGGGTCAAAGGTCATAAGTGTTTCACCCTGTATCTTAGTGAATACATGTTTTATCTTTCCCATATTTTGCACACGCAAAGACCACGTTACAAGGATCATTTCACAAAATAACCACATTTTACTCAGATGCCATCTTGTCGTTGCAAACTGAGGTCAAAGGTCATATGTACTTCTTTTTGTATCTTCGTTATGACGTGTTATCTCTATGGGAGGGAATTTTCTTTAATGTGAAAATTGACATGATTGTCTTTATCGAGCACTAGCTCACTTACCCTTCGGTGAATTTCTCCCAGATTTTAATATGTTGTAGCTGAGACTTTGCGCTATCGTTTCATTTTCGTTTGTTTTTTTCATACGATGTCGGGATTACGATAAAAAATTGGTTGAAATTAAAGCTTATCTTCTATGTATTGAGATATTTCTTTCTTTCTGCAACTCTCTTTGCAATAACTCAAGAAAAACACGCCCTATCACCCCCATATTTTGCACATGTTTAGTTCATGTCTCGTACATTATTTCATAAAATAACAACTACTAGATCAGACAACATCTTGGGTATGTAAATTAGGGTCAAAGGTCATAAATGTTTCATCTTGTATCTTAGTGAATACCTGTCCTATCTTTCCCATATTTTCCACACGTATAGACGATGTCGCGAGAATCATTTCACAAAATAACCACTATTTCATCAGATGCAATCTTGGGAGTGCAAAGGTGGGTCAAAGGTCATATGTATTCATTGCTGTATCTTCGTTATTCAGTGTATACAGAATTTGGTACCAAAGATGGCAGATATGACTCCCTTTTCTAAATGAGAATGCAAACATCACACGGCCAATGTCTCTAAACACAGATGAAACTTGTATGGTCATGCCTATTGCGATCAGGACTCGAATCATTGATAAAAAAAAAAAATCGGATCACCTTAATTTGTCAGTGATGACAAATTACAATCTCTAGTTCTATCTTTGCTATGACGTGTTATCTCTATGGGAGGGAATTTTTTAGATGTGAAAATTGACATGACTCTCTTTATCGAGCACTATCTTACTTATGCTCCGGTGAATTTCTCTCAGATTTTAATATGTTGTAGCTGAGACTTTGCAGTATCAGGACTCGAATCATTGATTAAAAAAAAGATCGGATCACCTTAATTTGTCAGTGATGACAAATTACAATCTCTAGTTAGGTGATCCGAGTATCCTTCGGATCACCTTCTGTATCTGTACGGATTCTTTCTTCTTCTTTGTTTCTTTATTTCTCCGCAAAAGTTGTGCAGAGGTTAGCTCAGAAAGTCCGCTGCCTATCAATTTCAAAATTATACCATGTATGCATCATGTCCCAAAGACGAAAAATCTAATGTATCATTGTGATCAGTCGACCGTGACGTCACTATGACGTCATTATATGAAAACACATTCTCAATCATATCTCATTAATGGAATGAAATTTTTCAATGAAATTTACGTCACATATATTTCAAATTATGCGCATTCTACTCATGTTCTCAAAATTCATATTTTCTCTTAAAACGTGCGCGTACGCGCGCGTTGAAATATTTGTATGCTCCAATCGAGCTCAAAATTTTTTTGCACACGTTTCAGACCATTTAGAGCATTTTTTGAAAAATTGAAAAAATCGGACGGACGCGTACGCGCGCGCGCATATACGCACGCACAGCTCATGTGCAATTGAAATTTCCAGTTTTTTCACTTTGATCGGATGTCTGAAATGTTAAGGAATATTTATACCAAGTTTCAAATCAATGCGACCCAATATGACGTCATACGGGCCCGTCAAAGTTGAAATTCTGCGCGCGCGTCAATGGCGATATACAGTGCAACTATGCCAAAAAACTGCTAATTTTAAATTCGATTTTACTCGTCAGGATGGACGGTGACCCCCCATTTTCTTTACATATTTTAAAACCTGATGAGTTGTACATGTCATTTCATGGGGTGGCAATGCTGACAAAATGATTAAAAGATAGCAAATTTCTTAATAAAGTAAAAAAAGTAAATTTTCAAAATGACGTCATCAAATTTCAAGTTTATTTGAGCGTATCTCACTAGTCCTTTGTCAATTTTCACCCAGATTTCAGTATGTTGTAGCTTATTTAATGTTCTTTCAAACATAAAATTACAACATTTTGATTGAATAACGGTATCACCTCGTAAAAATGGATTGAAAGTAACCTTGTTAAATTTGACCAGTTTACGTGTTATCTCTATGGGAGTGCAGTTTTTCTGGAAATGAAAATTGACATGACTATCTTTATCGAGCACTAGCTCACTTACCCTTCGGTAAATTTCTCCCAGATTTCGATATGTTGTAGCTGAGACTTTACGCTACCGTAAGTGTGCCCTTCGTTTTTTCATACGATGTCGGGATCACGTCAAAAATTTTGGTTGAAATTCAGGCTTATCTTCGATGTATTGAGATATTTCTTTCTTTCTGCAACTTTCTTTGCAATAACTCAAGAAAAACACGCCCTATCACTTCTATATTTTGCACATGTTTAGTTCATGTCACGTACATTATTTCATAAAATAACAACTACTTGATCGGACACCATCTTGGGTATGTAAATTAGGGTCAAAGGTCATAAGTGTTTCATCCTATATCTTAGTGAATACATGTCTTATCTTTCCCATATTTTGCAAACGCAAAGACCATGTTACAAGGATCATTTCACAAAATAATCACTTTTTACTCAGATGCCATCTTGTCTGTGCAAATTGAGGTCAAAGGTCATATGTACTTCTTTTTGTTTCTTCGTTATGACGTGTTATCTCTATGGGAGGGAATTTTTTTAAATGTGAAAATTGACATGATTGTCTTTATCGAGCACTAGCTCACATACCCTTCGGTAAATTTCTCCCAGATTTTAATATGTTGTAGCTGAGACTTTGCGCTATTTCATTTTGTTATTTCATAGGATGTCGGGATCACGATAAAAAACTTGGTTGAAATTAAAGCTTATCTTCTATGTATTGAGATATTTCTTTCTTTCTGCAACTTTCTTTGCAATAACTCAAGAAAAACACGCCCTATCACCCCCATATTCTGCACATGTTTAGTTCATGTCACGTACATTATTTCATAAAATAACAACTACTTGATCGGACAACATCTTGGGTATGTAAATTAGGGTCAAAGGTCATAAATGTTTCATCTTGTATCTTGGCGAATACCTGTCCTATCTTTCCCATATTTTGCACACGTATAGACGATGTCGCAAGAATCATTTCACAAAATAACCACTTTTTCCTCAGATGCCATCTTGGGAGTGTAAAGGTGGGTCAAAGGTCGTATGTATTTGTTGTTGTATCTTCGTTATCTAGTGTATACGGAATTTGGTACCAAAGATGGCAGATATGACTCCCTTTTCTAAACGAGAATTCAAACATCACACGGCCAACGTTTTTAACAACAGACGAAACCTGTATGGTCATGCCTATTGCGATCAGGTCTCGAATCATTGATGAAAAAAAAATCGGATCACCTTAATTTGTCAGTAATGACAAATTACAATCTCTAGTTAGGTGATCCGAGTATCCTCTCGGATCACCTTCTGTATCTGTACGGATTCTTTCTTCTTTTTAGGTGATCCGAGTATCCTTCGGATCACCTTCTGTATCTGTACGGATTCTTTCTTCTTCTTTCTTTCTTTATTTCTCCGCAAAAGTTGTGCAGAGGTTAGCTCAGAAAGTCCGCTGCCTATCAATTTCAAAATTATACCATGTATGCATCATGTCCCAAAGACGACAAATCTAATGTATCATTGTGATCAGTGGACCGTGACGTCACTATGACGTCATTATATGAAAACACATTCTCAATCATATCTCATTAATGGAATGAAATTTTTCAATGAAATTTACGTCACATATATTTCAAATTATGCGCATTCTACTCATGTTCTCAAAATTCATATTTTCTCTTAAAACGTGCGCGTACGCGCGCGTTGAAATATTTGTATGCTCCAATCGAGCTCAAAATTTTTTTGCACACGTTTCAGACCATTTGGAGCATTTTTTGAAAAATTGAAAAAATCGGACGGACGCGTACGCGCGCGCGCATATACGCACGCACAGCTCATGTGCAATTGAAATTTCCAGTTTTTTCACTTTGATCGGATGTCTGAAATGTTAAGGAATATTTATACCAAGTTTCAAATCAATCCGACTCAATATGACGTCATACGGGCCCGTCAAAGTTGAAATTCCGCGCGCGCGTCAATGGCGATATACAGTGCAACTATGCCAAAAAACTGCCAATTTTAAATCCGATTTTACTCGTCAGGATGGACGGTGACCCCCCATTTTCTGTACATATTTTGAAAGCTGATGAGTTGTACATGTCATTTCATGGGGTGGCAATGCTGACAAAATGATTAAAAGATATCAAATTTCTTAATAAAGTAAAAAAAGTAAATTTTCAAAATGACGTCATCAAATTTCAAGTTCATTCGAGCATATCTCACTAGTCCTTAGTCAATTTTCACCCAGATTTCAGTATGATGTAGCTTATTTAATGTTCTTTCAAACATAGAATTACAATATTTTGATTGGATAACGGTATCACCTCGTAAAAATGGATTAAAAGTAATCTTGTCAAATTTGACCAGTTTACGTGTTATCTCTATGGGAGTGCAGTTTTTCTGGAAATGAAAATTGACATGACTATCTTTATCGAGCACTAGCTCACTTAAGCTTCGGTAAATTTCTCCCAGATTTTAATATGTTGTAGCTGAGACTTTACGCTACCGTAAGTGTGCCCTTCGTTTTTTCATACGATGTCAAAATCACGTCAAAAAATTGGGTTGAAATTCAGGCTTATCTTCGATGTATTGAGATATTTCTTTCTTTCTGCAACTTTCTTTGCAATAACTCAAGAAAAACGGCCTCTATCACTTCTATATTTTGCACATGTTTAGTTCATGTCACGTGAATTATTTCATAAAATAACAGCTACTTGATCGGACACCATCTTGGGTATGTAAATTAGGGTCAAAGGTCATAGGTGTTTCACCCTGTATCTTAGTGAATACATGTCTTATCTTTCCCATATTTTGCACACGCAAAGACCATGTTACAAGGATCATTTCACAAAATAATCACTTTTTACTCAGATGCCATCTTGTCTGTGCAAATTGAGGTCAAAGGTCATATGTACTTCTTTTTGTATCTTCGTTATGACGTGTTATCTCTATGGGAGGGAATTTTCTTTAATGTGAAAATTGACATGATTGTCTTTATCGAGCACTAGCTCACTTACCCTTCGGTGAATTTCTCCCAGATTTTAATATATTGTAGCTGAGACTTTGCGCTATCGTTTCATTTCCTTCGTTTTTTCATACGATGTCGGAATTACGATAAAAAATTGGTTGAAATTAAAGCTTATCTTCTATGTATTGAGATATTTCTTTCTTTCTGCAACTTTCTTTGCAATAACTCAAGAAAAACATGCCCTATCACCCCCATATTTTGCACATGTTTAGTTCATGTCTCGTACATTATTTCATAAAATAACAACTACTAGATCGGACAACATCTTGGGTATGTAAATTAGGGTCAAAGGTCATAAATGTTTCATCTTGTATCTTAGTGAATACCTGTCCTATCTTTCCCATATTTTCCACACGTATAGACGATGTCGCGAGAATCATTTCACAAAATAACCACTATTTCATCAGATGCAATCTTGGGAGTGCAAAGGTGGGTCAAAGGTCATATGTATTCATTGCTGTATCTTCGTTATTCAGTGTATACAGAATTTGGTACCAAAGATGGCAGATATGACTCCCTTTTCTAAATGAGAATGCAAACATCACACGGCCAATGTCTCTAAACACAGATGAAACTTGTATGGTCATGCCTATTGCGATCAGGACTCGAATCATTGATAAAAAAAAATCGGATCACCTTAATTTGTCAGTGATGACAAATTACAATCTCTAGTTCTTCTTTCTTTGTTTCTTTCTTTATTTCTCCTCAAAAGTTGTGCAGAGGTTAGCTCAGAAAGTGCTATGCCTATCAAGTTCAAACTTATACCATGTATGTATCGTGTCCCAAAGACGACAGATCAAGTAAAATCATTGTGATCAGTTGACCGTGACGTCACTATGACGTCATTATATGAAAACACATTCTCAATCATATCTCATTAATGGGATGGAATTTTTAAATGAAATTTACGTCACATATATTTCAAGTCAAGCGAATTCTATTCATATTGTCAAAATTTATATTTTCTCTTAAAACGTGCGCGTACGCGCGCGTTGAAATATTTGTATGCTCCAATCAAGCCCAAAATTTTTTTGCACACGTTTCAGACCATTTAGAGCATTTTTTGAAAAAATGAAAAAATCGGACGGACGCGTACGCGCGCGCGCATATACGCACGCACAGCTCATATGCAATAGAAATTTCCCATTTTTTTCACTGTGATCAGATGTCTGAAATGTGAAGGAATATTTCTACCAAGTTTCAAGTCAATCCGACTCAATATGACGTCATACGGGCCCGTCAAAGTTGAAATTCCGCGCGCGCGTCAATGGCGATAGACAGTGCAACTATGCCAAAAAACCGCAAATCTTAAATCCGATTTTACTCGTCAGGATGGACGGTGACCCCCCATTTCCTTTACATATTCTGAAAGCTGATGAGTTGTATATGTCATTTCATGGGTTGGCGATGCTGAAAAAATGATTAAAAGATATCAAATTTCTTAATAAAGTAAAAAAAGTAAATTTTCAAAATGACGTCATCAAATTTCAAGTTTACTCGAGCGTATCTCACTTATCCTTTGCCAATTTTCACCCAAATTTCAATATGTTGTAGCTTATGAAATGCTCTTTCATAAATTAAATACACAATTTTCATTAGATGACGACATCACCTCGAAAAAATGGATTGAAGGTAACCTTGTCAAATTTGACCAGTTTACGTGTAATCTCTATGGGAGTGCAATTTTTATGGAAATGAAAATTGACATGACTATCTTTATCGAGCACTAGCTCACTTATGCTTTAGTGAATTTCTCTAAGGTTTTAATATGTTGTAGCTGAGACGTAGGGCTATCGTAAGTGTGCCCTTTGTTTTTTCATACGTTGTCGGGATCACGTGAAAAAACTTGGTTGAAATTAAAGTTTATCTTCGATGTATTGAGATATTCCTTTCTTTTTGCAACTTTATGTGCAATAACTCAAGAAAAACATACCCTATCACCACCATATTTTGCACATGTTTAGTTCATGTCACGAACATTATTTCATAAAATAACAACTACTTGATCAGACGCCATCTTGGGTATGTAAATTAGGGTCAAAGGTCATAAATGTTTCATCCTGTATCTTGGTGAATACATGACCTATCTTTCCCATATTTTGCACACGTAAAATCCATGTTACAGGGATCATTTCATAAAATAACCACTTTTTGCTCAGATGCCATCTTGTCTGTGCAAAGTGGGGTCAAAGGTCATATGTACTTCTTTTTCTATGTTCGCTATGACGTGTTATCTCTATGGGAGGGAATTTTTTAGATGTGAAAATTGACATGACTCTCTTTATCGAGCACTATCTTACTTATGCTTCGGTGAATTTCTCTCAGATTTTGATATGTTGTAGCTGAGACTTTGCAGTATCAGGACTCGAATCATTGATAAAAAAAATCGGATCACCTTAATTTGTCAGTGATGACAAATTACAATCTCTAGTTTTTCTTTATTTCTCCCCAAAAGTTGTGCAGAGGTTAGCTCAGAAAGTGCATTGCCTATCAATGTCAAACTTATAGCATATATGTATGGTGACCCAAAGACGACAAATCTTGTAAAATCATTGTGATCAGTCGACCGTGACGTCACTATGACGTCATTATATGAAAACACATTTTCATTCATATCTCATTAATGGAAAGGAATTTTTCAATCAAATTTACGTCACATATAGTTCAAGTCAAGCGCATTCTACTCACATTCTCAAAATTCATCTATATTTTAAAACGTGCGCGTACGCGCGCGTTGAAATATTTGTATGCTCAAATCGAGCTCAAATTTTTTTTGCACACGTTTCAGACCATTTAGAGCATTTTTTGAAAAATTGAAAAAATCGGACGGACGCGTACGCGCGCGCGCATATACGCACGCACAGCTCATATGCAATTGAAATTTCCAGTTTTTTCACTTTGATCGCATGTCTGAAATGTCAAGGAATATTTATACCACGTTTCAAGTCAATCCGACTCAATATGACGTCATACGGGGCCGTCAAAGTTGAAATTCCGCGCGCGCGTCAATGGCGATATACAGTGCAACTATGCCAAAAAACTGCCAATTTTAAATCCGATTTTACTCGTCAGGATGGACGGTGACCCCCCATTTTCTTTACATATATTGAAAGCTGATGAGTTGTACATGTCATTTCATGGGTAGGCAATGCTGACAAAATGATTAAAAGATATCAAATTTCTTAATAAAGTAAAAAAAGTAAATTTTCAAAATGACGTCATCAAATTACAAGTTTACTCGAGCGTATCTCACTTATCCTCTGCCAATTTTCTCCCATATTTCAGTATGTTGTAGCTTATGAAATGTTCTTTCATTAATGTGAAAACAACATTTTAATTGGATGACGTCATCGCCTCGTAAAAATGGGTTGAATGTATCCTTGTAGAATTTGACCAGTTTAAGTGTTATCTCTATGGGAGAGCAGTTTTTCTGGCAGTGAAAATTGACATGACTCTCTTTTTCGAGCACTAGCTCACTTATGCTTCGGTGAATTTTTCCCAGATTTTAGTATGTTGTAGCTGAGACTTTGGGCTATCGTAAATGTGCCCTTCATTTTTTCATACGACGTCGGCATCACGTCGAAAAACTTGGTTGAAAATGGCACGTGGCTTCGATGCAGCGTCATTTTGCTTAATACACAGGGCCTATGGAGCATGAAATAGGTCATTGCATAGCGCATCCGACTCGTAATCCTAAGGTCCCTGGTTCGAGGCTCACCCCTGCCAATATTTTTTTTTCATTTTTTTAAACACTTTTTTTCTTCTCTTTCTTTAGTTAGTCTTAATCTCCCTTCCTAACTTTATCTTTTTCTGATTTTTTTATGCTTCTCCTTCAAATTTCTATAAAATAACATATTTTTTTCTTTATTTTTCTTTCTTTCTACTACTTTCTGTGCAATAGATGAACAACAACAATGGCTATCAATCCCATATTTTGCACATGTTTAGTTCATGTCACGTACATTATTTCATAAAATAACAACTACTTGATCAGACACCATCTTGGGTATGTAAATTAGGGTCAAAGGTCATAAATGTTTCATCCTGTATCTTGGTGAATACATGTCCTATCTTTCCCATATTTTGCACACACAAAGACCATGTAACAAGGATAATTTCACAAAATAACCACTTTTTGCTCAGACGCCATCTTGGGTGTGCAAAGTGAGGTCAAAGGTCATATGTACTTCTTTCTGTATTTTCGTTATGACGTGTTATCTCTATGGGAGGGATTTTTTTTAATGTGAAAATCGACATGCTTTTCTTTATCGAGCACTAGCTCTCACTTACCCTTCGGTGAATTTCTCCCAGATTTTATGTTGTACCTAAGACTTTGCATTTTGCATCTTGGTGAATACCTGTCCTATCTTAGCCATA
This sequence comes from Diadema antillarum, assembly GCF_040938485.1. Lineage (NCBI taxonomy): Eukaryota > Metazoa > Echinodermata > Echinoidea > Diadematoida > Diadematidae > Diadema > Diadema antillarum. Next base: position 30,309 of record NW_027270968.1, on the reverse strand, counting down.
TTTTGCACACGAATATAGACGATGTCGCAAGAATCATTTCACAAAATAACCACTTTTTCCTCAGATGCCATCTTGGGAGTGTAAAGGTGGGTCAAAGGTCATATGTATTCGTTGCTGTATCTTCGTTATTCAGTGTATACAGAATTGGTACCAAAGATGGCAGATATGACTCCCTTTTCTAAATGAGAATCCAAACCTCACACGGCCAATGTCTCTAAACACAGATGAAACTTGTATTGTCATGCCTATTACGATCAGGACTCGAATCATTGATTAAAAAAAAAATCGGATCACCTTAATTTGTCAGTGATGACAAATTACAATCTCTAGTTAGGTGATCCGAGTATCCTCTCGGATCACCTTCTGTATCTGTACGGATTCTTTCTTCTTTTTTTTCTTTATTTCTCCCCAAAAGTTGTGCAGAGGTTAGCTCAGAAAGTGCATTGCCTATCAATGTCAAACTTATAGCATATATGTATGGTGACCCAAAGACGACAAATCTTGTAAAATCATTGTGATCAGTCGACCGTGACGTCACTATGACGTCATTATATGAAAACACATTTTCATTCATTTCTCATTAATGGAAAGGAATTTTTCAATCAAATTTACGTCACATATAGTTCAAGTCAAGCGCATTCTACTCACATTCTCAAAATTCATCTATATTTTAAAACGTGCGCGTACGCGCGCGTTGAAATATTTGTATGCTCAAATCGAGCTCAAATTTTTTTTGCACACGTTTCAGACCATTTAGAGCATTTTTTGAAAAATTGAAAAAATCGGACGGACGCGTACGCGCGCGCGCATATACGCACGCACAGCTCATATGCAATTGAAATTTCCAGTTTTTTCACTTTGATCGCATGTCTGAAATGTCAAGGAATATTTATACCACGTTTCAAGTCAATCCGACTCAATATGACGTCATACGGGGCCGTCAAAGTTGAAATTCCGCGCGCGCGTCAATGGCGATATACAGTGCAACTATGCCAAAAAACTGCCAATTTTAAATCCGATTTTACTCGTCAGGATGGACGGTGACCCCCCATTTTCTTTACATATATTGAAAGCTGATGAGTTGTACATGTCATTTCATGGGTAGGCAATGCTGACAAAATGATTAAAAGATATCAAATTTCTTAATAAAGTAAAAAAAGTAAATTTTCAAAATGACGTCATCAAATTACAAGTTTACTCGAGCGTATCTCACTTATCCTCTGCCAATTTTCTCCCATATTTCAGTATGTTGTAGCTTATGAAATGTTCTTTCATTAATGTGAAAACAACATTTTAATTGGATGACGTCATCGCCTCGTAAAAATGGGTTGAATGTATCCTTGTAGAATTTGACCAGTTTAAGTGTTATCTCTATGGGAGAGCAGTTTTTCTGGCAGTGAAAATTGACATGACTCTCTTTTTCGAGCACTAGCTCACTTATGCTTCGGTGAATTTTTCCCAGATTTTAGTATGTTGTAGCTGAGACTTTGGGCTATCGTAAATGTGCCCTTCATTTTTTCATACGACGTCGGCATCACGTCGAAAAACTTGGTTGAAAATGGCACGTGGCTTCGATGCAGCGTCATTTTGCTTAATACACAGGGCCTATGGAGCATGAAATAGGTCATTGCATAGCGCATCCGACTCGTAATCCTAAGGTCCCTGGTTCGAGGCTCACCCCTGCCAATATTTTTTTTTCATTTTTTTAAACACTTTTTTTCTTCTCTTTCTTTAGTTAGTCTTAATCTCCCTTCCTAACTTTATCTTTTTCTGATTTTTTTATGCTTCTCCTTCAAATTTCTATAAAATAACATATTTTTTTCTTTATTTTTCTTTCTTTCTACTACTTTCTGTGCAATAGATGAACAACAACAATGGCTATCAATCCCATATTTTGCACATGTTTAGTTCATGTCACGTACATTATTTCATAAAATAACAACTACTTGATCAGACACCATCTTGGGTATGTAAATTAGGGTCAAAGGTCATAAATGTTTCATCCTGTATCTTGGTGAATACATGTCCTATCTTTCCCATATTTTGCACACACAAAGACCATGTAACAAGGATAATTTCACAAAATAACCACTTTTTGCTCAGACGCCATCTTGGGTGTGCAAAGTGAGGTCAAAGGTCATATGTACTTCTTTCTGTATTTTCGTTATGACGTGTTATCTCTATGGGAGGGATTTTTTTTAATGTGAAAATCGACATGCTTTTCTTTATCGAGCACTAGCTCTCACTTACCCTTCGGTGAATTTCTCCCAGATTTTATGTTGTACCTAAGACTTTGCATTTTGCATCTTGGTGAATACCTGTCCTATCTTAGCCATATTTTGCACACGAATATAGACGATGTCGCAAGAATCATTTCACAAAATAACCACTTTTTCCTCAGATGCCATCTTGGGAGTGTAAAGGTGGGTCAAAGGTCATATGTATTCGTTGCTGTATCTTCGTTATTCAGTGTATACAGAATTGGTACCAAAGATGGCAGATATGACTCCCTTTTCTAAATGAGAATCCAAACCTCACACGGCCAATGTCTCTAAACACAGATGAAACTTGTGTTGTCATGCCTATTACGATCAGGACTCGAATCATTGATTAAAAAAAAAATCGGATCACCTTAATTTGTCAGTGATGACAAATTACAATCTCTAGTTCTTCTTCTTCTTCTTCTTCTTTATTTCTCCTCAAAAGTTGTGCAGAGGTTAGCTCAGAAAGTCCGCTGCCTGTCAATTTCAAAATTATATCATGTATGCATCATGTCCCAAAGACGGCAAATCTAATGTATCATTGTGATCAGTCGACCGTGACGTCACTATGACGTCATTATATGAAAACACATTCTCAATCATATCTCATTAATGAAATAGAATTTTTCAATGAAATTTACGTCACATATATTTAAAGTTATGCGCATTCTACTCATGTTCTCAAAATTCATATTTTCTCTTAAAACGTGCGCGTACGCGCGCGTTGAAATATTTGTATGCTCCAATCGAGCTCAAAATTTTTTTGCACACGTTTCAGACCATTTGGAGCATTTTTTGAAAAATTGAAAAAATCGGACGGACGCGTACGCGCGCGCGCATATACGCACGCACAGCTCATATGCAATTGAAATTTCCAGTTTTTTCACTTTGATCGCATGTCTGAAATGTCAAGGAATATTTATACCACGTTTCAAGTCAATCCGACTCAATATGACGTCATACGGGGCCGTCAAAGTTGAAATTCCGCGCGCGCGTCAATGGCGATATACAGTGCAACTATGCCAAAAAACTGCCAATTTTAAATCCGATTTAACTCGTCAGGATGGACGGTGACCCCCCATTTTCTTTACATATATTGAAAGCTGATGAGTTGTACATGTCATTTCATGGGTAGGCAATGCTGACAAAATGATTAAAAGATATCAAATTTCTTAATAAAGTAAAAAAAGTAAATTTTCAAAATGACGTCATCAAATTACAAGTTTACTCGAGCGTATCTCACTTATCCTCTGCCAATTTTCTCCCATATTTCAGTATGTTGTAGCTTATGAAATGTTCTTTCATTAATGTAAAAACAACATTTTGATTGGATGACGTCATCGCCTCGTAAAAATGGATTGAATGTATCCTTGTAGAATTTGACCAGTTTACGTGTTATCTCTATGGGAGAGCAGTTTTTCTGGCAGTGAAAATTGACATGACTCTCTTTTTCGAGCACTAGCTCACTTTTGCTTCGGTGAATTTTTCCCAGATTTTAGGATGTTGTAGCTGAGACTTTGGGCTATCGTAAGTGTGCCCTTCATTTTTTCATACGACGTCGGCATCACGTCGAAAAACTTGGTTGAAAATGGCACGTGGCTTCGATGCAGCGTCATTTTGCTTAATACACAGGGCCTATGGAGCATGAAATAGGTCATTGCATAGCGCATCCGACTCGTAATCCTAAGGTCCCTGGTTCGAGGCTCACCCCTGCCAATATTTTTTTTTTTCATTTTTTTAAACACTTTTTTTCTTCTTTTTCTTTAGTTAGTCTTAATCTCCCTTCCTAACTTTATCTTTTTCTGATTTTTTTATGCTTCTCCTTCAAATTTCTATAAAATAACATATTTTTTTCTTTATTTTTCTTTCTTTCTACTACTTTCTGTGCAATAGATGAACAACAACAATGGCTATCAATCCCATATTTTGCACATGTTTAGTTCATGTCACGTACATTATTTCATAAAATAACAACTACTTGATCAGACACCATCTTGGGTATGTAAATTAGGGTCAAAGGTCATAAATGTTTCATCCTGTATCTTGGTGAATACATGTCCTATCTTTCCCATATTTTGCACACACAAAGACCATGTAACAAGGATCATTTCACAAAATAACCACTTTTTGCTCAGACGCCATCTTGGGTGTGCAAAGTGAGGTCAAAGGTCATATGTACTTCTTTCTGTATTTTCGTTATGACGTGTTATCTCTATGGGAGGGATTTTTTTTTAATGTGAAAATCGACATGCTTTTCTTTATCGAGCACTAGCTCTCACTTACCCTTCGGTGAATTTCTCCCAGATTTTATGTTGTACCTAAGACTTTGCATTTTGCATCTTGGTGAATACCTGTCCTATCTTTGCCATATTTTGCACACGAATATAGACGATGTCGCAAGAATCATTTCACAAAATAACCACTTTTTCCTCAGATGCCATCTTGGGAGTGTAAAGGTGGGTCAAAGGTCATATGTATTCGTTGCTGTATCTTCGTTATTCAGTGTATACAGAATTGGTACCAAAGATGGCAGATGTGACTCCCTTTTCTAAATGAGAATCCAAACCTCACACGGCCAATGTCTCTAAACACAGATGAAACTTGTATTGTCATGCCTATTACGATCAGGACTCGAATCATTGATTAAAAAAAAAATCGGATCACCTTAATTTGTCAGTGATGACAAATTACAATCTCTAGTTAGGTGATCCGAGAATCCTCTCGGATCACCTTCTGTATCTGTACTGATTAGGTGATCCGAGTATCCTCTCGGATCACCTTCTGTATCTGTACTGATTCTTTGTTTTCCTTCTTCTTCTTCTTTATTTCTGGACAAAATTTGTGTATCGATTAGCTCAGAAAGTCCTCTTCCTATCAATGTCAAAATGATACCATATATGTATCATGTCCCAAAGACGACGGGTCAAGTAAAATCGTAGTGATCAGTCGACCGTGACGTCACTATGACGTCATTATATGAAAACACATTTTCAATCATATCTCATTAATGGAATAGAATTTTTCAATGAAATTTACGTCTCGTAAATTTCAATTCAAGGGAATTCTACTCATGTTTTCAAAATTCATTGCATCGTTAAAACGTGCGCGTACGCGCGCGTTGAAATATTTGTATGCTCCAATCGATCTCAAAATTTTTTTTGCATACGTTTCAGACCATTTGGAGCATTTTTTGAAAAATTAAAAAAATTGGACGGACGCGTACGCGCGCGCACATATACGCACGCACAGCTCATATGCAATAGCAATTTCCCGTTTTTTTACACTTATCGGATGCCTGAAATGTAAAGGAATATTTCTACTAAGTTTCAAGTCAATCCGACTCAATATGACGTCATACGGGCCCGTCAAAGTTGAAATTCCGCGCGCGCGTCAATGGCGATATACAGTGCAACAATGCCAAAAAACCGCCAATTTTAAATCCAATATTACTCGTCAGGATGGACGGTAACCCCCTATTTTCTTTACATATTCTGAAAGCTGATGAGTTGTACATGTCATTTCATGGGTTGGCGATGCTGAAAAAATGATGAAAAGATATCAAATTTCTTAATAAATTAAAAAAAGTAAATTTTCAAAATGACGTCATCAAGTTTCAAGTTCACTCGAGCGTATCGCACTAATCCTTTGCCAATTTTCACCCAGATTTCAGTATGATGTAGCTTATTAAATACTCTTTCATTAATGTAATAACAACATTTTGATTGCATGACGGCATCACCTCGTAAAAATGGATTAAATGTAATCTAGTCAAATTTGACCAGTTTACGTGTTATCTCTATGGGAGTGCAGTTTTTCTGGAAATGAAAATTGACATGACTATCTTTATCGAGAACTAGCTCCCTTATGCTTCGATGAATTTCTCCCAGATTTTAATATGTTGTAGCTGAGACTTTGGGCTATCGTCAGTGTGCCCTTCATTTTTTCATTTGATGTTGGGATCACGTCCAAAAACTTGGTTGAAATTAAAGCTTATCTTCGATGTATTGAGATATTCCTTTCTTTTTCCAACTTTCTTTGCAATAACTCAAGAAAAACACGCTCTATCAGCATAATATTTTGCACATGTTTAGTTCATGTCACGTACATTATTTCATAAGATAACAACTACTTGATCAGACACCATCTTGGGTATGTAAATTGGGGTCAAAGGTCATAAATGTTTCATCTTGTATCTTGGTGAATACATGTCCTATCTTTCCCATATTTTGCACACGTAAAGACCATGTTACAGGGATCATTTCATAAAATAACCACATTTTGCTCAGATGCCATCTTGTCTGTGCAAAGTGGGGTCAAAGGTCAAACATGTACTTCTTTTTCTATCTTCGTTATGACGTGTTATCTCTATGGGAGGGAATTTTTTAGATGTGAAAATTGACATGACTCTCTTTATCGAGCACTATCTTACTCATGCTTCGGTGAATTTCTCTCAGATTTTAACATGTTGTCGCTGAGACTTTACACTATCAGGACTCGAATCATTGATTAAAAAAAATCGGTGATCCGAGTATCCTCTCGGATCACCTTCTGTATCTGTACTGATTCTTTGTTAGGTGATCCGAGTATCCTTCGGATCACCTATTGTATCTGTACGGATTCTTTATTTATTTCTGGACAAAAGTTGTGCAGCGATTAGCTCAGAAAGTGCTGCACCTATCAATTTCAAAATTATATCATATATGTATCATGTCACAAAGACGACAGATCTAATAAAATCATAGTGATCAGTCGACCGTGACGTCACTATGACGTCATTATATGAAAACACATTCTCATTAATATCTCATTAATGGAACGGAATTTTTTAATGAAATTTACGTCACATATATTTCATGTCAAGCGAATTCTACCCATATTCTCAAAAATCATCTACACCTTAAGACGTGCGCGTACGCGCGCGTTGAAATATTTGTATGCTCAAATCGAGCTCAAAATTTTTTTGCATCCGTTTCAGACCATTTGCAGCATTTTTTGAAAAATTGAAAAAATTGGACGGACGCGTACGCGCGCGCGCATATACGCACGCACAGCTCATTTGCAATATAAATTTCTCAGTTTTTCACACGAACCGGATGTTTAAAATGTCAAGGAATAATTCTACCAAGTTTCAAGTCAATCCGACTCAATATGACGTCATACGGGCCAGTCAAAGTTGAAATGCCGCGCGCGCGTCAATGGCGATATACAGTGCAACTATGCCAAAAAAACCGCCAATTATAAATCCGAATTTACTTGTCAGAATGGACGGTAACCCCCAATTTTCTTTACATATTCTGAAAGCTAATGAGTTGTACATGTCATTTCATGCGATGGCAATGCTGGCAAAATGATTAAAAGATATCAAATTTCTTTAAAAGGTAAAAAAAGCAAATTTTCAAAATGACATGATCAAATTTCAAGTTCATTCGAGCGTATCTCACTAACCCTTAGCTAATTTTCACCGAGATTTCAGTATGTTGTAGCTTATGAAATGCTCTTTCATTAATGTAATAACAACATTTTGATTGAATGACAGCATCACCTCGTAAAAATGGATTGAAAGTAATCTTGTCAAATTTGACCAGTTTACGTGTTATCTCTATGGGAATGCAGTTTTTCTGGAAATGAAAATTGACATGACTATCCTTATCGAGCACTAGCTCCCTTACCCTTCGGTGAATTTCTCCCAGATTTTAATATGTTGTAGCTGAGATTTTACGCTACCTTTAGTGTGCCCTTTGTTTTTTAATACGATGTCAGAATCACGTCAAAAAATTTGGATGAATTTAAAGCTTATCTTTGATGTATTGAGATATTTCTTTCTTTCTGCAACTTTCTTTGCAATAACTCAGGAAAAATAGCCTCTATCACCCCGATATTTTGCACATGTTTAGTTCATGTCACGTGCATTATTTCATAAAATAACAACTACTTGATCGGACACCATCTTGGGTATGTAAATTAGGGTCAAAGGTCATAGATGTTTCATCCTGTGTCTTGGTGAATACATGTCCTATCTTTCCGATATTTTGCACACGCAAAGACCAAGTTACAAGGATCATTTCACAAAATAACCACTTTTTGCTCAGATGCCATCTTGTCTGTGCAAATTGGGGTCAAAGGTCATATGTACTTTTTTCTGTATCTTCGTTATGACGTGTTATCTCTATGGGAGGGAAATTTTTTTTAATGTGAAAATTGACATGGTTGTCTTTATCGAGCACTAGCTCTCCTACCCTTCGGTGAATTTCTCCCAGATTGTCATATGTTGTAGCTAAGACTTTGCGCTATCGCCAGTGTGCCTTCCTTTTTTCATACAATGTCGCGATCACGTTAAAAAAACTTGGTTGAAATTAAAGCTTATCTTCTATGTATTGAGATATTGCTTTCATTCTGCAACTTTCTTTGCTATAACTTAAGAAAAACAGCCCCTATCACCCCCATATTTTGCACATGTTAAGTTCATGTCACGTACATTATTTCATAAAATAACAACTACTTGATCGGACACCATCTTGGGTATGTAATTTAGGGTCAAAGGTCAAAAATGTTTCATCTTGTATCTTGGTGAATACCTGTCCTATCTTTCCCATATTTTGCACACGTATAGACGATGTCGCGAGAATCATTTCACAAATTAACCACTTTTTCCTCAGATGCCATTTTGGGAGTGTAAAGGTGGGTTAAAGGCCACATGTATTTGTTGCTGTATCATCGTTATCTAGTGTATACAGAATTAGTACCAAAGATGGCAGACATGACTCCCTTTTCTAAATGAGAATCCAAACATCACACGGCCAATGTCAGAGACTCCAACCCAAAGCACCTTCTGATCTGGAGATTCTCCCGCCTGAAATCCCTAGCAAACGGGAGATTCCAAGTTGATGTGTGCGAAGCGCGAAGTTCCTAGGGTTCTAGATGCTCTCTGGTGCTATCTAAGGCTTATTTTTTCAACATACAATAGCAATAAGCAAGAAATCCTTTCCAACAGGAGACACAGAGCCAGGGCGGGAGAAATTAAATCTCAAGCGGGAGAACGGGAGATTTTGCAAAAATGGGTTTTCGGCGGGAGATCTCCCGTCGAAAACGGGAGAGTTGGAGTCTCTGCAATGTCTCTAAACACAGATGAAACCTGTATGGTCATGCCTATTGCGATCAGGACTCGAATCATTGATAAAAAAAAAATCGGATCACCTTAATTTGTCAGTAATGACAAATTACAATCTCTAGTTAGGTGATCCGAGTATCCTCTCGGATCACCTTCTGTATCTGTACGAATTCTTTGTTTTTCTTCTTCTTTATTTCTCCTCAAAAGTTGTGTATCGATTAGCTCAGAAAGTGCTCCTCCTATCAATTTCAAAATTATACCGTATATGTATCGTCTCCCAAAGACGGCAATCGAACTAAAATCAAAGTGATCAGTCGACCATGACGTCACTATGACGTCATTATATGAAAACACATTCTCAATCATATCTCATTAATGGAATGGAATTTTTAAATGAAATTTACGTCACATATATTTCAAGTGATGCGCATTCTACTCATATTCTCAAAATTCATATTTTATCTTAAAACGTGCGCGTACGCGCGCGTTGAAATATTTGTATGCTCCAATCGAGCTCAAAATTTTTTTGCACACGTTTCAGACCATTTAGAGCATTTTTTGAAAAATTGAAAAAATTGGACGGACGCGTACGCGCGCGCTCATATACGCACGCACAGCTCATATGCAATAGAAATTTCCCGTTTTTTCACACTTATCGGCTGCCTGAAATGTCAAGGAATATTTCTACCAAGTTTCAAGTCAATCCGACTCAATATGAGGTCATACGGGCCCATCAAAGTTGAAATTCCGCGCGCGCGTCAATGGCGATATACAGTACAACTGTGCCAAAAAACTGCCAATTTTAAATCCGATTTTACTCGTCAGGATGGACGGTGACCCTCCATTTTCTGTACATATTTTGAAAGCTGATGAGTTGTACATGTCATTTCATGGGGTGGCAATGCTGACAAAATGATTAAAAGATATCAAATTTCTTAATAAAGTAAAAAAAGTAAATTTTCAAAATGACGTCATCAAATTTCAAGTTCATTCGAGCGTCTCTCACTAGTCCTTTGTCAATTTTCACCCAGATTTCAGTATGATGTAGCTTATTAAATGTTCTTTCAAACATATATTTACAATATTTTGATTGGATAATGGTATCACCTCGTAAAAATGGATTAAAAGTAATCTTGTCAAATTTGACCAGTTTACGTGTTATCTCTATGGGAGTGCAGTTTTTCTGGAATTGAAAATTGACATGACTATCTTTATCGAGCACTAGCTCACTTAAGCTTCGGTAAATTTCTCCCAGATTTTAATATGTTGTAGCTGAGACTTTACCCTACCGTAAGTGTGCCCTTTGTTTTTTCATACGATGTCAGAATCACGTCAAAAAATTGGGTTGAAATTCAGGCTTATCTTCGATGTATTGAGATATTTCTTTCTTTCTGCAACTTTCTTTGCAATAACTCAAGAAAAACGGCCTCTATCACTTCTATATTTTGCACATGTTTAGTTCATGTCACGTACATTATTTCATAAAATAACAACTACTTGATCGGACACCATCTTGGGTATGTAAAGTAGGGTCAAAGGTCATAAGTGTTTCACCCTGTATCTTAGTGAATACATGTCCTATCTTTCCCATATTTTGCACACGCAAAGACCATGTTACAAGGATCATTTCACAAAATAACCACTTTTTACTCAGATGCCATCTTGTCGTTGCAAATTGAGGTCAAAGGTCATATGTACTTCTTTTTGTATCTTCGTTATGACGTGTTATCTCTATGGGAGGGAATTTTCTTTAATGTGAAAATTGACATGATTGTCTTTATCGAGCACTAGCTCACTTACCCTTCGGTGAATTTCTCCCAGATTTTAATATGTTGTAGCTGAGACTTTGCGCTATCGTTTCATTTTCTTTGTTTTTTTCATACGATGTCGGGATTACGATAAAAAATTGGTTGAAATTAAAGCTTATCTTCTATGTATTGAGATATTTCTTTCTTTCTGCAACTCTCTTTGCAATAACTCAAGAAAAACACGCCTTATCACCCCCATATTTTGCACATGTTTAGTTCATGTCTCGTACATTATTTCATAAAATAACAACTACTAGATCAGACAACATCTTGGGTATGTAAATTAGGGTCAAAGGTCATAAATGTTTCATCTTGTATCTTAGTGAATACCTGTCCTATCTTTCCCATATTTTCCACACGTATAGACGATGTCGCGAGAATCATTTCACAAAATAACCACTATTTCATCAGATGCAATCTTGGGAGTGCAAAGGTGGGTCAAAGGTCATATGTATTCATTGCTGTATCTTCGTTATTCAGTGTATACAGAATTTGGTACCAAAGATGGCAGATATGACTCCCTTTTCTAAATGAGAATGCAAACATCACACGGCCAATGTCTCTAAACACAGATGAAACTTGTATGGTCATGCCTATTGCGATCAGGACTCGAATCATTGATAAAAAAAAAAAATCGGATCACCTTAATTTGTCAGTGATGACAAATTACAATCTCTAGTTAGGTGATCCGAGTATTCTCTCGGATCACCTTCTGTTTCTGTACGGATTCTTTCTTCTTCTTCTTCTTCTTCTTTTTAGGTGATCCGAGTATCCTCTCGGATCACCTTCTGTATCTGTACGGATTCTTTGTTTTTCTTCTTCTTCTTCTTTATTTCTCCTCAAAAGTTGTGCAGAGGTTAGCTCAGAAAGTCCGCTGCCTGTCAATTTCAAAATTATATCATGTATGCATCATGTCCCAAAGACGGCAAATCTAATGTATCATTGTGATCAGTCGACCGTGACGTCACTATGACGTCATTATATGAAAACACATTCTCAATCATATCTCATTAATGAAATAGAATTTTTCAATGAAATTTACGTCACATATATTTAAAGTTATGCGCATTCTACTCATGTTCTCAAAATTCATATTTTCTCTTAAAACGTGCGCGTACGCGCGCGTTGAAATATTTGTATGCTCCAATCGAGCTCAAAATTTTTTTGCACACGTTTCAGACCATTTGGAGCATTTTTTGAAAAATTGAAAAAATCGGACGGACGCGTACGCGCGCGCGCATATACGCACGCACAGCTCATATGCAATTGAAATTTCCAGTTTTTTCACTTTGATCGCATGTCTGAAATGTCAAGGAATATTTATACCACGTTTCAAGTCAATCCGACTCAATATGACGTCATACGGGGCCGTCAAAGTTGAAATTCCGCGCGCGCGTCAATGGCGATATACAGTGCAACTATGCCAAAAAACTGCCAATTTTAAATCCGATTTTACTCGTCAGGATGGACGGTGACCCCCCATTTTCTTTACATATATTGAAAGCTGATGAGTTGTACATGTCATTTCATGGGTAGGCAATGCTGACAAAATGATTAAAAGATATCAAATTTCTTAATAAAGTAAAAAAAGTAAATTTTCAAAATGACGTCATCAAATTACAAGTTTACTCGAGCGTATCTCACTTATCCTCTGCCAATTTTCTCCCATATTTCAGTATGTTGTAGCTTATGAAATGTTCTTTCATTAATGTAAAAACAACATTTTGATTGGATGACGTCATCGCCTCGTAAAAATGGATTGAATGTATCCTTGTAGAATTTGACCAGTTTACGTGTTATCTCTATGGGAGAGCAGTTTTTCTGGCAGTGAAAATTGACATGACTCTCTTTTTCGAGCACTAGCTCACTTTTGCTTCGGTGAATTTTTCCCAGATTTTAGTATGTTGTAGCTGAGACTTTGGGCTATCGTAAGTGTGCCCTTTATTTTTTCATACGACGTCGGCATCACGTCGAAAAACTTGGTTGAAAATGGCACGTGGCTTCGATGCAGCGTCATTTTGCTTAATACACAGGGCCTATGGAGCATGAAATAGGTCATTGCATAGCGCATCCGACTCGTAATCCTAAGGTCCCTGGTTCGAGGCTCACCCCTGCCAATATTTTTTTTTCATTTTTTTAAACACTTTTTTTCTTCTTTTTCTTTAGTTAGTCTTAATCTCCCTTCCTAACTTTATCTTTTTCTGATTTTTTTATGCTTCTCCTTCAAATTTCTATAAAATAACATATTTTTTTCTTTATTTTTCTTTCTTTCTACTACTTTCTGTGCAATAGATGAACAACAACAATGGCTATCAATCCCATATTTTGCACATGTTTAGTTCATGTCACGTACATTATTTCATAAAATAACAACTACTTGATCAGACACCATCTTGGGTATGTAAATTAGGGTCAAAGGTCATAAATGTGTCATCCTGTATCTTGGTGAATACATGTCCTATCTTTCCCATATTTTGCACACACAAAGACCATGTAACAAGGATCATTTCACAAAATAACCACTTTTTGCTCAGACGCCATCTTGGGTGTGCAAAGTGAGGTCAAAGGTCATATGTACTTCTTTCTGTATTTTCGTTATGACGTGTTATCTCTATGGGAGGGATTTTTTTTTAATGTGAAAATCGACATGCTTTTCTTTATCGAGCACTAGCTCTCACTTACCCTTCGGTGAATTTCTCCCAGATTTTATGTTGTACCTAAGACTTTGCATTTTGCATCTTGGTGAATACCTGTCCTATCTTTGCCATATTTTGCACACGAATATAGACGATGTCGCAAGAATCATTTCACAAAATAACCACTTTTTCCTCAGATGCCATCTTGGGAGTGTAAAGGTGGGTCAAAGGTCATATGTATTCGTTGCTGTATCTTCGTTATTCAGTGTATACAGAATTGGTACCAAAGATGGCAGATATGACTCCCTTTTCTAAATGAGAATCCAAACCTCACACGGCCAATGTCTCTAAACACAGATGAAACTTGTATTGTCATGCCTATTACGATCAGGACTCGAATCATTGATTAAAAAAAAAATCGGATCACCTTAATTTGTCAGTGATGACAAATTACAATCTCTAGTTTCATTTGGAGTGCGAGGGTTTTGAATTCATAGCCATGTTTTTTGTGCAGAGCTATTTTTGTCCCAAAGGAGGGGGATATGACGCGTCTTTTCACGTGTTATAAGCACCGGTGCTCTCGCTCCGGAGCAAATGCGCGCAAGTTTTCCATATGCAGGACTCGAATCATTGATTAAAAAAAAATCGGATCACCTTAATTTGTCAGTGATGACAAATTACAATCTCTAGTTTCTTTATTTCTCCGCAAAAGTTGTGCAAGAGTTAGCTCAGAAAGTGCATTGCCTATCAATGTCAAACTTATACCATATATGTATCATGTCCCAAAGACGACAGATCAAGTGAAATCATAGTAATCAGTCGACCGTGACGTCACTATGACGTCATTATATGAAAACACATTTTCATGCATATCTCATTAATGGAATGGAATTTTTCAATGAAATTTACGTCACATATACTTCAAGTCAAACGGATTCTACTCATATTCTCAAAATTCATATTTATCTTAAAACGCGCGCGTACGCGCGCGTTGAAATATTTGTATGCTCAAATCGAGCTCAAATTTTTTTTGCATACGTTTCAGATCATTTGGAGCATTTTTTGAAAAATTGAAAAAATTGGACGGACGCGTACGCGCGCGCACATATTCGCACACACAGCTTATATGCAATAGAAATTTTCAGTTTTTTCACACGGATCGGATGTCCAAAATGTCAAGGAATATTTCTACCAAGTTTCAAGTCAATCTGACTCAATATGACGTCATACGGGCACGTCAAACTCAAAATTCCGCGCGTGCGTCAATGGGGATACGCAGTGCAACTATGCCAAAAAACCGTCAATTTTAAATCGGATTTAACTCGTCAGGATGAACGGTGACCCCCCTTTTTCTTGGCATATTCTGAAAGCTGATGAGTTGTTCATGTTATTTCATGGGCTGGCTATGCTGACAAAATGATTAAAAGATATCAAATTTCTTAATAAAGTAAAAAAAGTAAATTTTCAAAATGACGTCATCAAATTTCAAGTTTAATCGAGCGTATCTCACTTATCCTTTGCCAATTTTCACCCAAATTTCAATATAATGTAGCTTATTTAATCATCTTTCAGTCCTATTATTACAAAATTTTGATTGGATGACGGCATCACTTCGTAAAAATGGATTGAAAGTAACCTTGTCAAATTTGACCAGTTTACGTGTAATCTCTATGGGAGTGCAATTTTTATGGAAATGAAAATTGACATGACTATCTTCATCGAGCACTAGCTCACTTATGCTTCGGTGAATTTCTCCAAGATTTTAATATGTTGTAGCTGAGACTTTGGGCTATCGTAAGTGTGCCCTTTGTTTTTTCATACGATGTCGGGATCACGTCAAAAAAACTTGCTTGAAATTAAAGCTTATCTTCGATATATTGAAATATTTCTTTCTTTCTGCAACTTTCTGTGCAATAACTCAAGAAAAACACGCCCTATCACTTCCATATTTTGCACATGTTTAGTTCATGTCACGTGAATTATTTCATAAAATAACAACTACTTGATCGGACACCATCTTGGGTATGTAAATTAGGGTCAAAGGTCATAAGTGTTTCACCCTGTATCTTAGTGAATACATGTCCTATCTTTCCCATATTTTGCACACGTAAGGACTATGTTACAAGGATCATTTCACAAAATAACTACTTTTTACTCAGATGCCATCTTGGGTGTGCAAATTGAGGTCAAAGGTCATATGTACTTCTTTTTGTATCTTCCTTATGACGTGTTATCTCTATGGGAGGGTTTTTTTTATGTGAAAATTGACATGATTGTCTTTATCGAGCACTAGCTCACTTACCCTTCAGTGAATTTCTCCCAGATTTTAATATGTTGTAGCTGAGACTTTGCGCTATCGTTTTCATACCTTCGTTTTTTCATAGAATGTCGGGATTACGATAAAAATCTTGGTTGAAATTAAAGCTTATCTTCTATGTATTGAGATATTTCTTTCTTTCTGCAACTTTCTTTGCAATAACTCAAGAAAAACACGCCCTATCACCCCCATATTTTGCACATGTTTAGTTCATGTCTCGTACATTATTTCATGAAATAACAACTACTAGATCGGACAACATCTTGGGTGTGTAAATTAGGGTCAAAGGTCATAAATGTTTCATCCTGTATCTTAGTGAATACCTGTCCTATCTTTCCCATATTTTTCACACGTATAGACGATGTCGCGAGAATCATTTCACAAAATAACCACTATTTCATCAGATGCAATCTTGGGAGTGCAAAGGTGGGTCAAAGGTCATATGTACTTGTTGCTGTTTTTTCGTTATAGTGTATACAGAATTTTGTACCTAACATGGCAGATATGACTCCCTTTGCTAATTGAGAATGCAAACATCACACGGCCAATGTCTCTAAACACAGATGAAACTTGTATGGTCATGCCTATTGCGATCAGGACTCGAATCATTGATAAAAAAAAATCGGATCACCTTAATTTGTCAGTGATGACAAATTACAATCTCTAGTTCTTCTTATTTCTCCCCAAAAGTTGTGTATCGATTAGCTCAGAAAGTCCTTTTCCTATCAATTTCAAACTTACACCATATATGTATCGTCTCCCAAAGACGGCAATCGAACTAAAATCAAAGTGATCAGTCGACCGTGACGTCACTATGACGTCATTATATGAAAACACATTCTCAATCATATCTCATTAATGGAATGAAATTTTTCAATGAAATTTTCGTCACATATATTTCAAGTCAAGCGCATTCTACTCGTATTTTCAAAATTCATCTATACCTTAAAACGTGCGCGTACGCGCGCGTTGAAATATTTGCATGCTCAAATCGAGCTCAAATGTTTTTTGCACACGTTTCAGACCATTTAGAGCATTTTTTGAAAAATTGAAAAAATTAGACGGACGCGTACGCGCGCGCGCATATACGCACGCACAGCTCTTATGCAATGGAAATTTCCCGTTTTTTCACACATATCGGCTGCCTGAAATGTCAAGGAATATTTCTACGAAGTTTCAAGTCAATCCGACTCAATATGACGTCATACGGACCCGTCAAAGTTGAAATTACGCGCGCGCGTCAATGGCGATATACAGTGCAACAATGCCAAAAAACCGCCCATTTTAAATCCGATTTCACTCGTCAGGATCCCCCATTTTCTTTACATATTCTGAAAGCTGATGAGTTGTACATGTCATTTCATGGGTTGGCGATGCTTGAAAAATGATGAAAAGATATCAAATTTCTTAATAAAATAAAAAAAGTAAATTTTCAAAATGACGTCATCAAATTACAAGTTCACTCGAGCGTATCTCACTTATTCGTTGCTAATTTTCACCCAAATTTCAGTATGTTGTAGCTTATGAAATGCTCTTTCATTAATGTAAAAACAATATTTTGATTGGATGACGTTATTGCCTCGTAAAAATGGATTGAAAGTATCCTTGTAAGATTTGACCAGTTTACGTGTTATCTCTATGGGAGAGCAGTTTTTCTGGCAGTGAACATTGACATGACTATCTATTTCGAGCACTAGCTCACTAATGCTTCGGTGAATTTTTACCAGATTTTAGTATGTTGTAGCTGAGACTTTGGGCTATCGTAAGTGTGCCCTCCATTTTTTCATAGGACGTCGGCATCGCGTCGAAAAACTTGGTTGAAAATGGCACGCGGCTTCGATGCAGCGTCATTTTGCTTAATACACAGGGCCTATGGAGCATGAAATAGGTCATTGCATAGCGCATCCGACTCGTAATCCTAAGGTCCCTGGTTCGAGGCTCACCCCTGCCAATAATTTTTTTTTTCAAACACTTTTTTTTTTCTTTTTCTTTAGTTAGTCTTAATCTCCCTTTCTTAACTTTATCTTTCTCTGATTTGTTTATGCTTCTCCTTCAAATTTCTATAAAATAACATAATTTTTTCTTTATTTTTCTTTCTTTCTACTACTTTCTGTGCAATATATCGTATTATGAACAACAACAATGGCTATCAATCCCATATTTTAAAATAACAACTACTTGATCAGACACAATCTTGGGTAAGTAAATAAGGGTCAAAGGTCATAAATGTTTCATCCTGTATCTTGGTGAATACCTGTCCTATCTTTTCCATATTTTGCACACGTAAAGACCATGTTACAAGAATCATTTCATAAAATAATCACTTTTTGCTCAGACGCCATCTTGGGTGTGCACAGTGAGGTCAAAGGTCAAATATACTTCATTCTGTATTTCCGTTAGATGCAATCTTGGCTGTGCGAGGTATGTCAAGGGCCAAGACTAGGTTCGTCCTGTATCTTGGTAAATGCATGCCCTTTCACTCCCATATTTTGCACACAATTAGCCCATGGCATATGGATCTTTTCATGAAAAATCAACTTTCTAATCAGACGCCATCTTGGTCGTCTAAAGTAGCGTGAAGGATGAAACGAATTTTGTTGTGTATCTTCTTAAATATATTGCATATTTATTGGTCCCATAATTTGTACAGATATAGACCTTGTCAAGAGGATCATTGCATAAAGATAATGGCTTTTTCCTCAGACGCCATGTACCTTGTATCTCAAAATGAGGTTCAAAGATACAAAATTTTCTTTTTCTGTCTTTGTTGATTCGATAAGATCTTTCCATTTTAAATCTATAGATCATCTAATTTGTCAGGCTATACAAATCCTCGAATTTATTATTTTTCTTTCGTGTATTTCCTCTGCTAAGTCCTATGAACCCCATATTTTGCACAAGTTTAGTTCATGTCATGAACATGATTTCATAGGATTAGCCTACAACTTCATCCGACTCCATCTTGGGTAGGTAAATTAAAGTCAAACGTCAAGTGTTTTTCCTGTATCTTTGTGAATACATGTCCTATCTTTCACATATTTTGCAACCGTAAGGACAATCATTTCACAAGTTACCCACTTTTTGCTTAGATGCCATCTTGGCTGTGTAAAATGGGGTCAGAGGTCAAATATTCTTCATTCCGTATCCTCATTATAGTGTAAACCATCATCACCATATTTTGCACATGGGCCACGACAGATGATCATTTTGTAAAATAAAGATGGTTTGGTACATTCTTCTGTGATTTTTTTTTTGTTTGTTTGTTTGTTCAGAATGGTCTCATATTCAAGTGATGTGCAGATTAATGTTTCCAGGTTAGCATGCCTGTACAGTGACGGGTAATCAAATTGTACATTACTTGAATATGAGGCCATTCTGAAGGAAACAATTTTCACACAATAGATATCAATGTATTCTCAAATGAACCCCACAAGGATTGGAACAATCATCCCGTACGTTCCCACTGATCAGTTACTAGCCATCCCCTTGGCCTTTAAACATCATTCTTCCCCAGTATGTTTCATTCTAAGCAAGTTCACTTTTGTGGTTTGGTCTTAAATCATATCTAGCTGTGGATGTGCTATATACACTCTTCCACACTCAAGTTCTGCTCCATTCTGAGTTCATCTTTACTCCATGTACTGCTTAACCTTCTAGACACGTTTCTAAGAAGTTTTGCAAGTAACATGATAACTAATAGCCTCAGAAATCACAATCATTTTTTTTTTTTTTGCCTACACATGTAGTGCATGTGTATGCAGATTGGAACGAACTCTTGCGTGCCTCGCATGCAAGCATGATTCAGAGTGGTGCAGAATTGATAGGTACAGTAAGGACAAAGTTTGTGATAGGCATACATGTGTTGTATGGGATGTAACGAAGTCATTGGTTAGAAACAATAATTATTTCACTTAAAGGGGAAGGCTAGTAACTGATCAGTGGGAATCAGTGGAAATGCTGGGAGATGATTGTTCCAATCCTTATGGGATTTATTCAAGAGTTTATTGTATATCTATTGTTGTGTGAAAATGATTTGCTTCAGAATGGTCTCATATTCAAGTAATGTGCAGTTTAATGCTTCCAGGTTAGCGTCCCTGGTCAGTGACGGAGCATTAATCTGCACATTACTTGAATATGAGACCGTTCTAAAGCAAATCATTTTCACACAAGAATAGATATACGAAGAACTCTTGAATGAATCCATAAGGATTGGAACAATCTTCTCCCAGCATTTCCACTGATTCCCACTGATCAGTTACTAGCCTTCCCCTTTAAGTGCGGACAAATACCCTGTAACTCTTATACAGTTGTACCATGTCCAGTGAACACACACACAACACACACACAAACTGTTTCAGAAACCTAACAGCTTTATCAATAAGTATAAAACCCTTCATACTGTTCTCACTCTTCTTTCTCACATCAATCTCATGATCAAGCGTTGACGTTGGTAAAGGGAGAGCTGATAAATGACACGTGTGCAGCATAGCAATGTCATGATGCATTCTTTCACTTCACACAAAATCTGTCACAATAAGAGTCTGTTTCTTACTCCTATTTCAAATGGTGTGACCAGACAAAGCAAATGTCTCCACAGTCATGTACAGCAATGTGTTCCATTTGCGTGTGCTTTCAAGTAAATTTTGTAATAGAGATTCACCTCTTTGTGTAGCCTTTGTGTGTGGTTGAATGTCATGTGATGTTCATTAGGTGTTGTACTTGCTGCAACAAAAATGAGGCTAAAGCAATCATCGGTTTTAGGTCACTGGTTACACAGAATTTATTCCTCTTTCTTTGGATACATACAATATACACATTTGAATACCTATGATTTTAGGGTGTGCACACTAACAGCAGGGGCACATCCAGGAATTCCTTAAAGGGGCGCTTTCACAAAACGAAATGGGGGAGGTGCACGTCCCTTTCATTTTTGCCATTTTATTTCTTTTGTTTTAACAAATAATGCAGAGCAGGTCACATGCCCGATGTGCTCTACCATACGCCCTCCCCTCCCCCCCCCCCCAATTCCTTTTTTGAACCGTCACTGAACAGGTGTGTCAAACAAACTATAGCACTTGCATAAGCATATATGTCATTCTTTTGAAAATGAGTCACTGTTAAAGACATTACTCCAGCATTTCTTTTATCATCAAAGCACAAAGAATTACTGGCCTCACTTGTGGCCACCTTGAAGAAACTGACTTAACTGTCTGTGAGGTTCAATGAGGGTGGTCATTATCAACCATACTCTTGGTCAGCGCGTTCACATTGGTCCCCGCGTCGCGGGGACAGCCACAAGAGATCTTATCTTTTTTATGACTGACCGTTCACATTGGTATCTCATCTGTCCCCGAGCTGTGGGGGCATTTTGGGGCTTGGAGCGAGCTCTGCCACTTGAATCCAGGCATAGCGCATGCGCACATTTGATGACCACAGCTGGACGCTATCAATTGCGCCCCAAGGTCACTCTCCCCTCCAAATCTTGTCCCCGTACCCAACTTGCTTCGCGAGGACGAGGGGACAAGTCCCAGCGAGCGTTCACATTATGGTTTTTGAGGAGAAAATCCCACAGCTCAGGACTTTCCCCGCGTCGCGGGGACCAATGTGAACGCGGGGATAATCACTCATTCATTTTATATCACATTGTGTTACGGAGGTTAACTTGGCCTAACGAACCATCATAACCACTAAAAATACCCAGACTCTCAAACAAGGTGTTTGGTCGATCTCGGTCATCTTGTCAAACTCGTTACTTGTACAAAAATTGTATTTACATATTCCTCCGCGAAACAATAAAGTGCCTAGAAATGATAGTAGGGCCTACTATGCACATGTATCTGTAACACTTTCCCCCCCCCCCCCCCCCCCCAAAAAAAAAAAAGAATGCATTTACATTTACAACACAAACACAGACTCTTACCTTGGCACAATATTTTGGAACAGTATTGTACATTCCTCTTCCAATTCACTCTTGCAAATGCATGAGTTAACCATGGTTGCTGTATTGTTAAGAAAACATAAACAAGGTATGCTATGGCTATATCATCATCAGAACCTGTGATAAAACATGTACGACTTTAGTACCATTCAACTTATACCAATCTAACACTCTCGTGAGTTACTGCTGCTTTGTTAATTACAGCATACTGGAATTGCATGTAATTGAGCAACACTGAATACTGCAATGTCATGTCATGCATACAAACAATGCACAATATAACAAAGTTACATGGTTTCATCATTAGAACATACTTGTACATAGAAATCAGTTTTACACTGTCATATCAAATGATTAACCTGTGTACAAAGATTATAAACACATCATCTCTTCTAAAAGCAACTGCATATAATCCAACTAATGTAATCATATTACCTACAACCAAAATATCATATTCCATGATATGTGACCTGCATATCCCAATTACCTATAGATGTTGTGTCAGCATCTATTGAAACTGTCGAAACATCAACAAACTTCATACCTGATCATGTTTGTGAAGGCTTCAAATGTACCTGAATGAGATATCCTTGATGATAACCTGTGTGTACAAATAAGTGAGTGTATACCTGGATACATCCTGGTATAACACAGTCAGCTTAAATATATGCTGGTTGGTATGTTGGATCAACTGTGAAATACTGGACACCTTTACCAAGGCCATGATTGAGCTATAACAATGAGCAAAAGCTATGTACATGTATAACTATATGATTTCTGTACCTAATACTGTAAAAGTGGTTTCTTTTGCAGTAGTTTTATTTTCGCGCTTTTTGCGCTTTGAGGTCGAACCGCGAATTTAACATCACGCGAAAATGTTTTGAACTCGTCGCTTGTTACAACGCTACATTACCGACCGCGAATTTAAACACACGCGAAAAAGTTGGCACCGATGGAAACCGCAAAAGTTTCTGTATGCGAAAGAAAACACTTTTACAGTACCATATACATGCTAAATGGATCCAAAAGGCAACATCCAATCAACTTAGGGTATATGCCACAACAAATTCAACCAATACCTGTACATGTACAAGTATGAAACTTCAAATACCTGAACTAAACCTACATTACTCAATACACCACATTCTCTATACAAACAGCAACACTACCTGTTTGAAGTTATTTTACCAACAACTCACATTCTTGACAACTATTGATGGCTACCGTAACTTAACACAGCCTTCATAATGTCTTCTTTTGGAAAGTGACTTTTTAAAGCACAAATATAGCTTGCTGTGTTTCCGCACTTACACAAACATGTCTGAAAATACTTCCATATTATTGTTATTTACACACTCAAAGTGCCATTCATGCTGTTGGCATCACAATTATAGTGTATGCAACATACATACATATTGATGTACACACTGTCCTGAGTACTTGCAAAAACAAAATTACACCAGTTGAAAGTGTTACAAATATAAAATACACTTGCACAATTGTTGCATCTGGCAACGAGACAAAATATTGAGATGTCTCAATTAAGCATGAGAAAGGGTGTCTGTGACAATGTTTTCCTTTCCGCGAATGTACTTAATGTCAAGGTTATACTCCTGTAGGATTAAACTCCATCGCATCAGTCTCTGATTTTTGTTTCTCATTCTGTTGACGAATGTCAGTGGGTTGTGGTCAGTCCATACAACAACCGGTTGAGTTATGCTGCCCACATATACATCAACATAGCTGAGCGAAAGAATTAACGCTCAGGGTCTCCTTCTCAACGGTAGAATACTTCCGCTGGTGGGCGTTGAACTTCTTTGAAAAGTGGCAGACTAGTCTGTCCACTCCATCGTCATCAGCTTGCATCAACATGGCGCCTGCTTCGACATCGCTGGCATCGACAGCTAGGCTGAAGCCTTTCTTGAAGTGCGGCGCTGCCAATACAGGACCACTCGACAGGATTGCCTTCACTTGGTCAAACGCAGACTGGCATGTGGCTGACCACTAGTACTTCATATTCTTCAGCTGGAGATCAGTCAAGGGTGCCACAACATCTGAGAAAATATGGCAAAAGCGACGGTAATATGTGGCCGCCCCAATGAATCTCATGGAAAAAATTTTTTTGACAAGCACTTACAGTAAAAGAAACATGACTAGAAAGATTAAAAAAAAACTGAATAATTCAAAACAATTCTGTACAGGTGTACATACATTTTTGAATGGACTGCATTTCATAAAACTCCAAAATACACATTCTATAGAGATAATTACAATGAGTAGCTGAACACTGAGTAACATTGAGAGCATGTCTTTTACAAAAGTTATAGTGCCTATCTTACAAGATATTATATAAATGGGATAGCAGAAGAAAAGAAAAACTTACCTCTTAAGACAGTTGGATGAAAGCATGGACATGTCAGGCACAAACACAGACCAGTTCAACCTTCATCAGGCAAAGGAAAGCCATTAAAATATTACATGCAATAGTCCAAGACTAAGGTGTTATTTCATCAGCTCCTTGCATTACAATGGCTGGCAAAGACTAATTTAAATCATAGCAATCAAGTAATTCAAAAGCTGTGCTACACATATACCACATACATGATAGATTGAAATCTTGTTATACGTGATCAGTCAAAGGTGTCACTCTGTGTATTGGCAGTCTTACATGTATGAAGTATTCAATAATGTACATTACAACACGTGAATGCACATCACGATTTTGCATAAGATACACAATTCTTTTTACATTACTTTCTTTCCATTGATTTTCTTCTGCTCTTTATACTTATCATACCATAAAACAAGCTTTTCCTTAGAAGCATTTGATTTTCTGAATGAATAAAGGAGCCTACATTACACTTTTGAAAAAATCATAATGGAAAATCAAGTTTCAAAAAGTGAAAACAATAATTCTATGGGCAATGTTATATTTCTTTTCTACATCAGTTGTTATGTCTCTTCTTTGTCGGTTCTATTTCATTTCTATACCTGTTTCATTTAGTTTTAATACATTTCAGTTTAGGATTAGAGTATCTATCAGTCATTTCTGCAATGCTACAATTGTTGTCTCTTTCTTTCACCTTGTCATGCATTACCAAAAAAGGAATAAATCAAGAAAAATCAAAGATCATTGTTTCTGTCATATTATGTCTTGTCTATTCAGTTGTTTTGAAGTTAGTCTTGTCACTTTTTGTCTTGTAATGCTACTATTTTCTGTTCACTAGTCTTGCTTACGTTGTTCAGGTCTCGTTTCATATTCACAAGCATATTTTGAGTGCATCCCTCAATTCTTTGCACTTTTGGTCATTGCATATTATTAGTAGCAGACATTGTAATGGACAAGCGTACATGTCAATGGATAACGTGTCTGGCTGTCATTATTGTTGTATACTCTACTTATCTCACATTGTTCTGTTTACCTTATTCTGTATTACAAAATGAAATACAATTTGTATATATATAATGAAAATACATTCTAAGTGATTTGAGTATACATTGTATGTGAAATTACTTTGAATACACAGACAATGTTACTCATAAAAAGAAAATTCATTAAAACTGAATTCTAATAGCCTCATGATAACTGTAGTAGAGTGGAATAACTTCAGTGTGAAGTGCATCAATACCTATGCTATATACATGATCAATCAATGTGTCACCTTCTGTAGTAGCGTCAAGTACATGTTGTTGATATCCATAAGAACACATCAATTTATGCACACATGAATCACTTGAACCTTGTCTCAGATTTTCATTGAAGTCACCAATAACTATGCATTTTGTACTTCTTTGCTGCAATTCTATGAGTAATCTCTTCAGTTTCTCACAAAATTGTTTCTTGTCATATCTAGGAGGTCTATATATCACTGAAATGAGAAATGAAGGACAAGTTACAGCAAATGTAATATATTCTAGATTATTGACATGTAAATCCAGCCTACTAATAGATTTGATTTTACTGTACACTGCAACTCCACCATGTGCTTGATTTTTCAGTGCAGAAAATAAAGGACTTTCATCTGAATAAGATTTTGACCGAGGCTGATTGTACATTTTAAACTGATCTAAATTCACATCAAAAATGTCATCATTAAGCCAAGTTTCAGTTAAACAAATAATATCAGAATTTCCAAATAAGAAATTTGATTGCATATCTTTGAAATGTGCTTTAAGACCTTGAATGTTATGTAACATTATACTCATACTTGCAATGGAGACATCTTTGTCAATGTTCTTTTCATCAACAAATGTTGGCATGCTCTCCAAGCTTTCTTTAACAACTGGATTGCAATACATAACTTTTGGATCAAAATCTTCAATTGTTAGTCCACATAATGATGTAACACGGCTCAGAGCTACATATGCTTGTCCGGGCAAAAATATATTTTTCAGAGAAACGACAGCTTTTTCCATCGTCATGCCTTGTACTTTATGTATGGTGCATGCGTATGCTAATTTCAAGGGAAATTGTTTCCTAGTATATTTTTTTCCAATTGATTCCTGTTGCCTTTCTATTGACTGAGTTCCTACTCTTTCGTTGTCAAATTTTACCAGCACACTTGTAGGTCGTGCATTTTCATTTACTCTTACTATGTCAGTTACAGTGCCAATGCAGCCATTTGATAAACCTTTGCTCACATTCACATTTTTGATAAGCATCACTCTAGAATTTTCAGCAATCCAAAGATATGCTGGCAAAGAAGCTTTTGTACATCTCCGTGGTTTGTCACATGTGTTATTTTTACCCTCATCACTGAGTTCAGAATCTTCTGCATCAATACAGATGATATTTGTGCATTTCTTGTGAAGCATTATTTTATTCCAGTCATTTACTTGTTTGTTTGAAGAATATATATGCAATGCATCCTCACATTGTTCTCCAGTTTGGCATGATTGAAGAACTGCTATATCATCACTAGATAATTCATCTTTCTTTTCTTTTATCCTTAATTTGTTCAAAAGAACAGCAAACTTTGCATCATCCTTTTGTCTCATTATTTCATCTAAGTTAATTATAGAGAAGTTGTCTGTCCATAAAGAACTTTGCAGTGTATCTTTATACAAAGGAGTACCTTTTACTGGGGGTAACTGATAGAAATCTCCAACTGCAATAACTGAAACCTTTCCAAATGGAGCATCATCACGTGTCTGCTTTATTTGCCTTAAACGTCCATGTATATACCACAATAGCTTCTGATCAACCATTGATATTTCATCAATTATTAGTATCTGCAGTTGACCCAGCTGATTACGTAGATGACTTATCTTTTCTTCTCCAAGCGGTTGGTATGGCAGTGTAGCAGAAATGGGTATGGACAGAGCATTATGAATAGTACTACCATCAATGTTGTAAGCTGCAATTCCAGTTGGAGCTACTTTCATAATTGAAATATCATCTGGATTATGCATCATTCTGCTAAGAATTCTTGTCCCTTCATTACATATGCATTTCACAAGATGACTTTTTCCTGTTCCAGCACCACCTGTCACAAATATCTGAAATGGTGTAGGTTCTTTTCCATTAACTCTGTCAAGACACCATTGTCGTATTTTGTAGAACACTTTTTGCTGCTTGCTATTTATAGTTCTTAATAAGACATTACTGTCTTCTTTCGAAATGCTACATGAGCGAAATTCTATGCCGTATGACTCTTTCTCCTGAGATTTAGACTCAAGATCTGGGATTCTAAATTCATTGTCAGTATCTTCAACTTCTTCATGGATTTTAGCTGTTTCATGTCTTTCAATTTCTGTTTCTGGACAGAGTAATCCCCATGCATCTTCTTGTGGACCAAATTTCTCAAGATATTCTTGTGCTTGATCAATTATATCAGCATTTTTTTGAAACTGCCTGAGATTTTCATTGACAATAACTTTGACACTTTCCAGGTTTTTATTATACATTCGTACAGATCCAGTTTCGTAAAATTCCTGATATGTCAAAAATTGATTAGGTTTTAACTGTTTATCAGTGCGGAATGGCAAATATAGTTGCAATATACTCTGATAATATTTCTCTGGGCTTACAGTCGGTGAAAAACGAGGATATCTCACTACAGCATCATTGGTTCTTGATCGTTTTTGTACAAAGCCCAGCTGATCTCTCAATTTGAACACATTCTGTTTCTGTTTCTTACCCTTCATATCAGATTCACTGAGCAGTCTATACTTTGAACAAAATGTGGCTAAACACATATTTTCAAATTCAAAACTATCAGGTCGGGCTTTATATTTATCAATTCTGTTTGGCATCCATGGACTCCTATCATCATCGTCTCGTCTGCTTTGAATAATACTCAATGGTAAACTCATTCTTACAGGGTTTGGTCCAACAGGTATAAACTCTACTTTTCTTGAGCATTCTTTCAATCTCAGGCTACAAACACGATACACACTTTCTTGTGCTGAAACTTCACGGTTTTGCATATACACATGTCCTATTTCCTTCATACTTTTTCGAGCATCTTCATTGCCCTCTTTCATTTCACTTTCTGCATTTTTCAAGAGCAAACTCATCTCTCTTTCTGCTTTTGACATGTATGACACAACATAAACAATGCAGGCATACTCATTTGTTATATACTGCAAATCCATATTGGCATTCCAAGCTCTGAGTAAGAATGGATTATATTGATTCACCCATATATCTTTTGGATTTCTTCTCATGACTATATCTTCTTTTGTAGCTACAGCATTATAGGCATCTTCAAATTCCTTTTGAGACATGCCAAGAACTTCAAAGAGCTGTCTCGCATTATCACATTTCCCTTCCATACATGATGAATTCTTTACTGTAGACAGAATATCTTGAGCTTCATCAGTAACTTCTGGATTATCATCAGGCTTCACAACAAATGTTTTCTCAGAAGGTGGTCTTGGAAAATTAAATCTACAAGAAGTTCCCTTTTTCTTGCATGATTTTGAATGTTTCTTTGAGTGAAGCTGAACATTCTTCACTATTTCATATAGTTCCTCATCTTCATCCTCACATGGAATGTTGCAGGATATGTATTTATCAACAAAATCTGTGACAGTTTCATCTTGGTCAATACCCAAGTTAGGTGCATTTTCAACCCAGAATAAACAGTGTGTGTGTGGAGATCCTCTTTGTTGAAATTCAATTCTGTAGAAGTAGTCAATTATCTTGCCAATAGGTTCTGCCTCGGAAAGAATCACTTTGTTCAAAAATGCATGAAAGCGTTTATCAAACATACGAGATACTGTCACTGGATTTGACTTTAATAAATTACACTTATCTGTCCAATCTAGATCATTTGCTTTTCTTCTATCACCTTGTTGATGTAGCAATGTATTAATAACTTCAGGCCATCTCATCTCAGCTGAGGAAAATGATGCAAACCATGTAGGTTTTCCAAGTTGTCTAACCATTGCTAATACATCTTTCTGTGTAGATTGCCAGTATGGAGGTGTTCCCCGTATTTGTTTCAGAAATTTGTATCCTTTATTCGAATCCAGTATCTCACGAACCTTTCTTGCATCTTTGAGATCTGAAGACTGCATCGATGTGGGATTATCTATTTCCTCTGAGCTTTTTCTGACAGCTATAGAAACATTAGAAAGTATTTGTTGCAGTTCATAAATACACTGAGCATAGAAGATATATTCTGTATTTTTTGCAAATCTGTTGTCTACATGCATCAGACGATTATGTAAATAACGACCAAGTGTTATGTCAATGTACCTAGTATCATGAAATGTTGGCTGGCCTGTTGGAAATAGAGCAGGAAAACATTTTGCCTCATTACTCTCATCCATCAGCAGTGATACAGGACTGTTCTTTTCACAAGGTGCACAACATATAATATCATCGAAAAATTGATCAAGCACTTCTTGCCTCATATCAACCTTCTGTAAACATGTGTTTAACTGAATTCCCTGTAACCGTCCAACTTGATCATCCTCTACATCATCGTCATCATCATTAATTTCACTTGAATCCAGCGGTTCAACACAAGCTGCTTGACTATTTTTCTCTGATAAATCAGAGCTCCATTCATTATTTATAGCAATATCAGAATACCACTTATTATTTTTCCTCAAATATTCCAATGCAGCTAGCACATTCTTTTTCTTGACAAACTGATATTCATAATGTCCTTTATATGACAGTTTCCTCTTCAGTTTTACACGAATTAATTGATCATCAGTCTCTGGTCGAGGTAATATCTTTACAGTTTCATCTGTGCGTGAAGGTACACAAACTGTTGGGCCATGTAC